>NW_027252483.1:300000-600000 GCF_044704955.1 Pristiophorus japonicus
CGTCAGCAGAAAACTAGCGGTCATTATAGGCTCCCTACAATTTGTCCTGAGAGCAGTTTCAGAATATCAGAAGGACTTACATTTAGGTCACTGGCACACCGAACATTCATTGTACGGCCTTTTATGACAAGACGGGCACAGACTGGGAAAAGCGAACATATTACAAGCCATTTTTGCAAAACAAGTACTTATTAAAAATCCAAAAAATTCTCATTGGCCCTGAAGGTATAGCAGCCACTGTCCTCTTACCCATGGAAGCACAGGGGTTGTTCTAGGGGCTAAACAGTAAACCCCACTCTACCCTTGCAGTTTCACAAAAGTATACACCGCAAGACTTAGGACCAATGGTTAGAAGAATGGAAGATTTTGGAATAGAGAGGGAGTGGCAAATGCATAAGGGCACCTTGGTACAATATGAGAAAGAGCAAGGATACGGAGTGATATTGGAAACAGTGGTGCACTTCAATGGAGTGTTGGAAAGACAAATAATGGAGACAGGTGACTTTCCACTTCAAAAAGAAGTGGAGGACTCCTGAGTCAAATCCCCACACAACTGTGGTCCAGTCAATCCAATGAGTTTGGGAAAATGTTAATGGCACATCCCTATAAAGTCACCCTCAGGCCTGCAGTGCCACACCCAAGGAAGGCACAGTATCCCCTCTCCCAAGCGGTGGACCAGGGAATCGCACTGGTAATCAAGTCATTACTAGATCAAGGCATTATAATACAAACGAGAAGTCCTTACAACACGCCTATCCTCCCCGTCCAAAAACCCAATAGTGACAAATTGCGGTTCGTGCAGGATCTTCGGGAATTAAATGGGTCTGTCTTTCCCAACTACGCAGTCGTGCCAAATCCGGCAACCATTCTTACAAGCATTCCCGTGGGGTCACTTTACTACACAGTCATCGACCTATGTTCGGCATTATTCTCTATTCCGAAACATGTGGACTCACAGTTCCTTTTTGCTTTCACGTATCGAGGGACTCAATATACATGGACAAGACTCCCGCAGGGATATACCGAAAGTCCAACAATTTTCTCCCCATGCCTAAAGAGGGACTTAGAGGACATAATGTTGACTGCCGGCTCAACCCTTGTGCAATATGAAGACGACCTGTTGCTTGCATCACTGATATCGTTACAAGCTCTGGCCCGCAAGGGCCATAAATTGTCTCAAGCTAAATTGCAATTTGTTTCCGAGAAGTTTCGCTATTTGGGTCACGAATTCTTTCACGACACCCGCCAGTTGTCACCAGATAGAGTCAAGGCAATATGCTCAGCACCATTACCTGTTACTAAGAGGGAGATGAAGCAATTTTTGGGCATGTCAGGATATTGCCGGCAATGGACTGTTATCTATGCATAGTTGGTGCGCCCTCTCCTGAACATTTCTTTGCCTTCTCAGCGTGAGATCTTAGTTTGGAATCAAAATGCAGAAGATGCTTTCACATGCCTTAAATAGTCTCTTATTACCACGCCGGCTTTGGGACTTCCAGATTATGCAAAGCCCTTTAATCTATTCGTCCACCATAAATCAGGCTTTGCTCAGTCCGTTCTTACTCAGATACACGGGGACAAACAGCAGCAGCCCATCGCGTATTTTAGTACACAATTGGACCCAGTAGCACGAGGTTTGCTGGGATGCCTTCCTGCACTCGCTGCAGCTCAAACGATCAATTTAAATAACCACACCGTCTTGCATGTTCCACACTCGGTTGAGATACTACTCACTAAATGCGCCACTAAAACATCTCACATCAGCCCGCACAACTAAATAAGAGGTAAAGCCACTACCAATGCAAACTTAACGATTGAACGTTGCACGACCCTTAAAGCAAGCACGCTTCTTCCAACTGCTGAAGATGGCAGCCCTCATTGCTGCGAGACTGTGACTCAGTTGGTCACCAAGCCACGCATCGACCTAAGCGAGACACCCTTCAACAATCCAGAATTAGTCTATTTTGTCGATGGATCAGCTCTAAGAAATTAACATGGCCAGTGCTCCTCTGGTTACGCCGTTACCTCATGCTATTCCACTGTGGAAGCGGAAGCCCTACCATATACGTTTTCAGCACAGCAGGCGGAGTTGTTTGCCGTCACACGTGCATGTATACTGGCAACACAACGGGTCGTTAATATCTATACGGACTCACGATATGCATTCGGAATTGCTCATGATTATGGACAGATTTGGAAACTCAGGGGCTATTTAACCTCTGCGGGTGCAACGATTAAGAATGCCGAGCAAGTAAAAGACCTCTTATGTGCCTTACAATGTCCACAAAGAATTGCAGTAATTAAGTGTCAAGCACACACGGGCCACCGAGACGACATTGCGCTGGGCAATGATAGAGCTGACAGGGCTGCTCGAAATGCCGCCATGTCAGACACAGGACTTCAGGTGTCAGCCTACGTGCTTCAACGCACAAAATCCATTGATCCGCCGCCCACAATTAATGATGTATTGGCCTTTCAGTCACAGGCCATTGCTAACGCGGTGTTAACCTGGGCACAGAATCAATGTGATAAAATGCCTGAGGGAGTATGGGTTCACCATGACGGCTGCATGGTGGCACCCAGAGCTTTGCTCCCATGGATTGCCCGCTGTGTTCATACTTTCACACATGCAGGCAAAAGGGGGATGGCAGACTATATTTCATAAACATGGTATGCGCCAGGTATTTTGGCAATTGCAAAACAAATTAGTGAAAAATGTGTTATCTGCCAAACCATGAATCCGGGAAAAACAGAAAAGTACAGGCTGCCTCCCACCCAAATCCAAAAGGACATTTTGTAAATTTGCAAATGGATTTTATTGAATTACCCCCATGCATTGGATTTAACTATATATTAGTAATAATAGATGTGTCTTCTAAATGGGTTGAAGCTTTTCCATGTAAAAATAATGACGCAACTACTGTCGCTAAGCATTTGTTAAAAGAAATTGTGCCACGATTTGGCATACCTGTACAACTCTCAAGTGGCAATGGGTCACATTTTACTGGGACAGTTGTGAAAGAAATGTGTCGAGCATTACAAATCGACCAACATTTCCACTGCAGTTATCACCCACTCTCAGCTGGATTGGTGGAGAGATAGAACGGAATGTTGAAGAATAAACTAGCAAGGTTATGTGATCAGACTGGACTCAAATGGGTCGAACTGTTACCTTTGCCAGTAATGGTAATGCGATCAGCAACAAATAGAACGACAGGATTATCACCACATGAAATCGTCATGGGACGTCCCCAACGTTTGCCTTTTTCTGCACCGTTTACTGCTAAACAAATGGATGTCCACAAACTGGAAGAAAATATGCGAAACTATTGCATTGCTTTGACAAAACGTATTTCCAGCTTTCATTCCCACGTAAAGGAAGCCCAAATTGATCCAGCTGAAGGAAGATGCCATAGCTTGAAGCCTGGCGAGTTCGTGTACGTGAAGGTGTTCAAGAGGAAAAATAGTCTTCACCCAAGATTTGAAGGTTCATTCCAGATCCTGTTGATCAGCAATACTGCCGTGAAGATAAAGGAGAGAACAACATGGATCCACGCCTCACACTGCAAAAGAGCTCCAGGACACGACAAAAAGAAATCACCAACCCCATCAGTAAAGGGAAATGGACATTAGGACTATGTTTCCTTGTGACACTTATAATACCGGTAATGCCCGAATTGCATGTAAACACCTTCTTGTATATGTCCCAAAAATAATCTACGGAAAACAACAAAGAAGGAGGTTGTTGGATATGTACCAAAACCCCTCTCCACTCTAAGGGAGGAATTCCTCCCAGACCTATCCCACTTAATCTGTCAGAAGTAGTAGAATGGTATATCTACCAGAACGGCACACGCCAATTCCCTAGGAAGATAAGAGTTGCATCTGTGGTAGAATATCCACCATCGGGCGACCACCATGATGGAAGCCACAACCCCAGAAACCTCAGAGAAGGCAGAAACCATGGAGATGGAGAGACTCTGTAAAGTTCAGTTGGACTAAAAGTTATTGTCCCTATAGTGACAAAAGGGAGAATGTGGAAAGATAGAAAAAGAGCAACCATAGATTGCAAGGCTTGCTGGGACATTATATTTGGACAACCTACGAATTTGAGCTTACTTCAGCAACTATACCAAACAAGCTGTCAGCAGTTGAAACCACGGTTTGCAATACCTCACGGCAGCTAATGTCATTTGTCTACTCTGTCTAATTATAATCACAATAAGGATGTGTAAACCAAAAAAAAACAGACAGTGATTACAGGGGAAAAGGCAAAGGTTAGCCCAGGTATGGAAAGGGTAGTTAAGACAAGTACCCATTGGATAACACTGATGAGGTAATTAAATTAACTGCTAGACTCTGCACTATTACAAAAAAGAGGAACCATCACATGTGATAGTTGTTTATTTAGGGGTATAAATATTCCACTTTTCTGTAAATTGTCGGAGTTGGTGCCCTAAACCTTTGACTAGGGCACTCTCTCCTTGCATACAGCTAAACATAAACTAACAATCTGACGTTCTGCTTGTGTTAAGAGTCTTACCTTCAATCGGTGTCTTCGACATTACTCTCCCTTCTCTCTTGCTTTCTTTTTCTCTCCCTCTGCCTTTCACCACTCTGTCTCTATTTCTTCTCTCACTGCCCTTGTGCCTCTCTCTCCCTCACTTCTCCCTCTCTCCCACTTCTCCATTTCTCTGTGTGTGTGTCAGGATTCCTCGTGTAACAGCACTGTCCAAACACAAACACGTTAACACTGAGCCCAGCCCGTGATCTGAACATATTGATCACAGCTTCTGCACCCCCAGTTTTAAAATGAGCTGCCCAGCATATTCCAGATCCTACTAGGAGCTTGGTGTCCTTCAAGATTTCGCTGTTAATCTAGAGTGAAGCTTGCTTTTGGTTCTATCCTCTGCTGCACCTCCCTCTCCAAATCTCCTGCGGTCCCATTCTGAACTCATATAATATAATACATTTCATCGTCCAGTGACACAACCAACCGCTTATGTGCACGTTGCCTTGTATGTCCTTATTTTAACAGCTAAATTCCATAATTGAAGAACTTAGGTAATTTTTTTAATTTACCTGGAATGTTTGAACAATTTGCAACAATTCCTGCTGAGTGTATTTCCATATAGGACTCAGAGGTTATGCAGGAGCCTTTTTCCCAGTGACGTTAATTTAATGATGATGAGGCTATTCTCCAGACAGTTTAGCAGTGGAAGCAAACTGGGTGGAAATATGTTAGCAAATTTATAACATCAGTAGCTAGCTCATAATAACCAATGTAAATGTGAAAGCAAATAATCTGTCAAGAAGAGGGGTGGAAAGGGGGAAAGGGAATGGAGAATTTAGTGTGTGCAGTACTCCTTTCTTAGCCAGTACATAAGCCCAACAAGAGAGGAATCACTGATGGATCTATAATGGGAAATCAATCAGAGCAGATAAGATGAGTGAGCTAGGGTGAAAATCTAGACAATATTGATTACAGCATAATAAGGTGTAGGATAGTGATTGAAAAAGACAAAAGTAATAGATTGGAAAACGCTGATGTTGAGTTGATGAGAATGGAACTGGGGAAGAAAAACTGGAACAGAATATTGATAATCAGAGATAGATCGATCAGCAGGGTGAAATATTTATAAAGGTGATCAATAGGGTTCAGGAGGAATATATTCCAGTAAAACACAAGAACAAATGAATCAATAATGAAACACCGTGGATGAATAAAGAGATAAGAGCAAAATTTGAAACTGAAGAAAAAGGCAGACACTGAGTACGGTAAATGACAGGATGACAAAAGGAGTAGGAAGAGGTTGGGAAAGAAGTAAAACAAAATTAGGATTGCAAAGAGGAACTACAAAATTAAATGATCAAATAATATAAAATATATAGTAAGGTATTCTACAGACACAATAAAATGTAAAACAGGATAGGGACAGGGCCACTAAGAGATGCACTAGATGAACTCACAGGTAATGGCAGCGATATGGCAGAAGTATTGGAGAAAGACTTTGCCTCAGTTGTTACCAGATAGATCAACAAGTGGATGTTACATTGCATGAGGAGATCAAAAAAGATATCAAGACATTTAAAATAGAAAGGGCGGAAATAATTAATTAACTAGTAAACGCATGTGAGGATTACACTGTGTGTCTGGATATATTACATTCACACACAGAGGGGAGAGAAGGGAAGGGGGAGGGTTATTTTGGGTCTGAATGTATTAGATTCACACACTGAGAGGGAAGGGGGATGGTCACACTGCGTCTCGATGTATTACATTCAAACACTGAGGGGGAAGGGAAGGGGGAGGGTGACACTGGGTCTGGATGTATTACATTGACACACTGAGAGGGAAGGAGAGGGTTACACTGGGTCTGGATGTATTACATTCACACACTGAGAAAAGGGGGAGGGTTACATTGGGTATGTATTACATTTACACACTGAGGGAAGGGAACGGGGAGGGTTACACTGGGTCTACATGTATTACATTTAGACACTGAGGGAAGGGAACGGGGAGGGTTACACTGGGTCTGTATGTACTACATTCACAAACTGAGAGGGAAGGGAAGGGGGAGGGATACACTGGGTTTGGAAGTATTACATTCACACACTGAGGGAAGGGAAGGGGAGGGCTATACTGGGTCTGGATGTATTTCATTCACACAGTGAGGGAAGGGAAAGGGGGCTTACATTGGGTCTGGATATATTACATTCACACACTGAGGGAAGGGAAGGGGGAGTGTTACACTGGGTCTGGATGTATTGCATTCACACACTGAGGGAAGGGAAAGGGGAGGGTTACACTGGGGCTGGACGTATTGATTCACCCACTGAGGGGGAAGGGAAGGGGGAGAGTTGCACTTGGTCTGGATGTATTACAGTCACACACTTAGAGGGAAAGTGGAGGGTTATACTGGGACTTGCTATATTACATTCATACACTGAGAGGGAAGGGAAGGGGAGGGTTACACTGGGTATGGATGTATTACATTCACACACTGAGGGAGGGGGAGGGTTACACTGGGTCTGGATGGATAACATTCACGCACTGAGGGCAGGAGGAGGCTTACACTGGGTATGGATGTATTACATTCATACACTGAGAGGGAAGGGAAGGGGAGCAGAGTTATATTATATATACTCACGAATCGACAACACAATTTTGAAGTACAAGGATGACAACAAAATCGGGATGCAGTGAATACTGAGGAGGCCTGTGACTATATCTGAGGTTAGTGAACTTGTATGTTGGGCATGGAAATGGGAAATTAATTCCAATATATATAGGTCTGAGGTGGTGCATGTTGGTAGGGCGAATAGAGAGGTTGGTAAATTAGTATTTAAATGAGGAAGAGCAGCAAAGGGAGTGAGGGGGCCAGATGCACAAATAATGAAAAGCAAGTTAAAAGGCCATTAAAATGCAAACCGTGCACTGAGGTTCGTTTCTACTGTAATAGAATTGCAAAGCAGAGAAGTTATGGTCAATCTATACAGACCCTTGGATAGATAAAACTTGGAATGCTGTGCACAGTCCTGCTCTCCATACTAGATAAAGCATATAGAGACACTGGGGATGGTGCAACACAGATTGAGAACGATGATACCAGAACTGAGAGGTTTAAATAGCTAGAAGGACTGAACATGCTGGATTAATTCTCTAGAGAAGACAAGGCTGAAGGATGATCTAATAGAGATGTTTAAAATTATGAAGAAGTTTAATAGGGTCAATGTAGAGCAGGTGTTACCATGTGTGGGAGGCCAAAACTACGGATCATAAATAGAAACGTAGAAACATAGAGAATAGGTGCTGGAGTAGGCCATTCGGCCCTTCGAGCCTGCACCGCCATTCAATAAGATCATGGCTGATCAATCCTTCAGTACCCCTTTCCTGCTTTCTCTCCAAATAACCTTAAGGGCCATATCTAACTCCCTCTTGAATATATCCAATGAACTGGCATCAACAACTCTCTGTGGCAGGGAATTCCACAGGTCAACAACTCTCTGAGTGAAGAAGTTTCTCCTCATCTCAGTCCTAAATGGCCTACCCGTTATCCTAAGACTCTGTCCCCTGGTTCTGGACTTCCCCAACATCGAGAACATTCTTCCCGCATCTAACCTATCCAGTCCAGTCAGAATCTTATATGTTTTTATGAGATCCCCTCTCATCCTTCTAAACTCCAATTTATAAAGGCCCAGTTGATCCAGTCTCCCCTCATTTGACAGCCCAGCCATCCACAGAATACGTATCGTGAACCTTCGCTGCACTCCCCCAATAGCAAGAACGTCCCTCCTCAGATTAGGAGACCACAACTGAACACAATATTTCAGGTGCGGCCTCACTAAGCCCCTGTACAATTGCAGCAAGACCTCCCTTCTATTATATTCAAATTCCCTAGCTATTAAAGCCAACATACCATTTGCCTTCTATACCGCCTGCTGTACCTGCATGCCCACTTTCAGTGACTGATGAACCATGACACCCAGGTCTCGTTGAACCTCCCATTTTTCTAGTCTGCCGCCATTCAGATAATATTCTGCTTTAGTGTTTTTGCCCCCAAAATGGAAAACCTCACATTTATCCACATTATACTGCATCTGCCATGTATTTGCCCACTCACGTAATCTATCCAGGCCACCCTGCAGCCTCTTAACGTCCTCCTCACAGCTCACACTCCCATCCAGTTTAGTGTCATCCGCAAACTTGGAGATATTACACTCTATTCCTTCATCCAAATCATTAATGTATATTGTAAGGAGCTGGGGCCCCATCGCTGAGCCCTGCAGCTCCCACAATTAACTGCCTGCCATTCTGAAAAGGACCCGTTTATCCCGACACTCTGCCTCCTGTCTGCCAACCAGTTCTCGATCCACGTCAGCACACTATCCCCAATACCACGCGCTTTGATTTTGTACGCCAATCGCCTGTGCGGGACCTTGTCAAAAGCCTTTTGAACGTCCAAATACACCACATCCACTGGTTCTCCCTTGCCCACTCTACTAGTTACATCCTCAAAAAATTCCAGAAGATTCGTCAAGCATGATTTCCCTTTCATAAATTTATAGTGACTCGGTCCGATCCTGTCACTGCTTTGCTAATGGGCTGCTATTTCATCCTTAATGATGATTCCAATAGTTTCCCCACGACTGATGTCAGGCTAACCGATCTATAATTACCCGCTTTCTCTCTCCCTCCTTTTTTAAAAAGTGGCGTTACATTAGCTACCCTTCAGTCCATAGGAACTGATCCAGATTCGATAGATTGTTGGAAAATGATCATAAATGCATCCACTATTTCTAGTGCCACTTCCTTAAGTACTCTGGGATGCACACTGTCAAGACCCAGGGATTTAATGGCATTTAATCCCATCAATTTCCCGAACACAATTTCCGGCCTAATAAGGATATCTTTCAGTTCCTTATTCTCACGAGACCCAATGTCCCCTAGTTCATTCGGAAGGTTATTTGTATCTTCCTTTGTGAAGACAGAACCGAAGTATTCGTTCAATTGTTCTTCCATTTCTTTGTTCCCCATTATAAATTCACCTGAATCCGACTGCAAGGGACCTACGTTTGTCTTTACTAATCTTTTTCTCTTCACATATTTATAGAAGCATTTGCAGTCAGTTTTCATGTTTCCTGCAAGCTTCCCCTACTTAATTAAACCCTTAGTCCTCCTCTGTTGAATTCTAAATTTCTCCCAGATCTCAGGGTTGGTTTTTTTTTCTAGCCAATGTATATGCATCTTCATTGGTTTTAACACTATCCTTAATTTCCCTTGTTAGCCATGGTTCAGCCACCTTCCCAGTTTTATTTTTACTCCAGACAGGGATGTACAATTGCTGAAGTTCAGCCATGTGATCTTTAAATATTTGCCATTGCTTATCCACCATCAATCCTTTAAGTATCCTCTGCCAGTCTATTCTAGCCAATTCACACCTCATACCGTCGAAGTTACCTTTCCTTAAGTTCAGGACCCTAGTTTCCGAATTAAATTTGTCACTCTCCATCTTAATAAGGTATTCTACCATATTATGTTCACTTTTCCCCAAAGGGCCTCGCACAACAAGATTGCTAATTAGTCACTTCTCATTAGACAATACCCAGTCTAGGATGGTCAGCTCCCAGGTTGGTTCCTCGACATGTTGGTCGAGAAAACCGTCCCTAATACTTTCCAGGATATCCTCCTCCACCGCATTGCTACCAGTTATGGTAGCCCAAACTAAATGTAGATTATAGTCGCCCATGATTATGCTGTACCTTTATTGCACACATCCCTTATTTCTTTTTTGAAATAAAATATAAACTACTCACGAATAAATCCAATAAGGAATTCAGGAGATAGCTCTTTATTCAGAGAGTGGTGAGAAAGTACAGCTTGTTAATACGTGGGGTAGTTAAGGTGAGCAGCATGGATGCCTTTGAGGGGAAGCTAGATCAAAATATAAGGGAGAAAGCAATAGAAGGATATGATAGGCTGAATGAAGTAAATTGAGAGCTGCTCCAGTGGAGCATTATCACCGGTATGGACCTGTGGGGCTGACTGGTCTGTTTCTTTGCTGTAAATATATATAATTATCTGGTGAATTCTGAAAAGACACGATACAGCACTCGAAACAAATTTCAGCAAGGGCCTGGGTGTCACAGAGGGTAAAATTCTGAACTTGCACCCCTACTGATCTGAACAACTTGCACAAAATGAATGCAGGGAATTCAAAGACAGTCCTTGGTGTGTGTTTGTGGTGTGTAACAAGCTCTGAGTCTTGAAACTTTCAGTTGAGCTCCAGCCTCAACAGCTTTTTGAGGAGAGAGTTCCCGATTTCCACTACCCTTTGTGTGAAGAAATGCTTCCTGACATCACACATGAACGGCCTAGCTTTAATTTTAAATGTATGCCCCCTTGTTCTGGTCTCCCACCAGATGTAATAGTACTCCTGTGTCATCTTAAACACCCCACTGATATCAGCCTTCATTTTCTATATTAAAGGAAATAAAATGCTAGTCTGTGCTACCTGTCCCCGGAATTTAAACCTTCTAGCCCCTGTATCATTCTGGTACATCTGTGCTGAACCCCCACCAAAGCTAATTCATCATTCATGAGGTTGAGGTCCAGAACTGTACTCAGTACTTTCGATGGAATTATCTCTTGCGTGGTTTAGTATACACAGATACAATTCATCCACTGCTGAGGATTTGTCATCTCTACGTTTTACTAGTTTAGAAATTCAGGAACAGAAATGGTCTGGAGTGGAATGGGGGACAAAGTAACATTGGTAATGTCAAGGTAATGTAGAGGGGGCTCAATAGTTCACCCGTTCTGGCTACTGCTCCAGCTCACCCTACGTATCTGTCTGTCATAGAATATAAGAACATAAGAAATTGAAGCAGGAGTAGGCCGTATGGCCCCTCGAGCATGCTCCGCCATTTAATGTGATCATAGCTGATCCGATCATGGAATCGGGTCCACTTCCCTGCCCGCTCTCCATAATCCCTTATCCCCTTATCGATTAAGAAACTGTCTATTTCTGTCTTAATGTATTCAATGTCCCAACTTCCACAGCTCTCTGAGGCAGCGAATTACACAGATCCACAACCCTCTGAGAGAAGAAATTTCTACTCATCTCAGTTTTAAATGGGCGATCCATTATTCTAAGAGGGATTAAGGAGGGAGATAGAAATCGGGGTATTACAGACCGGTTAGCCTGACATCGGTGGTGGGCAAATGTTGCAATCAATTATTAAAGATGTAATAGCAGCACATTTGGAAAGCAGTGACAGTGTCGGTCCAAATCAGCATGGATTTATGAAAGGGAAATCATGCTTGACAAATCTTCTAGAATTTTTTGAGGATGTAACCAGTAGAGTGGACAGGGGGGAGCCAGTGGATGTTGTGTGTTTAGACTTTCAAAAGGCTTTTGACAAGGTCCAAGACATGAGATTAGTGTGCACAATTAAAGCACAAGGTATTGGGTGTAATGTACTGATGTGGATCGAGAAGTGGTTGGCAGACAGGAAGCAAAGAGGAGGAATAACCGGGTCCATTTCAGAATGGCAGGCAGTGACTAATGGGGTACCGCAAGGTTCAAAGCTGGGATCCCAGCTATTTACAATATACATTAATGATCTAGACGAAGGAATGGAATGTAATATCGCCAAGTTTACAGATGACACTAAACTGGGTGGCAGTGTGAGCTGTGTGGAGGATGATAAGAGGCTGCAGGGTGCCTTGGAAGGTTACGTGAGTGGGCAAATTCATGGCAGATGTGGTATAATGTGGATAACCGTGAGGTCTTCCACTTTGGTGGTAACAACAGGAAGGCAGATTATTCTCTGAATGGTGAAAGATTAGCACAAGGGGAGGTGGAAAGAGACCTGGTTGCCGTGGTACATCAGTCATTAAAAGTTGGCATGCAGGTACAGCAGGTGGCGAAGAAGGCAAATGGTATGTTGGCCTTCATGGCGAGAGGATTTAAGTATAGGAACCGGGAGGACTTGCTAAAGTTGAACAGGGCCTTGGTGAGACCACACCTTGAATATTGTGTACAGTTTTGGTATGCTAATCTGGGGATAGACATTCTTGCTTTTGAGGGAATGCAGCGAAGCTTCGCCAGACTGTTTCCCGGGATGACAGGACTGACATATGAAGAAAGACTGGATCGACTAGGCTTATATTTAATGGAATTTAGAAGCATGGGAGGGGATCTGATAGAAACATCAAATTCTGACGGGATTGGACAGGTTAGATGCAGGAAGAATGTTCCAGATGTTGGGGATGTCCAAAACTAGGGGTGATCGTCTAAGGATAAGAGGTAAGCCATTTAGGACTGAGATGAGGAGAAACTTCTACACTCGGAGAGTTGTGAGCATGTGGAATCTCTACCACAGAAAGTATTTGAGGCCAGTTCGTTAGATATATTCAAAAGGGAGTTAGATGTGGCCCCTACGGCTAATGGGATCAAGGGGTATGGAGAGAAAGCAAGAATGGGGTACTGAAGTTGCATCATCAGCTATGATCATATTGAATGGTGGTGCAGGCTCGAAGGGCCGAATGGCCTATTGTTGCACCTATTTTCTATGTTTTCTATGCCCTCTGTTTCTAGTCTCCCCTATCAGTGGAAACATCATCTCTGTATTCACTTTGTCAAACCCCCTCATAATCTTATAAGTTTCGATAAGATGACCTCTCATTCTTCTGAATTCCAATGAGTAGAGGCCCAACCGACTCGACCTTTCCTCATAAGTCAACGCCCTCATCACCGGAATCAACCGAGTGAACCTTCTCTGAACTGCCTCCAAAGCAAGTATATCCTTTCTTAAATATGGAAACGAGAACTGCACGCAGTACTCCAGGTGTGGCCTCACCAATACCCTGTATAACTGTAATAAGACTTCCATGCTTTTATACTCCATCCCCCTTTGCAATAAAGGTCAAGACTCCATTGCCCTTCCTGATCACTTACTGGATCTGCATACTAACCTTTTGTGTTTCATGCACAAGTACCCCAGGTCCCGCTGTATTGCAGCACTTTGCAATCTTTCTCCATTTAAATAATAACTTGCTCTTTGATTTTTTTTCTGCCAAATGGCATGACCTCACACTTTCCAACATTATAATCCATCTGCCAAATATTGTGCCCACTGACTTAGCCTGTCTCTGTACTTTTGCAGATTTTGTGTGTCCTCCTCACACATTGCCTTTCCTCCCATCTTTGTATCGTTGGAAAACTTTGCTCTGTCCCACTATCCTTCCTCGGTGGGTCTGGATGTTGCAGACTGACACAGTGAAAGATCCAGTGACTGATTCCCAACAGCCCGAACTCTCCACGTTCTCGCTGATGAAACCTCTGTTCACGGGTAGCAGGCTGTGTTTGATTGTTTAGGCTCTGTAACCCCTGGCCCTGTATTACTACTGTCAGAACAATGGTCTGTATTCAGAAATATACTTTACTGCAGTGATCACAGCTTTATATCGATGTCTTGTTTCTCATTGTTTCTCCGAGGACATGTTGTTTGGGGGTCGAATGAGGCTGGGCGATGTTGGGAATCGCAGGAAATGAGAGGAGGAGACCACTGCAGGGAATCTCTGCAGTGCCCAATAACACATTCAAAAAGGTAATTCTTTAAGACAGGTGTACCAGAGTGTCAGCACTGTCCATTCAGGGTCCAAGATATCTCATTGGATGGGTTTCTTCAGGCAGATTGTAAATAGCCCGACAGACCATTTGATGGGACAGTGTAGAGGGAGATTTACTCTCTCTGTCGTGTGCTTCCTCGATCTTGTATATTTATCTTTCACTATCTGCCTCATTTTATCTCTCTCTCTCTCTGCCTCATTCTCTTCTCTCTACCTCTGATTATTTCTATCAATTGCTCTCTCTCCCTGCCTCATTTTCTTTCTCTCTCATTCAACTTTTCTCTCTCCTCTTCACCTCTCATTTCTCTCTGCCTCGCTGTCTCACTCTACCTTTCTAATCTCTGCTTCATGGTCTGTCTTTCTGCTTCAAGATCAGTCCCTCTTTCCACCTATTTTGTCACTCTCTCTTCTCTCTGCCTCAGTCTCTCTCTCTCGCCATCCCAGTCGCTATTTCCCTTTTCCTTCCTCTATAAAACTCTGCCTCATTCTCTCTCTCCAATCCTTTGGATTCTTGTCTCTCTCCCTGTGTGTCTCACTTATTTTGCTGCTTGTTTCCTCACACTCTCCCCTTCTCTCAGTCTTTCTTTATCTTACTCTCCCTTCCCTTTGGCTATCTTTGTCTCTCCCTCTTTCTTTCTCCATTCTGTCTCTGTTTCTTCCCCCTCTGCCCCTGGGGTCTCACTCTCCCCCACATCTCCCGTTCTCTCTCTCTATCTGCTGGGATTCCTGATGTAACAGGACTTTACGAACCAATTGCTTTAACACAGAGCCCAGCCCGTGCTCTAAACACATTGCATGAGTTGATCATATCTTCTGCACCCCCAGTTTCAAAATGAGCTGCCCAGGATGTGCTGCGCCCCACCAGGGGCTTGGGGACCTGGAGGATTTTGCGATTAATCTCGAGGGAAGTTTGCTTTAAGTTCTAATCTCTGCCTCCACATCTAATCCAGCACCATTTCTGAACTAATTTTGTTACATTACATGGTTCAGTAACACATCCGCCCGCATATGTACACGTTGCCTCCGATGTGCTTCTCCATTAAACTTCTGGCCTTGTTTTTCATTATTTTTGACAGTCGATCTCTGTGTTTGAAGCACTTTGGTCATTTTGTAAATTTATCTGAAATGGTAGAATATCTGGCAAGCAATTCCTGCTGATCTGCTGAACTGATTTCCATATAGGACACAGATGTCTCGGGACAGCAGGATCCCCTGACCAAGACCGCCCTGAAGAGAACCCTCAATTAATTTATTCTTCAGTCTGGATTTTACGTCACTGCCGCTCGTGTGGGGGTTGAAGATGATGAATGTATCGCGAGGGCGACTGTAACACAAATGAACTGCATGTCCCACGGATATTCTACCTTCCTAGGTCCCGATGTTGCAGACCGATACACTGAAAATCCAGTGATGGATTCCCACCAGCCCGAGCTCTCCAAGTTCTCACTGAATGAAACCATCTTTCACAGGAAGCAAGCTTTGTTTGATTGTATAGGTACTTTACCCCCTGCCCCTGTATTACTGCTGTTTAAATACTGGGCTGTAGTGAGAAATAAAACTTACTACATTGATCACAGCTTCATCTCCGTGTCTTATTTCTCGTTAGGATCAGCGTGTCCGAGGACAAGATATTCGGCGGTGGAATGAGGGCTGGCAGGAAAAATGGGAATTGCAGGAAATGAGAAGAGGAAAAAGCTGCCGGGAATCTCTGCTGAATAACTCATTCAGAAAGGTACTGAGATAAAACAGGTGTCCCAGAGTGTTCGGGGCTCAGTATGTCACATTTTATCCAGGCAGATTGGAAGCAGACATACTTTGCAGCAGACCTGCAGGCTGTTTGCTGGGACAGTGCAGAGGGACCATTACTCTGTATCTAATCCGTGGTGTACCTGCTCCGGGGGTGTTTGATGGGGAGTGTGGTTGGAGCTTTATTCTGTATATAACCTGAGCTGCACCTGCCCTGGGAGTGCGTGTTGGGACAGTGTAGCGTGAGCTTTACTCTGAATCTAACCACTACTATATCTACCCCTGGGACTGTTTGATGGGACAGTGTAGAGTGAGCTTTACCTTGTATCTAACCCCATGCTGTACCTGCCTGGGAGTGTTTGATGGGACACTGGAGAGTGAGCATTACTCTGTATCTAACCCATACTATGTCTACCTTTGGGAGTATTTCTTGAGATAGTGCAGTGGGAGCTTTAGTCGGTATCTAATCCCTGCTGTACCTGCCCCAGGAGTGTTTGATGGGACAGTGTAGAGTGAGCTTTACTCTGTATCTAAGCTGTACAATGTCTATCTTTTGGGAGTGTCTGACGGGACAATGTAGAGCGAGCTTTACTCTTTATCTAACCCATGCTGTACCTGCCCTGGGATTGTTTGATGGACAGTGTAGAGGGAGCTTCACTGTGTATCTAACCCATGCTGTACCTGCCCTGGAATTGTTTGATGGACAATGTAGAGCGAGTTTTACTCTGTATCTTACCCATGCTGTACCTGCCCTGGAATTGTTTGATGGACAGTGTCGAGGGAGCTTTACTCTGTATGTAACCCGCACTATATCTATCCTTGGGAGTGTTTGAAGGGGACAGTGTGTAGTAGGGGTTGCCAGTATTTGGGCTGGAGAACTACTGAACAAGTTTTGTTGAGCTGTTGTGGGCCGCCCACCGATGTTCCCCTGATGTGAGGCCGGGCGGTCGTGGACCAATCAGGAGGTCACGTGCTCCCCAGCTGCTGCCTCTGGAAGAGGTGTCGTGAATTTAAGTGGACCGCCCAGGGAAAAATAGAGGGAGCAGTGGCGCACATATAAAATGAATTGTATTCACATCATCTACTGTCAAAGTTTGATATGGCCTTTAATGTCTAACGAACACTTCATATCATTTCCACACTTAATACATTAATAAATGTTCTTATTTTTGTTAACGAACATGATGCAGGTTCACGCGTCACGTTGAAAAGTGTATCTATTCCAAATGGTTTACATTCATTCTTATCGTGGAAAATGAGAGATTAACTGCTTGCACTGGTAATTATACACCAGTATAAGGCACGATGAAAGTTAAATTCATTTATACAACCTTTAAATTGCACCTGAAAGTACTACTTTGTTGCTTTGTCTTTCCAACTGTCTCACCTGATCTCTGTCGTTTTTCCCGATCTCTCTCCTGTTTGTCTCCCTGCTCTGTGTCTCTCTATCTTTCTCACCTTCCCTCCTGTCTCTGCCCCTCTCTCTCACTCTCCCTCTGCCCTTCCATCTTGTCTGTCTTTCCCTCTCTCCCATCTCTTTCTCCAACTGTCTCTTTATCTCTGCCTCAATGTTTCATCCCTTCAGTCTCTCGCTCTTCCTCCTTCTGTCTCTTCATATCGTTCCCTGTCTTTTTCTTTGTCTTCCCTCGTTTATCTCTGCTCTGTGATTCTCTGTTTCTTTCTCTCTTCTCTCCTCACTTGCTTTTCTCTGTCTCTCACTCTTCTCCCTCTTTCTTTCACTTTCTATTTCTCTCTCTCTCTCTCTCTCTCTCTCTCTCTCTCTCTCTCTCTCTCTCTCTCTCTCTCTCTCTCTCTCTCTCTCTCTCTCTCTCTCTCTCTCTCTCTCTCTCTTTCTCTGTCTCGTATTCACCGACTCTCTCCCTCAGGCTCTATCTCGCACTCTGCCTCACTCATTCTCCAACTGCCCCTGTTTTATGCGCAATTTGTCTTTTTCAGTCTCGGTTTCTCTGCTCTCGCCCCTACTGCCTCTTTCCATCGATCTTGTTCTCTCTCTCTCTCTCATATCAATCTCTACATATCTCTCTCTATATATATATTTCTATACAATTTATATATATATATAAATTATACATTGCACTCATTCCTGCTCGCTCTTTCTCTCACTTTGCCTCCTTTTCTCTCTATGCCTGCCCATTATTCACTTCTGCTTTTCTCTGATCGATCTGTTTCTCGGTGTCCCTCTATCTCTCTCCTTATCTGTCAATCCCTTCTCTCTTCCTCTGTCTATTTCCTCCTATATTTTCTCTATCTTTATCTGTCTTTGTTTCTCATTCTGTCTATCACTCTTTGTCACCCTTTCTCATACTCTGAGTCTCACCACTATCTCTCCCTCTGCATCTCTCTCGCTCTCTCACTTTATCGATCTGTCTCTTTCTACCCCTCCTGGTCAGCAGTCCCCCCTGGACTGACACAGGAGATAAACCCCTCGTGGTGAGGTATCTGTGATGGAGCCTGGATCCGCGGAGCCCGACCCTCAGCGCCAGTCTGAGGGTGATGGAGGAGAGATCAATATAAATAAATCACTAATGTTACCAGAGTCAATGTTAAATGGGGAGGGTCGCTGTTGTCTGAATTTCACCAACAGGCCTCTACGGGGAGAGGAGATGTTTCAGGCCGTGGGTTGTCTATTATTCAGTGGGGAGGGCCACTGAACAAGTTCTGGTGAGCTGCTGAAGGCTGCCACCAAATGTTCCACCAATCGCATGGTCCCACGCAATGGCTGCTCCCCCAATGTTCCAACAATCGCACGGTCTCACGGAGTCCGCTCCTCAGCTCCTGCTGCTGGAAGAGATGCTGCGCGTGGGCGGCTGAATAGTGGCCGGTCCCACAGCAAATCTAAAGGGACTGCGTGTGAGGGAACATTGCAGAATCATTAACATTGCACAAACTTCAATTCTAATCGGAGTCAGATGCTACCTTACATTCACAACATGTATTGGATACTGCTTAGAAATGAACAAATATAAAAGTTGAAAATGTGGTATCTTCTGGTCTCTGTAAATCCGTGCCGTGAAATAGAACTGTAACCTCTTTAGAGCCTGTGTCTGCATCAATTTCCCACCTGAATCTTCCTTATGTCCCTCTGCAAAGATTATTAATGCTGTACCAAATCGTGCCAGGTGGGCATTCTCCTGCTGTCGTAGTCTGGATACCGGGAGAGGAAAAGTTGCTTCGGTAAAAGATTTGTGGAAATTAGAAGCTAAGACTCCGCTCTAAATTGTATAGGGCATATTATAGTACACAGTGCATTCTGGGTTCCGATGTACACCTTTTGGTCCCAGAAATAAGGAACGGATCCTTTTAAGACCGGGCCAGGGAGTATCTTTTTTGCGAATTATTAAATTGAATGAATTGCAGCTCGAGCTCTGGCTCGAGTTCTGTTTCTGTCCCATACAGCGGGTGGGATAGAATGAGCTGGCGGGCCGGATATTGCCCACCTCATCTCTAACCCCTCACATTCCTGTATCGGGGGAGGTCCTTCAAACCCCTCTCTCACATTCCTGTATCTGGGGAGGTCCTTCTAACCCTTCTCTCACACTCCTCTATCTGAGGAGGTCCCTCAAACCCCTCTCTCACACTCCTGTATCTGGGGAGGTACCTCTAACCTCTATCTCACATTCCTGTATCTGGGGAGGTCCTCTAACTCCTCTATCACACTCCTGTATCTGGGGAGGTCCCTCTAACCCCACTCTCACACTCCTGTATCTGTGGAGGTGATCTAACCCCTTACACTCCTGTATCTGGCGAGGTCCCTCTAACCCCTCTCTCACACTTCTGTATCTGGGGAGGTCCCTCTAAACCTCACACTATATGCGGTGGTCCCTCTAACCCCTCTCTCACACTCCTGTATCTGGGTGGTCCCTCTAACCCCTCTCTCACACTCCTGTATCTGGGGAGGTCCCTCTAAATCCTCTCTCACACTCCTGTATCTGGGGAGGTCCCTCTAAACCTTCGCTCACACTCCTATATCTGGGGAGGTCCCTCTAATCCCTCTCTCACACTTCTGTATCTGGGGAGGTCCCTCTAAACCTCACACTATCTGCGGTGGTCCCTCTAACCCCTCTCTCACAATCCTGTATCTGGGTGGTCCCTCTAACCCCTCTCTCACACTCCTGTATCTGGGGAGGTCCCTCTAAATCCTCTCTCACACTCCTGTATCTGGGGAGGTCCCTCTAAACCTTCGCTCACACTCCTATATCTGGAGAGGTCCCTCTAACCACTCTCTCACACTCCTGTATCGGGGAGATCCCTCTAAACCCTCACACTCCTGTATCTACGGAGGAACCTCTAACATATCTCTCACACTCCTGTATCTGGGCAGGTCCCTCTAAACCCTCTCTCACACTCCTCTATCTGGGGAGGTCCCTCTAACCCCTCTCTCACATTCCTGTATCTGTGGAGATCATCTAACCCCTCACACTCCTGTATCTGGGGAGTTCTCTTTAACCCCTCTCTCACACTTCTGTACCTGGCGAGGTCGCTCGAACGTCTCTCACACACTCCTGTATCTGGGGAGGTCCGTCTAACTCCTCTCTCACACTCCTGTGCCTGGGGATGTCCGTCTAACCCCTCTCTCACACTCCTGTATCTGATGAAGTCCCTCTAACCCCTCTCTCACATTCCTCTATCTGGGGAGATCCCTCTAAACCCTCTCTCACACTCCTGTATCTAGGGAGGTCCTTCTAACTCCTCTCTCACACACCTGTATCTGGGGATGTCCGTCTAACCCCTCACTCATATTCCTGTATCTGGGGAGGTCCCTTTAATCAGTGCTATTTCACTGGTGCCCATGTAACAACCCAGCACGAATGATTGCATGGACCTGTGTCAGGTTGAGGTCAGTGATTTGCTGGAGAGAGAAGAGAATGTAGAAGGAGCTGTGATTCCATTATATCTATTGTGAATACATATCGCGCTATTTCCCTGATATTGTTGACAGAAACGGTTGAGCTATTGACTGGGTGTATTTGGATGATGAACATGACTCTGTCATTTAACAGGGGTATAATCAGTTGTGATATTCATTCCAGTTAATGCAGCCATCCTGATTTCGATTTGAAATATTTGCTCAGGTTTTGTGAAAGGGAAGGTTAAACAAAAGTTGTAAAACTGACGTTGCCTGTGAGACTAAGACAACAGCTCCCAGCTATAAACTGATGTCAACACTCCGTCTTATTCCGGACACAATTCCTAGATCAGGTGTCTGGAGCGGTCCATCTAAACCCTCTCTCCCAGTCCTGTATCTGGGGAGGTCCCTCTAACCCATCTCTCCCACACTCCTGTATCTGGGGAGGCCCATCTAATCCCTCTCTCACACTCCTGTATCTGGGGAGGTCCATCTAACCCCTCTCTTACACTCCTGTATCTGGGGTGGTCCCTCTAAAGCCTCTCTCACACTCCTGTATCTAGAGAGGACCATCTAACCCCTCTCTCACACTCCTGTATCTGGGGAGGTCCATCTAACCCCTCTCTCACACTCCTGTATCTGGGGAGGTCTCTTTAACCCCTCTCTCACAATTCTGTATCTGGGGAGTTCCCTCTAACACCTCACACTATCTGCGGAGGCCCCTCTAACCCCTCTCTCACACTCCTGTATCTGGCGAGGTCGCTCGAAACTTTCTCACACACTCCTGTATCTGGGGATGTCCGTCTAACCCCTCTCTCACACTCATGTATCTGATGAAGTCCCTCTAACCCCTCTCTCACACTCCTCTATCTGGGGAGGTCCCTCTAACCTCTCTCTCACACTCCTGTATCTGGGGAGGTCCGTCTAACCCCACTCTCACATTCCTGTATCTGGAGAAGTCCCTCTAACCCCTCTCTCACACTCCTGTATCTGGGCAGTTCCCTCTAACCCCTCACACTCTTGTATCTGCGGAGGTCGCTCTAACCCCTCTCTCACACTTCTGTATCTGGGGAGGTCCCTCGAACCCCTCTCACGCACTCTTCTACCTGGGTAGTCCCTCTAACCCCTCACACACCTGTATCAGTGAAGGTCGCTCTAACTCCTCTCTCACACTCCTGTGTCTGGGGACGTCCCTCTAACTTCCCTATTAGGCTCCTGTATCTGGGGAGATCCCACTAACCCCTCTCACTCACTCCTGTATCCGGGAAGGTCCTTTTAACTCCTCTCTCACACGCGTTTATCTGGGGATGTCCGTCTAACCCCTCTCTCACAGTCCTGTATCTGGGGAGGTCCCTCTAACCCCTCTCTCTCACTGTCCTGTATCAGGGGAAGTCCATCTAACACTTCGCTCACAGTCCTGTATCAGGGGAGGTACATCTTTTCCCTCGCTTACACTCCTGTATCTGGGGAGGTCTCTGTCTCTCTGGCTCTCTCTCTGTCTCTCACGCACTCACGCTCTCTACCTCTCACGCGCTCACTTGCCTGCTCCCTCGCCCGCTCCCTCTCCTTATCCCCCTCATCATATCTCCCTCACCATCCCTCTCTCGCCATACTTGCATATCGCCCAACCTGCATATCGCCAGACTTCTATATCGCTCCCACTCACGCTCCCTCGATATCGCTCTCGCTCGCTCTCTACATCTCTGTCACTGTCACTCTTTGTCTCTACCTATCTCTCTCTCTGTCTCAGTCTCTGTTCGTATTTCTGTCCCACTGTCAATCTGTTTCTCGCTCTCTATCTGCATCTCTCTGTCTTTCTCCAATTTTCTGTCAATCTGTCTCTCCATCTCTCTCCCTAGCTCTGTCTCTGTCTCCTACATTACAACAGTGAGTGCGCTTTAAAAGGACATCATTGGCTGTAAAGCGCTTTGAGACGTGCGGCAGTCATGAAAAGCGGTACATAAGTCCAAGACGCACACGCACACACGCCCCCTCTACCCTCCCGCCACACACATGTCCCTTCCCCCCCCCACACACCCAACACCCCCCAGACACAGTTCATCAGTCATTAGGGAGAGCTCGATTACTCTCCCCATTCTGCACTACTTTCCCCTATTCATCCGCTTACCTCCCCGCTTCTCAGCCCCCTCACCACTCTCCCTCTCTCTTCTCCGCGTTCCATTTCCCCCTCCCACCACTCGCTCCCGCCTCCCCCTCTCCTCTCTTTCCCCCACCTTCTCCTTCTCCTCCCACTTTCCACCAACTCTCTCTCTCCGCTCTTCCACCTCCGACTTCCATTTCCCCCTCCTCTCCCCACAGAGTCCTTGGAGTCAGGTACCCGAGGAATACATTGCCTGTGCAGTCGGATCCAGGAACTTGCCCAGGGAGGGGGAGGGCACTGATTAATGTGGGGGAAACCGATCGGGCTCAATTACCGCACTGACTAAGCCGTGCTCAAAATGTTTGCAATCTGACGTTTGACCCCGTGTCCAACATTCATTTCTGAAAGCAGTCTCCTTGTGGTTTACAATCTCCTCCAGCCCCACAACCCCCCGAGATGTCTGCGCTCTTCTATTTCTGCCCTCTGTTGCATCCCTGATTATAATTACTCAATCATCGGTTCGACGTGCCTTCAGCTGCCTGGACCCTAAGCTCTGGAAATTCCAGCCTTAACCTCTCCGCCTCTCTTTCCTCCTTTAGACGCTCCTTAGCATCTGTCCAAGGCTGAGCCAAACTGTTCGCAATCTCTTTGTCAATTTGACCCTGAAATTAGCTTCCAGGCACAACTGAAACCACCTATTTCCACCTCCATAACATCGCCCGTCTCTGACCCTGCCTCAGCTCATCCGCTGCAGAAACCCTCATCCGTGCCAAAAAACAAAAAGGGCAACTGCACAGCAAAATTCTAAAGGGTCAAAGTGTAATAAAAAGGCAAGCCTGAAAGCTCGGTGCCTCAATGCGAGGAGTATTCGGAATCCAGGAGAGGGCTCTGAGCTGGTTAGAGTGGGTGAGAGCTCAGATGAGCAGTACCCCAAGAAAGAATGCAAAAGCCAGGAGGCACAGAGCAGAGTAGCACTGGGGTAAGTGTAAACCACAAGGTGACAGGAAGGGGCAATATGTATGAATATAAAAGGGCTGCAGGAGGCGTCAAAACTAAAAATCATGGTATAAAAACTAGTATTAAAACACTCTACCTAAACGCACGCAGCATTTGAAATAAAGTAAATGAGTTGATGGCACAAATCATTAAAAATGGGTATGATTTGGTGGCCATTACAGAAACATGGTTGCAGGGTGGCCAAGACTGGGTATTAAACATACATGGGTTTCTGACAATTCGGAAAGATAGACAAGAAGAGAAAGGAGGTGAGGTAGCTCTGTTGATAAAGGATGATGTCAGGGCAGTTGTGGGAGACGATATTGGCTCGAATGAACAAAATGTTGAATCATTGTGGGTGGAGATTAGAGATAGTAAGGGGTAAAAGTATCTGGTGGGCGTAGATTAAAGGCCCCCAAATAATAACTTCACGATGGGGCGGGCAATACCCAAGGGAATAATGGAGGCATGTGAAAAAGGAACGGCAGTAATCATGGGGGATTTTAACCTACAAATCGATTGGTCAAATATAATCTCACGGGGTAGCATTGAGAAGGTATTCATAGAATGCATACGGGATTGTTTCTTAGAACAGTATGTTACAGAACCTACAAGGCAGCAAGCTATCTTAGATCTGGTCCTGTGTAATGAAACAGGAATAATAAACGATCTCCTAGTAAAACATCCTCATGAATGAGTGATCACCGTATGGTTGAATTTGTAATACAGATTGAGGGTGAGGAAGTAGTGTCTCAACGAGCGTACTGTGCTTAACAAAGAGGACTGCAGTGGGATGAGGGCAGAGTTGGCTAAAGTAGACTGGGAACACAGACTAAATGGTGGCACAATTGAGGAACAGTGGAGGACTTTTAAGGAGCTCTTCCATAGTGCTCAACAAAAATATATTCCAGTGAAAAAGAAATGTGGTAAGAGAAGGGATAATCAGACGTGGATAGCCAAGGAAATAAAGGATATATCAAATTAAAAATCAATGCGTATAAGGTGGCCAGGGTGAGTGGGAAGCTAGAAGATTGGGAACATTTTAAACAACAGCAAATAATGACTAAGAAAGCGATAAAGAAAGGAAAGGTAGATAACGAAAGTAAACTTGTGCAAAACATAAAAACAGATAGTGAAAGCTTTTACCGATACATAAAACGGTAAAGAGTAACTAAAGTAAATGTTGCTCCCTCAGAAGATGAGAAGGGGGATTTAATAATGGGAAATGTGGAAATTGCTGAGACCTTCAACAATTATTTTGCTTCGGTCTTCACAGTGGAAGACACAAAAACCATACCAAACATTGCTGGTCACGGGAATATGGGAAACGAGGACCTTGAGACAATCACTATGACTCGGCGGGTAGTGCTGGACAGGTTAATGGGACTCAAGGCAGACAAGTCCCCTGGTCCTGATGAAATGCATCCCAGGGTAATAAAAGAGATGGGGGAAATTATAGCAGATACATTCGTTATAATCTACCAAATTCTCTGGACTCTGGGGAGGTACCAGCGGATAGGAAAGCAGCTAATGTAACGCCTCTGTTTAAAAAAGGGGGAAGACAAAAGGCAGGTAACTATAGGCCGGGTAGTTTAACATCTGTAGTGGGGAAAATGCTTGAAGCTATCATTAAGGAAGATGTAGCGGGACATCTGGATAGGAATAGTGCAATCAAGCAGATGCAACATGGATTCTTGAAGGCGAAATCATGTTTAACTAATTTACTGGAATTCTTTGAGGATATAACGAGCATGAAGGATAGAGGTGTACCGATGGATGTGGTTTATTTAGATTTTCAAAAGGCATTCGATAACGTGTCACACAAAAGGTTACTGCAGAAGATAAAGGTACGCGGAGTCAGAGAAAATGTATTAGCATGGATCGAGAATTGGCTGGCTAAAAGAAAGCAGAGAGTCGGGATAAATGGGTCCCTTTCTGGTTGGAAATCGGTGGTTAGTGGTGTGCCACAGGGATCGGTGCTGGGACCACAACTGTTTACAATATACATAGATGACCTGGAAGAGGGGACGGAGTGTAGTGTAACAAAATTTGCAGATGACACAAAGATTAGTGGGAAAACGGGTTGTGTAGAGGATACAGAGAGGCTGCAAAGAGATTTAGATAGGTTAAGCGAATGGGCTAAGCTTTGGCAGATGGAATACAATGTCGGAAAATGTGAGGTCATCCACCTTGGAAAGAAAAAACAGTAAAAGGGAATATTATTTGAATTGGGAGAAATTACAACATGCTTCGGTGCAGAGCGACCTGGGGATCCTTATGCATGAATCCCAAAAAGTTAGTTTGCAGGTGCAGCAGGTAATCAGGAAGGCGAATGGAATGTTGGCCTTCATTGCGAGAGGGATGGAATACAAAAGCAGGGAGGTCCTGCTGCAACTGTACAGGGTATTGGTGAGGCCGCACCTGGAGAACTGCTTGCAGTTTTGTTCACCTCACTTAAGGAAGGATATACTAGCGATAGAGGGGGTACACAGACGATTCACGATGCTGATTCCGGAGATGAGTGGGTTACCTTATGATGATAGATTGAGTAGACTGGGTCTTTACTCGTTGGAGTTCAGAAGGATGAGGGGTGATCTTATAGAAACAGTTAAAATAATGAAAGGGATAGACAAGATAGAGGCAGAGAGGTTTTTTCCACTGGTCGGGGAGACTCGAACTAGGGGGCACAGCTTCAAAATACGTCGGAGCCAATTTAAAACCGAGTAAAGAAGGATTTCTTTTTCCCAGAGGATTGTGAATCTGTGCAATTTTCTGCCCAAGGAAGCTGTTGAGGCTAGCTCATTGAATGTATTCAAATCACAGATAGATAGATTTTAACCAATAAGCGAATTAAGGGTTATGGGGAGCGGGCGGGTAACTGGAGCTGAGTCCACGGCCAGATCAGCCACGATCTTGTTGAATGGTGGAGCCGGATCGAGGGGCTAGATGACCTACTCCTGTTCCTAATTCTTATGTTCTTATGTTCTTATGTTATCTGTTCCCTCCAGATTCGACTATGCCATCATCATCAACGGCACTCTCTTGAAATTGAGGAAGACTTGCTTCGACTCAAAAAATGAATTCTCAGGTGACTGTACATTCCAATATGGGGATTACAGTGTCTGTCACAGGTGTGGCAGACAGTGGTTGAAGGAAAGGGTGGGTGGGGACTCTGGTTTGCCGCACGCTCCTTCCACTGCCTGCACTTGGTTTCTGCAAGCTCTCGGCGACGGGACTCGAGGTGCTCAGCGCCCTCCCAAATGCTCTTCCTCCACGTCTTTGGCCGAGGATTCCCAGGTGTCGGTGAGAATGTTGCATTTTATCAAGGAAGGTTTCCTTGAAATGTCTCCTCTGCCCACCGGGGACTCGCTTGCATTGTAGGAAATCTGAGTAGAGCACTTGCTTTGGGAGTCTCATGTCGGGCATGCGGTCGATGTGGCTCTCCCAACAGAGCTTGTCGATGTGGTCAGTGCTTCGATGCTGGGGATGTTGGCCTGATCGAGAACACTGACGTTGGTGCATCAATCCTCCCAGTGGTTTTGCAAGATCTTACACAGGCAGCGCTGTTGGTACTTCTCCAGTGCTTTGAGGTGTTTACTGTACATGGCCCACGTTTCTGAGAATATTGGGGGGCGAGTATCACTACTGCCCTGCAGACCATAAGCCTGGTGCCAGATTAGAGGTGCTGGTCTTCAAACACTCTCTTGCTCATGCGACCGAAGTCTGCACTGGCACACTGGAGGCGGTGTTGTACCTCGTCGTCGATGTCTATCCTTGCTGATTATAGGCTCCCGAGGTATGGAAAGTGATCCAAGTTGTCCAAGGCCGCGCTGTGGATTGACTTTGTGGCAGGGTCAGGTTGGTGGAGGTCATTTGTCTCACGGATATGTAGTGTAAGGCCCATGCTTTTCTATGCCTCGATGAAGAAGTTGACAATGACTTGGAGTTCAGCCTCTATGTGCATAGATGCAAGCGTCATCCGTGTATTGCAATTTGATGACAGAGGACGGGATGATCCTGGATCTACTCTGGTGGTGATGAAGGTTGAAAATGTTCCCACTGGTTCTCTAATTTGGATCCACTCTGGCGAGGACCTTGTTGAGCGTGAGATGGAACATTGCAGTGAGGATGATCAAGAAGAGGGTTGGGGCGATGACGCAGCCCTGCTTGACTCCAGTCCTGAAATGGATTGGGTCTGTGATGGATCTATTCATCAGGATCACAGTGTGCATTTCCTCGTGGAGCAGGTGGAGGATGGTGACAAACTTTTCAGGGCATCCCAAACGGAGGAGGATGCTCCATAGCCCCTCATGGTTGACAGTGTCAAAGGTCTTTGTAAGATCGAAGAAGGCCATGTATTAGGGCTGGCGCTGTTCCCTGCATTTCTCTTGTAGTTGTCGCGTGGTGAAGATCATGTCTATTGTACTCCTTCGTGGACGGTATATGCATTACAATTCTGGGAGCCACAGGGAGAAGATGGTTGAGTGGATTCTAGCGATGACTTTACCTGTGGCTGACAGCAAGGAGATTCCTCTGTAGTGGCCGCAGTCGGACTTGTCCCCTTTTTAAAGAAGGTTACGATTATGGCATCTGTGCGATCTCCTGGCAAGCTCTCCTCCTTCCAGTTAAGAGAAATGAGGTCATGCATTCGTGCCAATAGTGCATTCCTGCTATACATTAGTACCTCGGTGGATATTCCATCTGCTTCTGATGCCTTGTTGTTCTTGAGCTGATGGACGATTCAGCTGACGCTTGATGAGTGGGAATAAACGGATCCTTTTAAGAATGGCAGGCAGTGACTAGTGGGGTGCCGCAGGGTTCAGTGCTGGGACCCCAGCTATTTACAATATACATTAATGATTTAGACGAAGGAACTCCATGTAATATATGCAAGTTTGCAGATGACACTAAGGCAGTGTGAGCTATGAGGCGGATGCTAGGTGGCTGCAGGGGGACTTGGACAGGTTAGGTGAATGGGAAAATGCATGGCAGATACAGTATTATGTGGATAAGTGTGAGACTATCTACTTTGGTGGCAAAAACAGGAAGGCAGATTATTATCTGAATGGTGACATTAATAAAAGGAGAGGTGCAACGAGACCTGGGTGTCATGGTACATCAGTCAATGAAAGTAAGCATGCAGGTACAGCACGCAGTAAAGAAAGCAAATTGCATGCTGGCCTTCATAGCGAGGGGATTTGTGAGTCGGAGCAGGGCGGTCTTACTAAAGTTGTACAGGGCCTTGGTGAGACCACACCTTGAGTATTGCGCGCAATTTTGGTCTCCTAATTTGAGGAAGGACATTCTTGCTATTGAGGGAGTGCAGCGAAGGTTCAGCAGACTGATTCCTGGGATGGCAGGACTGACATATGAAGAAAGATTGGATTGACTAGGCTTATATTCACTGGAAATTAGAAGAATGCGAGAGGATCTCAGAAACATGTAAGATTGTGACAGGATTGGAGATTTTGGGGAAGTCCAGAACCAGGGGTCACAGACTAAGGATAAGGGGTAAGCCATTTAGGACCGAGATGAGGAGAAGCTTCTTCACTCCGAGAATTGTGAACATGTGGAATTCTCTACCTCAGAAAGGTGTTGAGGCCAGTTCATTAAATATATTCAAAAGGGAGTTGGATGTGGCCCCTACGGCTCAAGGGATCAAGGGCTATGCAGAGAAAGCAAGCATGGAGTACTGAAGTAGCATGATCAGCCATGATCACATTCAATGGTGGTGAAGGCTTGAAGGGCCGAGTGGCCTATTCCTGCACCTATTTTCTATGTTTCTATTTTTCTACCTCGTATAGAGCTGGGGATTTGCTGAAATGGTGACGGGTAGCATGCTGCGGTATGGAGTCAGGGACACTAGTGTTAAAGGCAGAGTCTCGATTAAGGAGATTTCGAAGTGCTCCTTTCAGCGGGCCCTGGCTTCCTCGGTGTCCTTGAAGAGTGTCTCCCTGTTCTTGGTCAACAGTGGGGTGGGACCTTGGGTGCTTGGGCCGTAGGTGGACATAACTGTGGTGAAGATTCCTCACTCGTCATGGCTGTCAGCCTGCTGCTGGATCTCGTGTGCTTTCTCCACCAACCATCTATTCTTTCGGTCACGGGTTTTTTGTTGGACCTCGGCCTTCAACAGTCTTTTGAGATGCTTTTCTGCTCCTGAATTGGGTTGCTGCTTTATGTTCAGAAATGTACTCCGTTTGCTGTTTATTAGCTCCCGGAACTCCTAGTCATTTTTGTCAAACCAATCTTGGTGTTCCCTGTTTGAGTGACCAAGCGCCTCTTCGCAGGCACTGGTTGTGGTGGCCTTGAGGGCGGACCAGGCGCTGTGGGCAGTTCAAGTAATATTATATCAAAACATAAGCAGGGAAATGCAAAGAAAACTCCATGGAAGTAAAATAAGAGAAGAGACTGAATATGGGAAGTCGTGTAAAACATGTCTCCAATACGCTACCACTTTGTTAACGCTACCATCCAAGACACGTTTTGTACCCCTTCCTTAATGGGGAAAGGCAAATTTCTTTCCCATTTTTCCCAGTGGTTGGTTTAAAGCTTCTAGCTGCAGTAAGATAGTAAGAATCAATATATATCAAATATGGCAAGATTCAATACCGATAAAAGGCAAATAGATTATTGTCCTAAAATTTATACTGTGCTGATTTCCGAATACTTAAGTTCTCAATCCCGTGGTACTTCTTCAAAAATATTTTCTTCCTACATGTAATAAATGGACATTTTAAGCGTAAGTATTGTTTATTTTTCCAGCTACATGCAGCTTAATATTCAAACTTTGCCTCAAATGTAAGTTTAAATGAATGCTTCTGATCAACAATGCAACATATGATAAAAGACGTCCACAACATGTTATCAATGAAATAAATTAGTAAAAGATATATGACAAGTGTCTGAGCGAGAAGGGTGTCGAGGGGTATGTGAATAGATGTTGATGAGGAAAGGCGGGAGGAGGCTCGAGTGGTACATAAACTGAATGGACTGGTTGGGCCAAGTGGCCTGTTTCTGGGCCAGATATCTAAACTAATGCTATATATGTTGATACATGGAACTGCTACCATGTGATAATTATGCAATGTTGTATAATTTCGAAGAAAAAACGATCAATCATGAAGCCAAAAAAAAGATGCAATATAGGTGTAGGTTTTCATCTTTACCAACAGAGCATTAAGCCTTTTCTGTGCGAAGCTTAGAATTGAAAATGCGGCGCTAACAATTGCAAGCCTGTGATAGAACCCGCACCAATTTATGTTCTGATATTAACAGAAAGGAACTCTGGCTAGTTGTATTAGGTTTGTGTGAAATTTTCTGGAGGAATTCCAAGACTGCAATTCGCCCACCTGATGTTTAATATCCAGGCGCTAAAGACGAGTATCCCGAACCTCCTCCCACCATTCGGCCCAATGTGGCAGTTGTGTCCACGGGTCTTGGTGAAGAACATATATCAAAGGTGCGGAGAATTGATGGGCGTCAATTTGCAGCCGGAGGCATCCGAACCGCAATAAACCTAAACACCTACCTGATGGACCTGTATCCATGCAGACTCGTGCTCCTGAGCCCATGCATACGCATGCGTAAAGATCAAGGTATCCCAGGAGGGCATGCAAATCACGTGAGCCAGCTAAACCAATCAGAAAGGCGTTTCTCATTCTGCTTATGGAGATTCCATTTATATACAGAATCCCCAATAAACTTAACAGGAATCGCGCCAAAAATACATGTACACAACATTGAAATAAAAAAAAATATTAACTTTTGAAATGATTAAACACGATTTTTAAAAATTATTATTTTCACCATTATGCTGGTAAAAGACAGCCTCATGCTTTCTTTTACCAGGCGTAAGAGTTTCATTGGCATTATCTGGAGAAGAATTAGGCAAATAGCCCAACTCTCCACCAGAGGATGACCATTTCCTGGGGGTGTGGAGGATGATCCAAGAAGATTCTTAACAAATTGCAAGTTGTGAGATTTCTCACAAGCGCAGCCGATGCATAGAGCCAGGACTTGCAGGCACATATGGCCATGTACGTGGTCATACGGCACGGAAATTCTGGGCTGTTATTTCTTTTTCACTTCAGCATACAAGCTGGTCTCTTTAGCAGTGACTAAGGTAGCTTCCTTCCGATTCACAGCTCCCATATTCAAAGTAGCATAAGTGATCTCCTGATGGTCGCTCTCTCGTACTTCAGAATACATTCCCTGCGAAGCATAACGTGAAGAAAGTGCAGAAGTAAATTATACAAATATAATCTGACTCTTTCCTTCTCTCGAACTTTTGCTGTCTCTCCATATCAATCTATCTCATACCCACATTACTTTTTAAACATTCGTTCACGGGATGTGTGTGTCGCAAGGCCGGCATTTATTGCTCATCCCGAATTGCCTTTGTGAAGGTGGCGGTGAGCTGCATTCCTAATTCCCTGCAGTCCTTGTGGTGAAGTCATTCCCACAGTGTTCACTTTGTGTAGCTGTTTGGTACAGCTGAGAGGGCAGTTAAGAGCTAACCACATTACTGTTTGTCTGGAATCACATATCGGCCAGACCGAGTAAGGACGGGAGATTTCCTTCCCTAAAGGACACTAGTGAACCAGATGGGTTTTTACAACAATACGGTTACCATCACTAATACTAACTTTTTATTACCGATTTATTTAATAAACTGAATTTAAATTCCCCAGCTCCTGTGGCGGGATTGAATTCCCGTCCCTGGATCATTATTCGAGGCGTCTGGATTATTAGTCCAATAACATAACCACCATGCTACCGTCTGGACCTGGCCCTCTGCCTTTCACTCTCGATCTTTCTCTCCATCGCTGTCTCCCTCTCCGACTCGCACATACGCATTCTCTCCATCTTTGTTTCTGCGGCTGTCTGCCTCGATGGCTGGCTGTCACTTTCTGTTTCTCTCTCGCCATGACTCTTTTTCTTTCTCTCTAACTATCTCTCTATGTCACTCTGTCTTTCCCTCTATGGTGCCTCTCTCTCTCCTTCTCACTCATGCTCTCTCTATCTCGGCCTTGCTCACTCTCCGTCTCTCTCTCTCGCTCACTCAATCTATTCAGGTCCACCACTCCCTCTACAGGAGGTGTTTGCAGAGCGAGAAGCTTAATAATCTGTATTTGAAAACAAAAATATGCTTACATTTGAGTCAGGATGTGAAGGAAGATTGGCGGTGTCATCTAAAAAGCAGAACATTTATTTTGGATCAGTTTCTGCCTGCTTTCCCAGCGAGACTCAATGGGCTAGAATATCAACTTACTGCTCGAGCATAAATCAGCCATTTGGGATTGGCCAGCCACAATAGTATACGCCTAATTATCTAGTACCATTACAATCCGTTAATGGGTGATCAACACTGGGATCAGGCCCGTGCAGCAAGCTGAAAATCATCTCCAATATTAGATATGGGCAATAAGGGCCATGTAAAAGGGCCAAACAATGTAATATTCTGATTGATAATAATCGTTGCTCCATTTGTACTAGCTCCCATTACTGTCAATGAGAGTACACCCCAAAACACAGAAAGACAACACAATAATTATAAAAAAGTCATATATTTAAAATTAATTCAAACTAAAATGAAAGTTTAATGAAAAAATATATATCTTTGATAATCTTTTAAAATTGTTATAAAAGTGTTAAAAATTAACACCTTAATAGACAGGGTATATATAATAGAAATTAGTTATACAATTTAATCATTCTACCTTTTCAACTGAGGAGTATGAGTTTGAAGCACATTCGCTGAGGAAGTGACCCAAATCTCTATCCGTGAAGGTCCTTTTCCCGGGGATGATTGTGATTTGCCTAAACCCGGAACTTGCATTTATACTTCGGGCGTGTGCGCACACTGTACTATTCCGCAGAGACTGCAGTTTCCGCCCCGGGAGTCTGTTTGGGATTTGGAGCATTTTGAAGCGCAACTGTGAATCTCAAACTTGCTGTCCATTTCAACGGCAAATTATTGGCCAGTTCTTGTTGATTAAAGCCAGCAACTACCGTCAACACTACACTTACATGTGTTATCAGCAACTTCGGGATTTGTGACTCCACCTGCAGAGGCTCTACTTCTGCAACATAAACAAAAATGCTGACTCCTAAATGTGCGTCCAAATTAATGTTTATCTGATGCAGATGTAATAAATCGTAGTTCAATTGACTGATTAAAGTACAATTGTATATTTTGCATAAAATTATGAGTATCAAATTAAAGCGTGTCTCAAGATATTCTTATGGAGTGATTGACAGCAAAAACATTTCTGTGGCCATCTGAACATGTGATTCGCCCCCGCCCACTTTTTGCACATGAGTGATGTCATCGAGGTGCGGCTGCACATGCGCAGAACGGCACAGTTGCGTTTGCAGTGTAATTTTGATGAGCTCTGTGCGAGACGGGCCCTCACTGGATCTGTACCGAGAATGGAGGATCGAAAGGGAGAGCAGAGAGGGAAGGACATCAAGGAGAGGGTTTGGAGAGAGGGGAGGGATAAATAGGGGCTTGAGGTAGAGGAGGGGAAGAGAGAGGTCGGAGAGAGATGGTTTGGAGAAAGTGGATTGGAGAGAGAAGGGATACAGTAGAGAGAAAGGGGTCGGAGAGGGAAGAGCAGAGTTGAGAGGTGTGGACATAGAGAGGGGAGAGAGAATGAGCGGAGCGAGGGAAGGGAGAGAAAAAGCGGGATTGGAAGTAGAGAGGGGAGGGAGAAATAGGGACTTGAGGTAAAGGAGGGTAAGAGAAAGGTCGGAGAGAGAGAGAGTGTCAGAGAGAGAGGGTTTCCATAAAATGGTTAGGAGAAAGAGAAGAGAGGTGGTAGAGAGAGAGGGGTCGGAGATGGGAGTGAGAGGGGTAGGAGAGAGTTGAGAGACGATGAGGATTTGGAGAGAGGAGAGAGATAGATTTGGAGAGAGAGGGGGTCGGAGAAAGTGGATGGCAGAGAGAGAATAGAGAGGGTAGCGAGAGAGAGGTCATAGAGAGGGGAGTGAGCTCTGTTGGAGAGTCGGGAGCGAAAGAGAGGTATGAGAGTAATGGTTGGAGAGAGGGGACGGAGAGGTGTTGGAGAATGGGAAGAGAGTTGAGAGAGAGAGGGGTTGAGGGAAGAGAGAGATATTGGAAGAGTGTGGGGAGCGAGAGAGAGGGGTTGGGGAGATGGGAGATAGAGGGAGAGAGAATGAAAGGTTGGAGATAGAGAGGATGGGGAGAGAGAGATCAGAGAGGGCGTCGGAGAGAGAGGCATTAGAGGAAGTGAATAGGATAGAGAGAAGGGAGAGGGTATGTTACGTATTTAACACCTTGCAACCTGTATTACACTACCACCAGAGGGCTCCCTGTTGGAGTCCCAATGGATCCCGGCATTCTTTGGGAGCACGGGATATAAGCAGGTAACCCACGAGGTACCTGCACTCTGTAAACTTATTAAAGGAGCTAAGGTCACACTTGCTCTTTGTGCACAGTACTCAATTTCATCCTTTATTATGAACGCATCAATCGGCGATGAGATAATGAACAACCGCGTGAAAATTCAAAGAACAGTTGGTATCCCAGAGAGTGGTGAACCTGTGGAATTCTCTACCACAGAAAGTTGTTGAGGCCAATTCACTAAATATATTCAAAAAGGAGTTAGATGAGGTCCTTACTACTAGGGGGATCAAGGGGTATGGCGAGAAAGCAGGAATGGGGTACTGACGTTGAATGTTCAGCCATGAACTCATTGAATGGCGGTGCAGGCTAGAAGGGCCGAATGGCCTACTCCTGCACCTATTTACTATGTTTCTATGTTTCTATCCTGGAGAAGTTCTCTGAAGGTGATGATTGGGAGGCCCCCGTGGAGACACTCAACCAATACTTTGTGGTCAACGAGCTGGAAGCGGACGAGAATGCTGCCAAATGAAGTGCGATTCTCCTAACTGTCTGTGGGGCAACAACCAATGGCCTCAGAAAGAATCACCTAGTTCCGCTAAAACCAAAAGCTATATCCGATGAAGAATTGTGTATGCTGGTCTGGGAGCACCTAAATCCTAAGGAAAGCGTTTTTATGGCGAGATATCGGTTCAACACATCGGAGGGCCAGGAAGTGGCGAGCTATATCGCCGAACTAAAGCGCCTCGCAGGACATTGCGAATTTGAGGGATTCCTGGATCTTAGTGACTTTTTTGTAATGGGCAATGGCCATGAGGTAATCCTTCGCAAACTGTTGACTCTTGAAACTCCGAATCTAAGTAACGCCATAACGATAGCCCAGGCATTTATGTCCACCAGTTAAAACACCGAACACATTTTGCAGAGTAAAGAAGTAACATCATTTTTGAGCAGGAATGTACATGGCAGAAGGTAAACGCCGGCAGCTGCTGCACGAACTCAGACCCAGAGTCCGCCATCAATCGTTAATGCGAGGCAGATAACACTTTGTTGGCGCTGTGGAGGTGATCATCGGCCCATCAATGCCCCTTAAAGCACTATGGGTGGAACGGTTGCACAACAATGGGACACCTCCAGCGAATGTGCAGGCGAGCTGCATCGCTGCAAACGCTGCAAACCACCGCGTTGCAGAGGATGACCGATCCACTGTGGATCAGGCTGAATTGGAGGCTCGTTCCGAGAAGACAGAAGTGCACGATGTACCCACATTCACCACGAAATGTCCACCAATAATATTGAAATTTGAACTAAATGGAATTCGAGTGTCAATGGAACTGGTCATCGGTGCGAGTCAGTCCATAATGAAAAAAAGGCCTTCGACAGGCTGTGGGGCAGCAAGGCACGCAGGCCCAAGCTCAGCCCCACTCATACCAAACTAAATACTTACCCCAAGAAACTAATCCCTGTAATTGGCAGTGCAGAAGTCAAAGTCTCCTAGCATGGAGCAGTTCACAAACTTGTGCTGTGGATTGTGCCGGGGATGGCCTCACATTGTTTGGCAGAAGCTGGCTGGGAAAAATACGCTGGAACTGGGACGACATCGGAGCGCTTTCGTCCATTGACGACGGCTCCTGTGTCCAGGTTCTGAGCAGGTTTCCATCGTTGATTGAGCCAAGCATTGGAAGCTTCTCGGGGGCGAAAGTGCACATCCATTTGGTTCCCGGTACGTGACCCATCCACCAAAAGGCAAGGGCGGTACCATATACCATGTGTGAGAAAGTGGAAATTGAGCTGGATAGACTGCAGCAAGAAGCATCATCCCACCAGTAGAAGTCAATGAGTAAGCCAGTACGATTGTCCCCGTACTTAAAGAGGAAAGCGCGGTCAGAATTTGGGCGGACTATAAAGTAAAAATTAACCGTTTTTCGCTACAGGACCAGTATCCGCTACCCAAGGCAGATGATATATTTGCGACCCTGGCTGGAGGGAAGAAGTTCGCTAAGCTGGACCTGACCTCGGCCTACATGCAAGAGCTTGAGGAGTCTTCGAAAGGCCTCACCTGCATCAGCACGCATACAGGTCTGTTCAACTGTAACAGACGCCCATTTGGGATTCGGTCGGCCGCGGCAATCTTCCAATGCAAGAAGGAGAGCCTGCTAAATTCAGTTCCGCGCACCGTGGTTTTCCCGGACGATATACTGGTTACAGGTCGGGAAACCATTGAGCACTTGAAACTCTTGAAGATGTTCTTAGTCGGTTGGATCGCATGGAACTCAGGTTGAAACGCTCGAAGTGTGTTTTCCTGGCACAGCAGGTCGAGTTCTTGGGAAGAAGAATTGCAACAGACGGCATCAGACCCTCCGACGCCAAGGCGGGTGCCATGAAGAATGCGCCGAAATCATAGAACGTGACGGAGCTGCGCTTGTTCCTGGGACTCCTTAATTCTTTCGGTAATTTCCTGCCTGGGTTAAGCACTCTGCTAGAATCCCTACATGCGCTAATTTGCAAGGGAGAAGACTGGATATGGGGGAAGTCACAAGAGGCTGCCTTTAAGAAAGCCAGGAATCTGTTGTGTTCAAACAAACTGCTTCTCATGTATAACCCTTGTAAACAATTAGTGCTAGCTTCTGACACGTTGTCATATGGGTCGAGTGTGTGTTGAAGCAGGCAAACGAATCTGGGATTTCGCAACCGTTCGCTTATGCTTCCAGAAGTTTGTCCAATGCCGAAAGGGCCTAAAGCATGAATGGAAAAGTGGATCTGGCGCGCGTTTACGGGCAAAGAAAATGCATCAGTACTTTTTAGCCTCAAGTTCGAGCTTGAAACCAACCACAAACCGCAATATTGCTGTTCTCTGAGACCAAAGGGATTAATACCAATGCCTCTGTCCACATCCAAAGATGGGCGCTCATGCTGTCGGCATACTACTATGTAATCCACCACAGACCGGGCACAGAGAACTGTGCTGATGCTCCCCGTCGTCTGCCATTGCCCACCTCCGGGATGGAACTGACACAGCCTGCGGAATTGCTCATGGTAATGGAGGCATTGGAAAACGAAAATTCCCCCGTTGCAGCCCGCCAGATCAGGACCTGGACCAGCCAGGATCATTTAATGTGATTGGTAAAAAAAATTTGTACTCCATGGGAGCTGGTCCAGTGTCCCTGCGGGGATGCAGGATGCAAATCAGCCATCCCACAGGTGCAAAGACGAAATGTTCTTGCAGGCGGACTTTCTGTTGTGGGGCAATCGTGTGGTCTTGACCAAGGAAGGCAGAGATATGTTCATTTGTGAACTGCACAGCACTCACCCAGGCATTGTAATGATGAAAGCCATAGTCAGAACCCAAATGTGCTGGCCCGGCATCGACTCAGATTTAGAGTCATGCCTGCACCAGTGCAACGCTTGCTCTCAGCTGAGCAATGCACCCAGGGAGGCACCGTTAATTTTGTGGTCGAGCCCTCCAAACTGTGGTCGAGGATCCACGTGAATTATGCGGAACCATTTCCAAGCAAACTGTTCTTGGTTGTTGTGGATGCTTACTCAAAATGGATTGAATGTGCAAAAATGTCTGTAAGCACGTCCACGGCCACTTTTGAAAATCTACGAGCCATGTTTGGCACTCACGGCCGGCCTGATGTCCTAATCAGCGACAATGGCCCGTGTTTCACCAGTGCTGAATTCAAGGAATTGATGACCCGCAATGGAATCAAGCACGTCACATTTGCCCCATTTAAGCACACATCCAAAAGCCAGGCAGAACGGACAGTTCAGACCCTCAAGCAAGCCTTGAAATGCATGTCGGAAGGACCCCTGCAGACCTGACTATCCTGATGCTGCTCAGCTACCGCACCAGACCCGACTCACTCACCGGGTTCCAGCAGCCGAAATGCTCATGAAAAGCACGCTCAAAACAAGACTCTCTCTTGTCCAGCCTGGTCTCCATGAATACGTGGAGGGCAGGCGGCATCAACAAAGTGTTTACCATGAACACGCGAAATTGTAATGCGAAATTGAGGTCAAGGACACTCTGTTTGTTCTCACTTATGGACATGGTCCCAAATGGCTCACTGGCACGCTAATAGCCAAAGAGGGGACTAGGGTGTTCAATGTCAAATTGTCCAATGGATTAACGTGCAGAAACAATTTGGCTCAAATCAAATCGCAGATAACCAACAGATACGAACAACCCGAAGACGACAGCTCCAAGTTTGATCCTCCAAGACACACACAAGTGGCAACTGACATTATGGTTGTCCAGGAAGCCGAAATCAACATTCCCAGCTGCCCGGCAAGGCTGGTTGCCCAGCAGCCCAGTGAAGAACTAACCAACTCACCCACACCCACATTTGTACCGAGACAATCGACAAGGGAGCGGAACGCCCAAGATCGTCTCACCGTGTAAATAAGTGCACTATTGACTTTACGGGGGAGTGATGTTATGTATTTAAGCACTTGCAATCTGTATTATACTACTACCAGAGGGCCTATCTGTTGGAGTCCCGTGGAATCCCAGCGTCCCTTTGGAACACGGTATATATCCAAGACACCCACGAGGTGCCTGTACTCTGGAGTCTAGTTGCACGAGCGAACGTCACAATTGCTCGTTGTACACAATACTCAGTTTCATCCTTTATTAAGAAGGCATCAGGGTAGAGAGAGGATTCCGAGAGGGGGAGCGAGAGGGGTTGGGGAGAGAGAGGAGGAGAGAGAAAGAGGGCTTGGAGAGAGAGGAGAGGGAGGGGAGAGAGAAAGAGGGATTGGAGGTACAGGATGGGCGAGAGAGAGGTCGGAGAGATGGCGTCGGAGAAAATAGTTTTGGAGAAAGTGGATAGGAGAACGAGAAGTGAGAGGATAGAGAGGGGTTGGAGAGTGGAGTGAGAGGGTTTGCATAGAGTGGAGAGAGAAAGAGTATTTGGAGAGAGGGGAGGGATAGAAGTCGGAGAGTGAAGGGGTCGGAGAGAGAGTGTTTGGAGAAAGTGGATGGCAGAGAGAAGAGAGAGAGTAGAGAGAGGAGTCGTAGAGAGGGCATTGAGACGTGTTGGCGAGTGGGGAGAAAGAGAGGAAAGAGAGAAGGGTTGGAGAGAGGGGTGAGAGGTGTTGGAGAATGGAGAGAGAGAGGGGTGAGGGAGAGAGGAGTTGGAGAGAGAGGAGACAGAATGAAGGGTGTGAGGTAGAGAGGACAGAGTGAGAGAAGTCAGAGAGAGCGGGCTTGGAGAAAGTGGATGGGAGAAAGAGATGAGTGTAGAGAGAGACGGGTCGCAGTGAGGGGAGAGGGAGAAGGGAGAGAGTGAGCGGGGTCAGAGAAGAGACAGTTTTTCAGAGCGAGAGAGAGAGGAATAAGCGCAGAAAATGAGAGTGGGGTCGGCGAGAGGGGAGGAAGAGAGAGAGAGAGATAGGGATGTCAGAGATAGAGAAAGAGGTGGGATAGGAGGGAGGGGATTCAGGGAGGGAATGGGATTAAGGGGGAGAGAGGAATTCAGGAATTTGGTGGGACAGTATGGAGAGTACAGTGGGGATGGGGGCAGAACATGATCGAAGTCTAAATGTGGGGGAGGCGGAAGATGTTGGTAAACAGCGATCCAAACGGCAATACTGCAGAAACTCCAGAAATCACGAAAGTGTCACTATTCACGTTACCCTGTTAACAATCCGTGCCGCACACCAAATTTCCCCTCTATGGCGGGGGGCGGGTGTGGTGTGGGGGTGGGGGGGGGAGAATGGAATGAACTTGGGATTGGTGGGTATTACTAGGTCAGGAAACGTAGGTTGGGGGACTTGCGAGATTGGGTCAGGAACTTTAGTTGGAGGGCGTGCGGGATTGGGTCAGGAACTTCGGTTGGGGAGCGTCCGGGATTGGGTCAGTGACTTTGGTTGGGGGCATGAGGGATTGGGTCAGGTACTTGGGTTGAGAGCATGAGAGATTGGTTCAGGAAGTTCGGTTAGGGAGTGTGCAGGATTGCATCAGGAACGTGGGTTGAGGAGGGTGCGGGATTGGGTCAGGAATTTTGCTTGGGAGCAAGAGCGATTGGGTCAGGAACTTGGGTTGGTGGGAGTTGATGAAGAATTTTGACTGGGTGGCTGCAAGTCAGTCGGTGGGCTTGGGGTGGGAAGTCCATCAGGAACTTGGGCTGGCGGGGGCGGAGGATTAGGTAATGAACTTGGGCGAGGAGCTAGAGGCAGGAACATGCTTGGTGGTTGGGATAAGGTGTAAACCTGTGAGAGTGCGCTCTATTCTATCTGTCGACGGCAGTCAGATTGGCTCGAATTACACTTTGCAAAGTCACTGATTATGTAGGCAGGGTTGTTCTAATTACACATTCCAGTGAAAATGCTGGGTAAGTTTTATCCTCCAAGGGGAACAATCAGCAATCAGTCATATAATCAAGGAGACCCAATCAGAGCTTTGGTGTTACAAATGTGTGTCCATATTCTTACCTCTCATTACTTTGCCTTCTTATTTGTCCTGGAGAAAAATAATAAAAGAATGGGAATGTTTTTGAAAAATTGTTACCTTTCCCAATAAAGTGACTTAAACTAACAGCATTTCCACTGTTCAATACTTATTACAGATCAATCAGATAAAAGGATTCATATACACCCTCCCTAAAAGAAAACAAGGAAAGGTGACTTGTTCACGCACAAAGTTGCAAGAAAATTTACAATCAGAAAAAAGCTAACATGGAACCAGTTTCCTCTCAATGGCATCTCCACAACAGGGCTGATTACTTGCAGTTGCAGCTGTAGAAATTCGTCTTTTCCTACCCCAACTTGATGGTAGCTAAATCGTAAAATATTACCAAATTAAATAGTATTGGGCCGAAATTTGCCGTCGAAGGCATACCTCTGGATTACACCACCCGCAAAAAAATCTTAACGATCCTGCTGGCTCCGGGGTTTTGGAGACTTCGGGTCCTTGGCCTGTCGGCCTATCCCAAGATAAAGGTCCACGGTTCTCAGGGACGCAAGCGGTTCGGAAGCCTCCCTGGGATCACGTGAGCCAGGTCAACCAATTAGAAAGAAGGATTCCTCGTAACCTTCCAGGGATTCCATTTAGAAACTGAATCCCCATCAGCTCATAAGGCATCTCCAAATAAATAAGCTCATGAGAAACCGCCAAATTATTAAATAATATGTACAATTCTAATAAAAAATGTATGTTACCCCATTGAAAATTAATTAAATGCCCCTTTGATGAAGCTTTCAAATTGAAAATTTAAATTTTTGAAAAATAAGAAAAATTTTTGAATGCTGGTCAAAATATACATGAGCTAATTTAAAAAGGCTTTGTCTGTTTTAATCATGTTGAAAATAATGGGATTGGATTTGCGGCCCATGCGGGTCTATGGAATTTTCCAACAAGCCCACAGTTGCAGCAGAGCCTGGTCTCCAATCGTCTTGGATCGACTTGCCATTGGACCAAGACCTTGCTCTGTCAAGTTCGTATGGTAGCTGGTGTGCAATGCCGCCACCCACCCCCAACCCCCCACATTAAGAGAATTCACCCACTGGCATCTTCAACAATTTAAAATGAATTTCGGGACCTACGGGTCTGTACGAGGTGCCCATAGGTGCCCCGCATGTTCCGGGTTAATACATGCACTCGCTTGAGCTGAAACCCGCAAATTACGATCTGCCAAAAATCCGCTTGAACGACCATACGCATCTGAAAGAATAGAGCATTTACTGGTGGAGAATTCGACTATTTGCTCAACTTCTGCCTTCGAATTCCCTTTATATTTTTGCATTGCTAAAGGAGGACTAAGTCTTGCTTTTTGCCAGCGTAAGAGTTAAAAAAAATAGTTCAATTAAATTTAATCACGCATTGATATATTAAAGACCCTGTCCAATAAGCTAAGGTTATTTTTAGACCCGTTAAATTGCATTAAACAAATCAAATAATTAAATGTTATTGTAAATATTTGAATAAATTTTATTTTAATTAATTTGAAACATGTCATATTTTCTTCGTATGTTCGTGTATTTTTTAAGTGATCCCCATTCATACTTATGTGAGCTCAGTGCAACTAGAATCGAGGGATATATGGGAATATTGCCGAGAAGTGGAGTTGAGGTAGAAGATCAGCCATGATCTTAATGAATGGCAGAGCATGCTCGAGGGGGTGAGTAGCCTGCTCAAGCTCCTAATTCTTATTTTCTTATGTTCATATGATATCGGCCGTGCAAAATGCGGGCCAATTTCTCGACAGATCTAACTAGACATGCAGCCTTTCAAATCGAACGGACGGAACATTTCAACATTTGTTTAAACATCACCTTACACAATCTTAATGCTGGATTTGGGTTACAGGTTTTTTTTGCATGGTGCGACCAGCTTTTTGACTATATTAATTTATATGAAAAATTCGTATAGTTTTTCCATGATCACTTACTTCTCTTTCTGATCAAAAGGCAGATAATCACCACAAACAGTAAAGCAATGACCACAACAGCGCATCCCAGGCCGACATTAAGCAATACTCCGTTGTCTGCATCTACACAGTGATTAAAAAAACGGACATTTCTAAGAGTTCATCTGCAACGAAGACATGTCAGCATTTTTTCCAGCAGAAAATGAAATGGCCCCAGATGTTCTTTTTGGGCTGTCTGGTTCATTTGCTTCAGTCGCACTTTATACGCCATGCCCGAAATTAAGTTCCATTGACGTGAATATGATGCTATGGTGTCAAATTGAACATGATTGGTTGAGAATGAAATAGAAAGCTGTAGACTGCAGGCAGGTATCAATGAACTGGGCAGGTGGACAGAACAGTGGGAAACGGAATTCAATCTGGAGAAGTGTGAGGCAATGCATTTGCGGTGGGCCAACAAGGTTAGGAAATATACATATAAATGGTAGGACACTGAGAAGTGTAGAGGAACAAAGGGACCTTGGAGTGCATGTCCACAGATTCCTGGCAATAGAGAAGGTGGGTTAGAAGGCGGACGGAATACATACCTTTATTAGCCAACGCATAGAATACAAGAGCAGGGAGGTTATACTTGAACTGTATAAAACACTAGTTAGGCCACAGCGAGAGTACTGGTCACGACATTATAGGATATATGTGATTGCACTGGAGAGGGTACAGAGAATATTAACGAGGATGTTGCCTGGATTGAAGAATTTTAAATGTGAAGAAAGATTGCATAGTCTGGAGTTGTTTCTTTGGAAAGTGGAGACATAGTGAAACTAATTTCGGCATATAAAATTATGGGCCTGGACAGAATGGAAAGGACGGACCTGTTTCTTTTAGCAAAGGTTCAATAACAAGGGGGCTTAAATTTAAAGTAATTGGTAGGCTATTTAGAGGGGATTTAAGGTGGTAGCGGATCAGCCGTCCTTTAATATCTCTACATTTACAGATTACACTAAGCTGGGTGGCGGTGTGAGCTGTGAGGACGATGCTAAGAGGCTGCAGTTGACTTGGACAGGTAAGTTGAGTGGGCAAATGAATGGAAGGTGTGAAGTTATCCAAAATCTGAAGGCAGAATATCTGAATGACAGCAGATTAGGAAAAAGGAGGTTCAATGAGACCTGGGTGTCATGCTACGTTAGTCATTTAAAGTTGGCTTGCAGGTACGGTAGGCGGTGAAGAAGGCAAATGGCATGTTGGCCTTCAGAGCTAGGGGAGTTGAGTATAGGAGCAGGGAGGTCGTACTGCAATTGTTCAGGGCCTTGGTGAGGCCTCACCTGGAATATTGTGTTCAATTTTGATATCCGAATCTGTGGAAGGACGTTCTTGCTATTAAGGGAGTGCAGCGAAGGTTCACCAGACCGATTCCTGTGATGGTAGGACTGACATATGAGGAAAGATTGGATCGACTGGGCCTGTATTCCCTGGAGTTTAGAAGAATGAGAGGCGATCTTATGGAAACATATACAATTCTGACGGGACTGGACTGGTTAGATGCAGCAAGAATGTTCCCGAAGTTGGGGAAGTCCAGAACCAGGGGTCACAGTCCAAGCGTAAGGGGTAAGCCATTTAGGACCGAGATGAGGAGGAATTTCCTCACTCAGAGAGTTGTTAACCTGTGGAATTCTTTACCGCAGAGAGTTTTTGATGCCAGTTCGTTAGATATATTCAAGAGGGAGTTAGATATGGCCCGTACTGCTAAAGGAATCATGGGGTATGGAGATAAAGCAGAAAAGTGGTACTGAGGTGAAGGTTCAGCCATGATCTTATTGAATGGTGGTGCAGGCTCGAAGGGCCGAATGGCCTACTCCTGCAAGTATTTTCTATGGTTCCATGTTTCTAAACACCGTGCCTGAAACTCAGAAATGTTGAATCATAATTCAGTAGAGAACCAAGCTGAGTACAACATTTACAGGGGAGAGCTAAAAAACGAAATTAGAAGGGCAAATAGTTTGTAGGAGAAGAGAGTAGCAGGTAAAATAAAGGGAACAGAAAAGTATTTTATATGAATGTTGGGCAATAACCTGTGATCTCTCTAGGCGCATGCGATGTGTGCACGTGCCTGAAGAGGCCCCACAAGTTCAGGGATAAGATGTGCACTGCACACGTACCTAAATCCAGCACTTGCGATCTATCAACACGAGGAGGACCTCCAGAAGCAGAAATTGGGGCTGCTTACCCAAATTCTGCCCAGCAAATGTCCTTAAAATTATTATGTTTGGTAAAAGCAAGATAAGGCCTGCTTTTATTAGCATAATTGTTTAAATGATAGATATAATTAATGTTACGTTTTTTTTTAAAAAGAACCCTGTCATTTAAGGTCAGTTCATGTTTTACACTATTGGAACATGTTAAAAAATGCCAAAAATTTATTTTTTTCTAAAACATTTACTTTCATACAATTGCTTTTAATTTCAAACAAATGATGTGTTTTTTATTTACTTAAGATGTTTTCTTTGTTTTGGAGTTATTCCCATTCGTAGTAATGGGAGCTTTGTACAAGAAGGCTGTGATGGTTTTAAAAATTGGAAGTATAGAGAGGCGGGAATTTCCAGAGTTTGGGGCCAACGCACCAGAAGGCACGGCCACCAATGGTTGAGCAATAAGAATCAGGGATGCTCAAGACGGCAAATTAGAGGAGCGCAGATATCTCGGTGGGTTGTGGGGCTGCAGGAGATTGCAGAGAGAAAAAGGGGGCGAGAGGCCATGGAGGAATTTGTACAGGAGGATGAGAATTGTAGGGACTCGAGGAGGTTACAGTGATAGGGAGGGGGCGAGGGTCCATGGAGGGATTTGAAAAGGAGGATGAGAATAGTAGGGGATGAAGGAGGTTGCAGAGATAGGGAGGGGCGAAGCCATGGAGGGATTTGAACAGGAGCATGAGCAATGTTGGGCCTGGAGGTGGTTACAGAGATATGGAGGGGGCAAGGAGCCATATAGGGTGTTGAAAATAAGAGTGCGAATTTTGAAATCGAGAGAAACGTTTCGGCAAGAGATCAATAACAGACTGTTGCAGGGAAACGTGTAAACAAGCTCTCCGACTCCGGAAAGCTATCCTGCTCCACCAAGCTCTCCTACTCCCCGAAGCTGTCCAATGCCCCCAAGCTCTCCTACTCCCCCAAGCTCCCCTACTCCTCCAAGCTCTCCTGCTCCCCCAAGCTCTCCTACTCCCGCAAGCTCTCCTACTCTCCCAAGCTCTCCTACTCCCACAAGCTCTCCTACTCCCCCAAGATCTCCTACTCCCCCAAGCTCTCCTACTCCCTCAAGCTCTCCTACTCCCCCAATCTCTCCTAACCCCCAAGTTCTCCTACTCCCCCAAGCTCTCCTACTCCTCCAAGCTCCCTTACTCATCCAAGCTCTCCTATTCCCCCAAGCTCTCCTACTCCCCCAAGCTCTCCGACTCCCCCAAGCTCTCCGACTTCCGCAAGCTCTCCTACACCCCTAAGCTCTCCTACTCCCCCAAGCTCTCCTACTCCCCCAAGCTCTCCTAACCCCCAAGTTCTCCTACTCCCCCAAGCTCTCCTACTCCACCAAGCTCCCTTACTCATCCAAGCTCTCCTATTCCTCCAAGCTCTCCTACTCCCCCAAGCTCTCCGACTCCCCCAAGCTCTCCGACTTCCGCAAGCTCTCCTACTCCCCGAAGCTGTCCAATGCCCCCAAGCTCTCCTACTCCCCCAAGCTCCCCTACTCCTCCAAGCTCTCCTACTCCCCCAAGCTCTCCTACTCCCGCAAGCTCTCCTACTCTCCCAAGCTCTCCTACTCCCACAAGCTCTCCTACTCCCTCAAGCTCTCCTACACCCCTAAGCTCTCCTACTCCCCCAAGCTCTCCTACTCCCCCAAGCTCGCCTACTCCTCCAAGCTCTCCTACTCCCCCACTCTCTCCTACTCCTCCAAGCTCTCCTAATCCCACAAGCTCTCCTACACCACCAAGCTCTCCGACTCCCTCAAGCTCTCCTACACCCACAAGCGCTCCTACTCCCCCAATCTCTCCAACTCCCCCAAGCTTTCCTACTCCCCCATGTTCTCCTACTCCCCCAAGCTCTCCTACTCCTCCAAGCTGTCCTACTTCCCCAAGCTCTCCTACTCCCCCAAGCTCTCCTACACCCCAAATTTATCCTACTCCCCGAAGCTCTGCTACTATACCAAGTTCTCCTACTCCTCCAAGCTCTCCAACTCCCCCAAGCTCTCCTACTCCCCAAAGCTCTCCTACACCCCCAAGCTCTCCTACTCCCCCAAGCTATCCTACTCCCTCAAGCTCTCCTATTCCCCCAAGCTTTCCTACACCCCCAAGCTCTCCTACTCCACCAAGCTCTCCTACTCCCCCAAGCTCTACTACTCCCCCAAGCTCTCCAACCCCCCCAAGCTCTCCTACTCCCCCAAGTTCTCCTACTCCCCTGAGCTCTCCTACTGCCCCAAGATCTCCTACTCCCCCAAGATCTCCTACTCCCCCAAGCTCTCCTATTCCCCCAAGTTCTCCAACTCCCCCAAGCTCTCCTACTCCCCCAAGCTCTCATACTCCATCAAGCTCTCATACTCCCGCAAGCTCTCATACTCCCTCAAGCTCTCATACTCATGGAAGCTCTCCTACTCCTCCAAGCTCTCCTACTTCCCCAAGCTCTCCTACTCCCCCAAGCTCTCCTACTCCCCCAAGCTCTCCTACACCCCCAAGCTCTCCTACTCCCCAAATCTCTCCTACTCCCCCAAGCTCTCCTACTCCCCAAAGCTCTCCTACTCCCCCAAGCTCTCCTACTCCCCCAACATCTCTTACTCCCCCAAGCTCTCCTTCTCCCGCAAGCTCTCCTACTACCGCAAGCTCTCCTACTCCCACAGGCTCTCCAATCGCCCCAGCTCTCCAATCCCCCAAGCTCTCCAATCCACCAAGCTCTCCAATCCCCCAAGCTCTCCGACTCACCCAAGCTCTCCTACACCCCAAATTTATCCTACTCCCCGAAGCTCTGCTACTATACCAAGTTCTCCTACTCCTCCAAGCTGTCCAACTCCCCCAAGCTCTCCTACTCCCCAAAGCTCTCCTACACCCCCAAGCTCTCCTACTCCCCCAAGCTATCCTACTCCCCCAAGCTCTCCTATTCCCCCAAGCTTTCCTACACCCCCAAGCTCTCCTACTCCACCAAGCTCTCCTACTCCCCCTAGCTCTACTACTCCCCCAAGCTCTCCAACCCCCCCAAGCTCTCCTACTCCCCCAAGTTCTCCTACTCCCCTGAGCTCTCCTACTGCCCCAAGATCTCCTACTCCCCCAAGATCTCCTACTCCCCCAAGCTCTCCTATTCCCCCAAGTTCTCCAACTCCCCCAAGCTCTCCTACTCCCCCAAGCTCTCATACTCCATCAAGCTCTCATACTCCCGCAAGCTCTCATACTCCCTCAAGCTCTCATACTCATGGAAGCTCTCCTACTCCCCCAAACTCTCCGACTCCGGTAAGCTCTCCTACTCCCCCAAGCTCTCCGACTTCCGCAAGCTCTCCTACACCCCTAAGCTCTCCTACTCCCCCAAGCTCTCCTACTCCCCCAAGCTCGCCTACTCCTCCAAGCTCTCCTACTCCCCCACGCTCTCCTACTCCTCCAAGCTCTCCTAATCCCACAAGCTCTCCTACACCACCAAGCTCTCCTACTCCCTCAAGCTCTCCTACACCCCCAAGCTCTCCTACTCCCCTAAGATCTCCTACTCCCCCAAGCTCTCCTACTCCCTCAAGCTCTCCTATTCCCCCAATCTCTCCTAACCCCCAAGTTCTCCTACTCCCCCAAGCTCTCCTACTCCCCCAAGCTCCCTTACTCATCCAAGCTCTCCTATTCCCCCAAGCTCTCCTACTCCCCCAAGCTCTCCGACTCCCCCAAACTCTCCGACTTCCGCAAGCTCTCCTACACCCCTAAGCTCTCCTACTCCCCCAAGCTCTCCTACTCCCCCAAGCTCTCCTAACCCCCAAGTTCTCCTACTCCCCCAAGCTCTCCTACTCCACCAAGCTCCCTTACTCATCCAAGCTCTCCTATTCCTCCAAGCTCTCCTACTCCCCCAAGCTCTCCGACTCCCCCAAGCTCTCCGACTTCCGCAAGCTCTCCTACACCCCTAAGCTCTCCTACTCCCCCAAGCTCTCCTACTCCCCCAAGCTCGCCTACTCCTCCAAGCTCTCCTACTCCCCCACGCTCTCCTACTCCTCCAAGCTCTCCTAATCCCACAAGCTCTCCTACACCACCAAGCTCTCCTACTCCCTCAAGCTCTCCTACACCCCCAAGCTCTCCTACTCCCCCAATTTCTCCTACTCCCCCAAGCTTTCCTACTCCACCAAGCTCTCCTACTCCCCCAAGCTCTCCTACTATCCCAAACTCTCCTACTCCCCCAAGCTCTGCTACTCCCCCAAGTTCTCCTACTCCCCCAAGCTCTCCTACTCCTCCAAGCTCTCCTACTTCCCCAAGCTCTCCTACTCCCCCAAGCTCTCCTACTCCCCCAAGCTCTCCTACACCCCCAAGCTCTCCTACTCCCCAAATCTCTCCTACTCCCCCAAGCTCTCCTACTCCCCAAAGCTCTCCTACTCCCCCAAGCTCTCCTACACCCCCAACCTCTCTTACTCCCCCAAGCTCTCCAACTCCCCCAAGCTCTCCTACTACCGCAAGCTCTCCTACTCTCCCAAGCTCTCCTACTCCCCCAAGCTCTACTACTCCCCCAAGTGTTCCTACTCCCCCAAGCTCTCCTACTCCCCTAAGATCTCCTACTACCACAAGCTCTCCTAGTATCTCAAGCTCTCCTACTCCCCCAAGTTCTCATAACCCCCAAGTTCGCCTACTCCGCCAAGCTCTCCTACTCCCCCAAGCTCTCCTACTTCACCAAGCTCTCCTACTCCCCCAAGCTCTCCTACTCCCCCAAGCTCTCCTACTCCCCGAAGCTCTCCTACTCCCCCAAGTTCTCCTACTCCTCCAAGCTCTCCTACCCCCCAAGCTCTCCTACGCCTCCAAGCTCTCCTACTCCCCCACGCTCTCCTACTCCTCCAAGCTCTCCTAATCCCCAAAGCTCTCCTACACCCCCAAGCTCTCCTACTCCCCCAAGCTCTCCTACTTCCCAAATCTCTCCTGCTCTCCCAAGCTCTCCTACTCCCCCAAGCTCTCCTACTCCCCCAAGCTCTCCTACTTCCCAACCTCTCTCACACCCCCAAGCTCTCCTACTCCCCCAAGCTCTCCTACTACCGCAAGCTCTCCTACTCTCCCAATCTCTCCTACTCCCCCAAGCACTACTACTCCCGCAAGTGTTCCTACTTCCCTAGCTCTCCTACTCCCCAAATCTCTCCTACTACACCAAGCACTACTACTCCCGCAAGTGTTCCTACTCCCCCAAGTTCTCCGTCTCCCGCAAGCTCGCCTACTCCTCCAAGCTCTCCTACTCCCCCACGCTCTGCTACTCCCCCAAGCTCTCCTAATTCCCCAAGCTCTCCTACTCCCCCAAGCTCTCCTACTCCCCCAAGCTCTCCTACTCCCCCAGGCTCTCCAATCGCCCCAGCTCTCCAATCCCCCAAGCTATCCAATCCACCAAGCTCTACAATCCCCCAAGCTCTCCGACTCCCCCAAGCTCTCCTACACCCCAAATTTATCCTACTCCCCGAAGCTCTAATGCTATACCAAGTTCTCCTAATCCTCCAAGCTCTCCAACTCCCCCAAGCTCTCCTACTCCCCAAAGCTCTCCTACACCCCCAAGCTCTCCTACTCCCCCAAGCTATCCTACTCCCCCAAGATCTCCTATTCCCCCAAGCTTTCCTAATCCCCTGAGCTCTCCTACTCCCCCAAGATCTCCTACTCCCCCAAGATCTCCTACTCCCCCAAGCTCTCCTATTCCCCCAAGTTCTCCAACTCCCCCAAGCTCTCCTACTCCCCAAAGCTCTCATACTCCATCAAGCTCTCATACTCCCGCAAGCTCTCATACTCCCCCAAGCTCTCATACTCATGGAAGCTCTCCTACTCCCCCAAACTCTCCGACTCCGGTAAGCTCTCCTACTCTGTTAAGCTCCCCTCCTCTCCCAAGCTCTCCTACTCGCCCAAGCTCTAAACTCTGGTAAGCTCTCCTAATCCGGCAGGCTCTCCTACTTCCACAAGCTCTCCGACTCCCGCAAGCTCTCCTACTCACGCAAGCTCTCCTACTCCCGCCATGCTCTCCTACTCCCGCATGCTCTCCTACTCCCGCAAACTCTCCTACTCCCACAAGCTCTCCGACTCCGGTAAGCTATCCTGCTCCACCAAGCTCTCCTACTCCCCGAAGCTGTCCAATGCCCCCAAGCTCTCCTACTCCCCCTAGCTCCCCTACTCCTCCAAGCTCTCCTACTCCCCCAAGCTCTCCTACTCCCGCAAGCTCTCCTCCTCTCCCAAGCTCTCCGACTCCCCCAAGCTCTCCTACTCCCCCAAGATCTCCTACTCCCCCAAGCTCTCCTACTCCCTCAAGCTCTCCTACTCCCCCAATCTCTCCTAACCCCCAAGTTCTCCTACTCCCCCAAGCTCTCCTACTCCCCCAAGCTCCCTTACTCATCCAAGCTCTCCTATTCCGCCAAGCGCTTCTACTCCCCCAAGCTCTCCGACTCCCACAAGCTCTCCGACTTCCGCAAGCTCTCCTACACCCCTAAGCTCTCCTACTGCCCCAAGCTCTCCTACTCCCCCAAGCTCTCCTAACCCCCAAGTTCTCCTACTCCCCCAAGCTCTCCTACTCCACCAAGCTCCCTTACTCATCCAAGCTCTCCTATTCCCCCAAGCTCTCCTACTTCCCCAAGCTCTCCGACTCCCCCAAGCTCTCCGACTTCCGCAAGCTCTCCTACACCCCTCAGCTATCCTACTCCCCCAAGCTCTCCTACTCCCCCAAGCTCGCCTACTCCTCCAAGCTCTCCTACTCCCCCACGCTCTCCTACTCCTCCAAGCTCTCCTAATCCCACAAGCTCTCCTACACCACCAAGCTCTCCTACTCCCTCAAGCTCTCCTACACCCCCAAGCTCTCCTACTCCCCCAATCTCTCCTACTCCCCCAAGCTTTCCTACTCCACCAAGCTCTCCTACTCACCCAAGCTCTCCTACTCCCCCAAACTCTCCTACTCCCCCAAGCTCTGCTACTCCCCCAAGTTCTCCTACTCCCCCAAGCTCTCCTACTCCTCCAAGCTCTCCTACTTCCCCAAGCTCTCCGACTCCCCCAAGCTCTCCTACTCCCCCAAGCTCTCCTACACCCCCAAGCTCTCCTACTCCCCAAATCTCTCCTACTCCCCCAAGCTCTCCTACTCCCCAAAGCTCTCCTACTCCCCCAAGCTCTCCTACTCCCCCAACCTCTCTTACTCCCCCAAGCTCTCCTACTCCCCCAAGTTCTCCTACTACCGCAAGCTCTCCTACTCTCCCAAGCTCTCCTACTACCCCAAGCTCTACTACTCCCCCAAGTGTTCCTACTGCCCCAAGCTCTCCTACTCCCCTAAGATCTCCTACTCCCACAAGCTCTCCTTCTCCCTCAAGCTCTCCTAATCCCCCAAGTTCTCATAACCCCCAAGTTCGCCTACTCCCCCAAGCTCTCCTACTCCCCCAAGCTCTCCTACTCCACCAAGCTCTCCTACTCCCCCAAGCTCTCCTACTCCCCCAAGCTCTCCTACTCCCCGAAGCTCTCCTACTCCCCCAAGTTCTCCTACTCCTCCAAGCTCTCCTACTCCCCCAAGCTCTCCTACGCCTCCAAGCTCTCCTACTCCCCCACGCTCTCCTACTCCTCCAAGCTCTCCTAATCCCCAAAGCTCTCCTACACCCCCAAGCTCTCCTACTCCCACAAGCTCTCCTACTTCCCAAATCTCTCCTACTCTCCCAAGCTCTCCTACTCCCCCAATCTCTCCTACTCCCCCAAGCTCTCCTACTCCCCCAACCTCTCTTACTCCCCCAAGCTCTCCTACTCCCCCAAGCTCTCCTTCTACCGCAAGCTCTCCTACTCTCCCAATCTGTCCTACTCCCCCAACCTCTACTACTCCCTCAAGTGTTCCTACTCCCCTAGCTCTCCTACTCCCCTAAGATCTCCTACTCCCACAAGCTCTCCTACTCCCTCAAGCTCTCCTAATCCCCCAAGTTCTCATAACCCCCAAGTTCGCCTACTCCCCCAAGCTTTCCTACTCCCCCAAGCTCTCCTACTCCTCCAAGCTCTCCTACTCCCCCAAGCTCTCCTACTCCCGCAAGCTCTCCGACTCTCCGAAGCTCTCCTACTCCCCCAAGCTTTCCTACGCCCCCAAGCTCTCCTACTACCCCAAGCTCTCCTACTCCCCCAAGCTCTCCTACACCCGTAAGCTCTCCTACTCCCCCAAGCTCTCCGACTCCCCCAAGCTCGCCTACGCCTCCAAGCTCTCCTACTCCCTCACGCTCTCCTACTTCTCCAAGCTCTCCTAATCCCCAAAGCTCTCCTACACCCCCAAGCTCTTCTACTCCCTCAAGCTCTCCTACACCCCCAAGCTCTCCTACTACCCCAATCTCTCCTACTCCCCCAAACTCTCCTACTCCCCCAAGCTTTCCTACTCCCACAAGCTCTCCTACTCCAACAAGCTCTCCTACTCCACCAAGCTCTCCTACTCCATCAAGCTCTCCTACTCCTCCAAGCTCTGCTACTCCCCCAATCTCTCCTACTCCCCCAAGTTCTCCGACTCCCCCAAGCTCGCCTACTCCTCCAAGCTCTCCTACTCCCCCACGCTCTCCTACTCCCCCAAGCTCTCCTAATCCCCCAAACTCTCCTACTCCACCAAGCTCTCCTACTCCCCCAAGCTCTCCTACTCCCCCAAACTCTCCAATCGCCCGAGCTCTACAATCCCCCAAGCTCTGCAATCCACCAAGCTCTCCAATCCCCCAAGCTCTCCGACACCCCCAAGCTCTCCTACACCCCAAAGTTATCCTACTCCCCGAAGCTCTGCTACTCCACCAAGTTCTCCTACTCCTCCAAGCTCTCCAACTCCCCCAAGCTCTCCTACTCCCCAAAGCTCTCCTACACCCCCAAGCTCTCCTACTCCCCCAAGCTATCCTACTCCCCCAAGCTCTCCTACTACCGCAAGCTCTCCTACTCTCCCAATCTCTCCTACTCCCCCAACCTCTACTACTCCCGCAAGTGTTCCTACTCCCCTAGCTCTCCTACTCCCCTAAGATCTCCTACTCCCACAAGCTCTCCTACTCCCTCAAGCTCTCCTAATCCCCCAAGTTCTCATAACCCCCAAGTTCGCCTACTCCCCCAAGCTTTCCTACTCCCCCAAGCTCTCCTACTCCTCCAAGCTCTCCTACTCCCCCAAGCTCTCCTACTCCTGCAAGCTCTCCGACTCTCCGAAGCTCTCCTATTCCCCCAAGCTTTCCTACGCCCCCAAGCTCTCCTACTCCCCCAAGCTCTCCTACTCCCCCAAGCTCTCCTACACCCGCAAGCTCTCCTACTCCCCCAAGCTCTCCGACTCCCCCAAGCTCGCCTACGCCTCCAAGCTCTCCTACTCCCTCACGCTCTCCTACTTCTCCAAGTTCTCCTAATCCCCAAAGCTCTCCTACACCCCCAAGCTCTTCTACTCCCTCAAGCTCTCCTACACCCCCAAGCTCTCCTACTACCCCAATCTCTCCTACTCCCCCAAACTCTCCTACTCCCCCAAGCTTTCCTACTCCCCCAAGCTCTCCTACTCCACCAAGCTCTCCTACTCCACCAAGCTCTCCTGCTCCATCAAGCTCTCCTACTCCCCCAAGCTCTGCTACTCCCCCAATCTCTCCTACTCCCCCAAGTTCTCCGACTCCCCCAAGCTCGCCTACTCCTCCAAGCTCTCCTACTCCCCCACGCTCTCCTACTCCCCCAAGCTCTCCTAATCCCACAAACTCTCCTACTTCCCCAAGCTCTCCTACTCCCCCAAGCTCCCTACTCCCCCAAACTCTCCAATCGCCCGAGCTCTACAATCCCCCAAGCTCTGCAATCCACCAAGCTCTCCGACACCCCCAAGCTCTCCTACACCCCAAAGTTATCCTACTCCCCGAAGCTCTGCTACTCCACCAAGTTCTCCTACTCCTCCAAGCTCTCCAACTCCCCCAAGCTCTCCTATTCCCCCATGCTCTCCTACTCCCCCAAGCTCTCCTACTCCCCCAACCTCTCTTACTCCCCCAAGCTCTCCTACTCCCCCAAGCTCTCCTACTACCGCAAGCTCTCCTACTCTCCCAAGCTCTCCTACTCCCCCAAGCTCTACTACTCCCCCAAGTGTTCCTACTCCCCCAAGCTCTCCTACTCCCCCAAGCTCTCCTACTCCCCTAAGAACTCCTACTCCCACAAGCTCTCCTACTCCCTCAAGCTCTCCTACTCCCCCATGTTCTCATAACCACCAAGTTCACCTACTCCCCCAAGCTCTCCTACTCCCCCAAGCTCTCCGACTCCACCAAGCTCTCCTACTCCCCCAAGCTATCCTACTCCCCCAAGCTCTCCTACTCCCCCAAGCTCTCCTACTCCCCGAAGCTCTCCTACTCCCCCAAGTTATCCTACTCCTCCAAGCTCTCCTACTCCCCCAAGCTCTCCTACTCTCCAAAGCTCTCCTACACCCCTAAGCTCTCCTACTCCCCCAAGCTCTCCTACTCCCCCAAGCTCGCCTACGCCTCCAAGCTCTCCTACTCACCCACGCTCTCCTACTCCTCCAAGCTCTCCTAATCCCCAAAGCTCTCCTACACCCCCAAACTCTCCTACTCCCCCAAGCTCTCCTACTCCCCAAATCTCTCCCACTCCCCCAAGCTCTCCTACTCCCCCAAGCTCTCCTACTCCCCCAAGCTCTCCTACTCCCCCAAATTCTCTTACTCCCCCAAGCTCTCCAACTCCCCCAAGCTCTCCTACTACCGCAAGCTCTCCTACTCTCCCAAGCTCTCCTACTCCCCCAAGCTCTACTACTCCCCCAAGTGTTCCTACTCCCCCAAGCTCTCCTACTCCCCTAATATCTCCTACTCCCACAAGCTCTCCTACTCCCTCAAGCTCTCCTAATCCCCCAAGTTCTCATAACCCCCAAGTTCGCCTACTCCCCCTAGCTCTCCTACTCCCCCAAGCTCTCCTACTCCACCAAGCTCTCCTACTCCCCCAAGCTCTCCTACTCCCCCAAGCTCTCCTACTCCCCGAAGCTCTCCTACTCCCCCAAATTCTCCTACTCCTCCAAGCTCTCCTACTCCCCCAAGCTCTCCTACTCCCCAAAGCTCTCCTACACCCGTAAGCTCTCCTACTCCCCCAAGCTCTCCTACTCCCCCAAGCTCTCCTACTCCCCCAAGCTCTCCTACACCCGTAAGCTCTCCTACTCCCCCAAGCTCTCCTACTCCCCCAAGCTCGCCTACGCCTCCAAGCTCTCCTACTCCCTCACGCTCTCCTACTTCTCCAAGCTCTCCTAATCCCCAAAGCTCTCCTACACCCCCAAGCTCTTCTACTCCCTCAAGCTCTCCTACACCCCCAAGCTCTCCTACTACCCCAATCTCTCCTACTCCCCCAATCTCTCCTACTCCCCCAAGCTTTCCTACTCCCCCAAGCTCTCCTACTCCACCAAGCTCTCCTACTCCACCAAGCTCTCCTACTCCATCAAGCTCTCCTACTCCCCCAAGCTCTGCTACTCCCCCAATCTCTCCTACTCCCCCAAGTTCTCCGACTCCCTCAAGCTCGCCTACTCCTCCAAGCTCTCCTACTCCCCCACGCTCTCCTACTCCTCCAAGCTCTCCTAATCCCCCAAACTCTCCTACTCCCCCAAGCTCTCCTACTCCCCCAAGCTCTCCTACTCCCCCAAACTCTCCAATCGCCCGAGCTCTACAATCCCCCAAGCTCTGCAATCCACCAAGCTCTCCAATCCCCCAAACTCTCCGACACCCCCAAGCTCTCCTACACCCCAAAGTTATCCTACTCCCCGAAGCTCTGCTACTCCACCAAGTTCTCCTACTCCTGCAAGCTCTCCAACTCCCCCAAGCTCTCCTACTCCCCAAAGCTCTCCTGCACCCCCAAGCTCTCCTACTCCCCCAAGCTATCCTACTCCCCCAAGCTCTCCTATTCCCCCAAGCTCTCCTACTCCCCCAAGCTCTCCTACTCCCCCAACCTCTCTTACTCCCCCAAGCTCTCCTACTCCCCCAAGCTCTCCTACTACCGCAAGCTCTCCTACTCTCCTAAGCTCTCCTACTCCCCCAAGCTCTACTACTCCCCCAAGTGTTCCTACTCCCCCAAGCTCTCCTACTCCCCCAAGCTCTCCTACTCCCCTAAGAACTCCTACTCCCACAAGCTCTCCTACTCCCTCAAGCTCTCCTACTCCCCCATGTTCTCATAACCCCCAAGTTCACCTACTCCCCCAAGCTCTCCTACTCCCCCGAGCTCTCCGACTCCACCAAGCTCTCCTACTCCCCCAAGCTCTCCTACTCCCCCAAGCTCTCCTACTCCCCCAAGCTCTCCTACTCCCCGAAGCTCTCCGACTCCCCCAAGTTCTCCTACTCCTCCAAGCTCTCCTACTCCCCCAAGCTCTCCTACTCTCCAAAGCTCTCCTACACCCCTAAGCTCTCCTACTACCCCAAGCTCTCCTACTCCCCCAAGCTCGCCTACGCCTCCAAGCTCTCCTACTCACCCACGCTCTCCTACTCCTCCAAGCTCTCCTAATCCCCAAAGCTCTCCTACACCCCCAAACTCTCCTACTCCCCCAAGCTCTCCTACTCCCCAAATCTCTCCTACTCCCCCAAGCTCTCCTACTCCCCCAAGCTCTCCTACTCCCCCAAATTCTCTTACTCCCCCAAGCTCTCCAACTCCCCCAAGCTCTCCTACTACCGCAAGCTCTCCTACTCTCCCAAGCTCTCCTACTCCCCCAAGCTCTACTACTCCCCCAAGTGTTCCTACTCCCCCAAGCTCTCCTACTCCCCTAATATCTCCTACTCCCACAAGCTCTCCTACTCCCTCAAGCTCTCCTAATCCCCCAAGTTCTCATAACCCCCAAGTTCGCCTACTCCCCCAAGCTCTCCTACTCCCCCAAGCTCTCCTACTCCACCAAGCTCTCCTACTCCCCCAAGCTCTCCTACTCCCTCAAGCTCTCCTACACCCCCAAGCTCTCCTACTCCCCCAATCTCTCCTACTCCCCCAAACTCTCCTACTCCCCCAAGCTTTCCTACTCCCCCAAGCTCTCCTACTCCACCAAGCTCTCCTACTCCACCAAGCTCTCCTACTCCATCAAGCTCTCCTACTCCCCGAAGCTCTCCTACTCCCCCAAGTTCTCCTACTCCCCCAAGCTCTCCTACTCCCACATGCTCTCCTACTCCCCCAATTTCTCCTACTCCCCCAAGCTCGCCTACTCCTCCAAGCTCTCCTAGTCCTCCACGCTCTCCTGCTCCCCAAATCTCTCCTAACCCCCAAGTTCTCCTACTCCCCCAAGCTCTCCTACTCCCCCAAGCTCCCTTACTCATCCAAGCTCTCCTATTCCCCTAAGCTCTCCTACATCCCCAAGCTCTCCTACTCCCCCAAGCTCGCCTACTCCTCCAAGCTCGCCTACTCCCCCAAGCTCTCCTACACCCCCAATCTCTCCTACTCCCCCAAACTCTCCTACTCCCCCAAGCTTTCCTACTCCCCCAAGCTCTCATACTCCACCAAGCTTTCCTACTCCACCAAGCTCTCCTACTCCCCCAAACTCTCCTACTCCCCCAAGCTCTCCTACTCCGCCAAGCTCTTCTACTCCCCCAAGTTCTCCGACTCCCACAAGCTCGCCTACTCCTCCAAGCTCTCCTACTCCCCCACGCTCTACTACTTCCCCAAGCTCTCCTAATCCCCCAAGCTCTCCTACTCCCCCAAGCTCTCCTCCTCCCCCAAGCTCTCGTACACCCCCAAGCTCTCCAATCGCCCCAGCTCTCCAATGCCCCAAGCTCTCCAATCTAGCAAGCTCTCCATTCCCTCAAGCTCTCCTACTCCCCCAAGCTCTCCTACTCCCCAAAGCTCTCCTACACCCCCAAGCTCTCCTGCTCCCCCAAGCTCTCCTCCTCCCCCAAGCTCGCCTACTCCTCCAAGCTCTCCTACACCCCCACGCTCTCCTACTCCCCCAAGCTCTCCTAATCCCCCAAGCTCTCCTACTCCCTCAAGCTCTCCGACTCGCTCAAGCTCTCCTACACCCCCAAGCTCTCCTACTCCCCCAATCTCTCCTACTCCCCCAAGCTCGCCTACTCCCCCAAGCTTTCCAACTCCCCCAAGCTCTCCTACTCCACCAAGCTCTCCTACTCACCAAGCTCTCCTACTCCCCCAAGCTCTCCTACTCCCCCAAGCTCTCCTACTCCTCCAAGCTCTCCTACTCCCTTAAACTCTCCGACTCCGGTAAGCTCTCCTACTCTGTTCAGCTGTCCTCCTCTCCCAAGCTCTCCTACTCGCCCACGCTCTCCTACTCTGGTAAGCTCTCCTAATCCGGCAAGCTCTCCTACTCCCACAAGCTCTCCGACTCCCGCAAGCTCTCCTACTCACGCAAGCTCTCCGACTCCCGCAATGCTCACCTACTCCCGCAAGCTCTCCTACTCCCGCAAACTCTCCTACTCCCGCAAGCTCTCCTACTCCTGTAAGCTACCCTACTCCCACAAGCACTCCTACTCCCCCAAGCTCTCCTACTCCCCAAGTTCTCCTAAACCCACAAGCTCTCCTACTCCCCCAAGCTCTCCTACTCCCCAAAGCTCGCCTACTCCCCCAAGTTCTCCTACTTCCCCAGCTCTCCTATTCCCCCACACTCTCCTACTCCCTCAAGCTCGCCTACACGCCCAAGCTCTCCTACACCCCCAAGCTCTCCTACTCCCGCAAGCTCTCCGACTCCCCCAAGCTCTCCTCCTCCCGCAAGCTGTCCTACTCCCCCAAGCTCTCCGACTCCCCCAAGCTCTCCTACTCCCCCAAGCTATCCGACTCCCCCAAGCTCTCCGACTCCCCCAAGCTCTCCTACTCCCCCAAGCTCTCCTTCTCCCCCAAGCTCTCCTACTCCCCCAAGCTCTCCTACTCCCCCAAGCTTTCCTACTCCCCCAGGCTCTCCTACTCCCCCAAGCTCTCCTACTCCAACAAGCTCTCCTACTCCCCCAAGCTCTCCTACCCCCCCAAGCTCTCCGACTCCCCCAAGCTCTCCTACTCCCCCAAGCTCTCCTTCTCCCCCAAGCTCTCCTACTCCCCCAAGCTCTCCTACTCCCCCAAGCTTTCCTACTCCCCCAGGTTCTCCTACTCCACCAAGCTCTCCTACTCCACCAAGCTCTCCTACTCCCCCAAGCTCTCCTACTCCCCCAAGCTCTCCTACTCCCCCAAGCTTTCCTACTCCCCCAAGCTCTCGTACTCCCCCAAGCTGTCCAATCCCCCAAGCTCTGCTACTCCCCCAAGCTCTCCTTCTCCCCCAAACTCTCCTACTCCCCCAAGCTCTCCTACTCCCCCAAGCTTTCCTACTCCCCCAGGCTCTCCTACTCCACCAAGCTCTCCTACTCCACCAAGCTCTCCTACTCCCCCAAGCTCTCCTACTCCCCCAAGCTCTCCTACTCCCCCAAGCTCTCCGACTCCCCCAAGCTCTCCTACTCCCCCAAGCTATCCTTCTCCCCCAAGCACTCCTACTCCCCCAAGCTCTCTTACTCCCCCAAGCTTTCCTACTCCCCCAGGCTCTCCTACTCCACCAAGCTCTCCGACTCCCCCAAGCTCTCCTACTCCCCCAAGCTCTCCTACTCCACCAAGCTCTCCTACTCCCCCAAGCTCTCCTACTCCCCCAAGCTCTCCTACTCCCCCAAACTCTCCGACTCCCCCAAGTTCTCCTACTCACCCAAGCTCGGCTACTCCTCCAAACTCTCCTACTCCCCCACGTTCTCCTACTCCACCAAGCTCTCCTACTCCACCAAGCTCTCCTCCTCCCCCAAGCTCTCCTACTCCCCCAAGCTCTCTTACTCCCCCAAGCTCTCCGACTCCCCCAAGCTCTCCTACTCCACCTAGCTCTCCTACTCCCCCAAGCTCGCCTACTCCTCCAAGCTCTCCTAATCCCGCACGCTCTCCTTCTCCCCCAAGCTCTCGTAATCCGCCAAGCGCTCCTACTCCCCCAAGCTCTCCCACTCCCTCAAGCTCTCCTACACCCCCAATCTCTCCTACTCCCCCAAGCTCTCCTACTCCCCCAAGCTTTCCTACTCCCCCAAGCTCTCCTACTCCACCAAGCTCTCCTACTCCACCAAGCTCTCCTACTCCCCCAAGCTCTCCTACACTCCCAAGCTCTCCTACTCCCCCATGTTCTCCTACTCCTCCAAGCTCTCCTACTCCCCGAAGCTCTCCTACTCCCCAAATCTCTCCTACACCCCCAAGCTCTCCTACTCCTCCAAGTTCTCCTACTCCCCCAGGTTCTCCTACTCCCCCAAACACTCCTAATCCCCCAAGCTCTCCTACTCCCCCAAGCTCCCCTACTCGCTCAAGCTCTCCTACACCCCCAAGCTCTCCTACTCCCCCAATCTCTCCTACTCACCCAAGCTCTCCTACTCCCCCAAGCTTTCCAACTCCCCCAAGCTCTCCTACTCCATCAAGCTCTCCTACTCCACCAAGCTCTCCAACTCCCCAAGCTCTCCTACCCCCCAAGCTCTCCTACTCCCCCAAGCTCTCCTACTCCCCCAATTCTCCTACTCCCTCAAGCTCGCCTACTCCTCCAAGCTCTCCTACTCCTCCAATCTCTCCTACTCTCCCAAGCTCTCCTCCTCCCCCAAGCTTTCCTACTCCCCCAAGCTCTCCTAATCCATCAAGCTCTCCAACTCCACCAAGCGCTCCAACTCCTCCAAGCACTCCTACTCCCCGACGCTCTCCTACTCCCCCAAGCTCTCCTAATCCCCCAAGGTCTCCTACTCCTCCAAGCTCTCCAACTCCCCCAAGCTCTCTAACTCCCCAAAACTCTCCTACACCCCCAAGCTCTCCTACTCCCCCAAGCTATCCTACTCCCCCAAGCTCTCCTATTCCCCCAAGCTCTCCTACTCCCCCAAGCTCTCCTACTCCCCCAACCTCTCTTACTCCCCCAAGCTCTCCTACTCCCCCAAGCTCTCCTACTACCGCAAGCTCTCCTACTCACCCAAGCTCTCCTACTCCCCCAAGCTCGACTACTCCCCCAAGTATTCCTACTGGCCCAAGCTCTCCTACTCCCCCAAGCTCTCCTACTCCCCTAAGAACTCCTACTCCCACAAGCTCTCCTACTCCCTCAAGCTCTCCTACTCCCCCATGTTCTCATAACCCCCAAGTTCACCTACTCCCCCAAGCTCTCCTACTCCCCCAAGATCTCCGACTCCACCAAGCTCTCCTACTCCCCCAAGCTCTCCTACTCCCCCAAGCTCTCCTACTCCCCCAAGCTCTCATACTCCCCGAAGCTCTCCTACTCCCCCAAGTTCTCCTACTCCTCCAAGCTCTCCTACTCCCCCAAGCTCTCCTACTCTCCAAAGCTCTCCTACACCCCTAAGCTCTCCTACTCCCCCAAGCTCTCCTACTCCCCCAAGCTCGCCTACGCCTCCAAGCTCTCCTACTCACCCACGCTCTCTTACTCCTCCAAGCTCTCCTAATCCCCAAAGCTCTCCTACCCCCCCAAACTCTCCTACTCCCCCAAGCTCTCCTACTCCCCAAATCTCTCCTACTCCCCCAAGCTCTCCTACTCCCCCAAGCTCTCCTACTCCCCCAAGCTCTCCTACTCCCCCAAATTCTCTTACTCCCCCAAGCTCTCCAACTCCCCCAAGCTCTCCTACTACCGCAAGCTCTCCTACTCTCCCAAGCTCTCCTACTCCCCCAAGCTCTACTACTCCCCCAAATGTTCCTACTCCCCCAAGCTCTCCTACTCCCCTAATATCTCCTACTCCCACAAGCTCTCCTACTCCCTCAAGCTCTCCTAATCCCCCAAGTTCTCATAACCCCCAAGTTCGCCTACTCCCCCAAGCTCTCCTACTCCCCCAAGCTCTCCTACTCCACCAAGCTCTCCTACTCCCCCAAGCTCTCCTACTCCCCCAAGCTGTCCGACTACCCGAAGCTATCCTACTCCCCCAAGTTCTCCTACTCCTCCAAGCTCTCCTGCTCCCCCAAGCTCTCCTACTCCCCAAAGCTCTCCTACACCCGTAAGCTCTCCTACTCCCCCAAGCTCTCCTACTCCCCCAAGCTCGCCTACGCCTCCAAGCTCTCCTACTCCCTCACGCTCTCCTACTCCTCCAAGCTCTCCTAATCCCCAAAGCTCTCCTACACCCCCAAGCTCTCCTACTCCCTCAAGCTCTCCTACACCCCCAAGCTCTCCTACTCCCCCAATCTCTCCTACTCCCCCAAACTCTCCTAATCCCCCAAGCTTTCCTACTCCCCCAAGCTCTCCTACTCCACCAAGCTCTCCTACTCCACCAAGCTCTCCTACTCCATCAAGCTCTCCTACTCCCCGAAGCTCTCCTACTCCCCCAAGTTCTCCTACTCCCCCAAGCTCTCCTACTCCCCCATGCTCTCCTACTCCCCCAATTTCTCCTACTCCCCCAAGCTCGCCTACTCCTCCAAGCTCTCCTAGTCCTCCACGCTCTCCTACTCCCCAAATCGCTCCTAACCCCCAAGTTCTCAAACTCCCCCAAGCTCTCCTACTCCCCCAAGCTCCCTTACTCATCCAAGCTCTCCTATTCCCCCAAGCTCTCCTACTCCTCCAAGCTCTCCGACTCCCCCAAGCTCTCCGACTTCCGCAAGCTCTCCTACACCCCTAAGCTCTCCTACATCCCCAAGCTCTCCTACTCCCCCAAGCTCGCATACTCCTCCAAGCTCTCCTACTCACCCACGCTCTCCTACTCCTCCAAGCTCTCCTAATCCCCCAAGCTCTCCTACACCCCCAAGCTCTCCTACTCCCTCAAGCTCTCCTACACCCCCAAGCTCTCCTACTCCCCCAATCTCTCCTACTCCCCCAAACTCTCCTACTCCCCCAAGCTTTCCTACACCCCCAAGCTCTCATACTCCACCAAGCTCTCCTACTCCACCAAGCTCTCCTACTCCCCCAAACTCTCCTACTCCCCCAAGCTCTCCTACTCCGCCAAGCCCTTCTACTCCCCCAAGTTCTCCGACTCCCCCAAGCTCGCCTACTCCTCCAAGCTCTCCTACTCCCCCACGCTCTACTGCTTCCCCAAGCTCTCCTAATCCCCCAAGCTCTCCTACTCCCCCAAGCTCTCCTCCTCCCCCAAGCTCTCGTACACCCCCAAGCTCTCCAATCGCCCCAGCTCTCCAATGCCCCAAGCTCTCCAATCCAGCAAGTTCTCCATTCCCTCAAGCTCTCCTAATCCCCCAAGCTCTCCTACACCCCAAAGTTCTCCGAATCCCCGAAGCTCTCCTGCTCCCCCAAGTTCTACTACTCCTCCAAGCTCTCCTACTCCCCCAAGCTCTCCTGCTCATCAAAGCTCTCCTACACCCCCAAGCTCTCCTGCTCCCCCAAGCTCTCCTCCTCCCCCAAGCTCGCCTACTCCTCCAAGCTCTCCTACACCCCCACGCTCTCCTACTCCCCCAAGCTCTCCTAATCCCCCAAGCTCTCCTACTCCCTCAAGCTCTCCGACTCGCTCAAGCTCTCCTACACCCCCAAGCTCTCCTACTCCCCCAATCTCTCCTACTCCCCCAAGCTCGCCTACTCCCCCAAGCTTTCCAACTCCCCCAAGCTCTCCTACTCCACCAAGCTCTCCTACTCCACCAAGCTCTCCTACTCCACCAAGCTCTCCTACTCCCCCAAGCTCTCCTACTCCTCCAAGCTCTCCTACTCCCTTAAACTCTCCGACTCCGGTAAGCTCTCCTACTCTGTTCAGCTGTCCTCCTCTCCCAAGCTCTCCTACTCGCCCACGCTCTCCTACTCTGGTAAGCTCTCCTAATCCGGCAAGCTCTCCTACTCCAACAAGCTCTCCGACTGCCGCAAGCTCTCCTACTCACGCAAGCTCTCCGACTCCCGCAATGCTCACCTACTCCCGCAAGCTCTCATACTCCCGCAAACTCTCCTACTCCCGCAAGCTCTCCTACTCCTGTAAGCTACCCTACTCCCACAAGCACTCCTACTCCCCCAAGCTCTCCTACTCCCCAAGTTCTCCTAAACCCACAAGCTCTCCTACTCCCCCAAGCTCTCCTATTCCCCAAGTTCTCCTACTTCCCCAGCTCTTCTATTCCCCCACACTCTCCTACTCCCCCAAGCTCTCCTGCTCATCAAAGCTCTCCTACACCCCCAAGCTCTCCTGCTCCCCCAAGCTCTCCTACTCCCCCAAGCTCTCCTACTCCCGCAAGCTCTCCTACTCCCCCAAGCTCTCCTGCTCCCGCAAGCTGTCCTACTCCCCCAAGCTCTCCGACTCCCCCAAGCTCTCCTACTCCCCCAAGCTATCCGACTCCCCCAAGCTCTCCGACTCCCCCAAGCTCTCCTACTCCCCCAAGCTCTCCTTCTCCCCCAAGCTCTCCTACTCCCCCAAGCTCTCCTACTCCCCCAAGCTTTCCTACTCCCCCAGGCTCTCCTACTCCCCCAAGTGTTCCTACTCCCCCAAGCTCTCCTACTCCCCCAAGCTCTCCTACTTCCCGAAGAACTCCTACTCCCACAAGCTCTCCTACTCCCTCAAGCTCTCCTACTCCCCCATGTTCTCATAACCCCCAAGTTCATCTACTCCTCCAAGCTCTCCTACTCCCCCAAGCTCTCCGACTCCACCAAGCTCTCCTACTCCCCCAAGCTATCGTACTCCCCCAAGCTCTCCTACTCCCCCAAGCTCTCCTACTCCCCGAAGCTCTCCTACTCCCCCAAGTTCTCCTACTCCTCCAAGCTCTCCTACTCCCCCAAGCTCTCCTACTCTCCAAAGCTATCCTACACCCCTAAGCTCTCCTACTCCCCCAAGCTCTCCTACTCCCCCAAGCTCGCCTACGCCTCCAAGCTCTCCTACTCACCCACGCTCTCCTACTCCTCCAAGCTCTCCTAATCCCCAAAGCTCTCCTACACCCCCAAACTCTCCTGCTCCCCCAAGCTCTCCTAATCCCCCATGCTCTCCAATCGCCCCAGCTCTCCTATTCCCCCAAGCTTTCCTACACCCCCAAGCTCTCCTACTCCACCAAGCTCTCCTACTCCCCCAAGCTCTACTACTCCCCCAAGCTCTCCAACCCCCCCAAGCTCTCCTACTCCCCCAAGTTCTCCTACTCCCCTGAGCTCTCCTACTGCCCCAAGATCTCCTACTCCCCCAAGATCTCCTACTCCCCCAAGCTCTCCTATTCCCCCAAGTTCTCCAACTCCCCCAAGCTCTCCTACTCCCCCAAGCTCTCATACTCCATCAAGCTCTCATACTCCCGCAAGCTCTCATACTCCCTCAAGCTCTCATACTCATGGAAGCTCTCCTACTCCCCCAAACTCTCCGACTCCGGTAAGCTCTCCTACTCCCCCAAGCTCTCCGACTTCCGCAAGCTCTCCTACACCCCTAAGCTCTCCTACTCCCCCAAGCTCTCCTACTCCCCCAAGCTCGCCTACTCCTCCAAGCTCTCCTACTCTACAACGCTCTCCTACTCCTCCAAGCTCTCCTAATCCCACAAGCTCTCCTACACCACCAAGCTCTCCTGCTCCCTCAAGCTCTCCTACACCCCCAAGCTCTCCTACTCCCCTAAGATCTCCTACTCCCCCAAGCTCTCCTAGTCCCTCAAGCTCTCCTATTCCCCCAATCTCTCCTAACCCCCAAGTTCTCCTACTCCCCCAAGCTCTCCTACTCCCCCAAGCTCCCTTACTCATCCAAGCTCTCCTATTCCCCCAAGCTCTCCTACTCCCCCAAGCTCTCCGACTCCCCCAAACTCTCCGACTTCCACAAGCTCTCCTACACCCCTAAGCTCTCCTACTCCCCCAAGCTCTCCTACTCCCCCAAGCTCTCCTAACCCCCAAGTTCTCCTACTCCCCCAAGCTCTCCTACTCCACCAAGCTCCCTTACTCATCCAAGCTCTCCTATTCCTCCAAGCTCTCCTACTCCCCCAAGCTCTCCGACTCCCCCAAGCTCTCCGACTTCCGCAAGCTCTCCTACACCCCTAAGCTCTCCTACTCCCCCAAGCTCTCCTACTCCCCCAAGCTCGCCTACTCCTCCAAGCTCTCCTACTCCCCCACGCTCTCCTACTCCTCCAAGCTCTCCTAATCCCACAAGCTCTCCTACACCACCAAGCTCTCCTACTCCCTCAAGCTCTCCTACACCCCCAAGCTCTCCTACTCCCCCAAGCTCTGCTACTCCCCCAAGTTCTCCTACTCCCCCAAGCTCTCCTACTCCTCCAAGCTCTCCTACTTCCCCAAGCTCTCCTACTCCCCCAAGCTCTCCTACTCCCCCAAGCTCTCCTACACCCCCAAGCTCTCCTACTCCCCAAATCTCTCCTACTCCCCCAAGCTCTCCTACTCCCCAAAGCTCTCCTACTCCCCCAAGCTCTCCTACTCCCCCAACCTCTCTTACTCCCCCAAGCTCTCCTACTCCCCCAAGCTCTCCTACTACCGCAAGCTCTCCTACTCTCCCAAGCTCTCCTACTCCCCCAAGCTCTACTACTCCCCCAAGTGTTCCTACTCCCCCAAGCTCTCCTACTCCCCTAAGATCTCCTACTACCACAAGCTCTCCTAGTCCCTCAAGCTCTCCTACTCCCCCAAGTTCTCATAACCCCCAAGTTCGCCTACTCCGCCAAGCTCTCCTACTCCCCCAAGCTCTCCTACTTCACCAAGCTCTCCTACTCCCCCAAGCTCTCCTACTCCCCCAAGCTCTCCTACTCCCCGAAGCTCTCCTACTCCCCCAAGTTCTCCTACTCCTCCAAGCTCTCCTACCCCCCAAGCTCTCCTACGCCTCCAAGCTCTCCTACTCCCCCACGCTCTCCTACTCCTCCAAGCTCTCCTAATCCCCAAAGCTCTCCTACACCCCCAAGCTCTCCTACTCCCCCAAGCTCTCCTACTTCCCAAATCTCTCCTGCTCTCCCAAGCTCTCCTACTCCCCCAAGCTCTCCTACTCCCCCAAGCTCTCCTACTTCCCAACCTCTCTCACACCCCCAAGCTCTCCTACTCCCCCAAGCTCTCCTACTACCGCAAGCTCTCCTACTCTCCCAATCTCTCCTACTCCCCCAAACACTACTACTCCCGCAAGTGTTCCTACTTCCCTAGCTCTCCTACTCCCCAAATCTCTCCTACTACACCAAGCACTACTGCTCCCGCAAGTGTTCCTACTCCCCCAAGTTCTCCGTCTCCCGCAAGCTCGCCTACTCCTCCAAGCTCTCCTACTCCCCCACGCTCTGCTACTCCCCCAAGCTCTCCTAATTCCCCAAGCTCTCCTACTCCCCCAAGCTCTCCTACTCCCCCAAGCTCTCCTACTCCCCCAGGCTCTCCAATCGCCCCAGCTCTCCAATCCCCCAAGCTATCCAATCCACCAAGCTCTACAATCCCCCAAGCTCTCCGACTCCCCCAAGCTCTCCTACACCCCAAATTTATCCTACTCCCCGAAGCTCTAATGCTATACCAAGTTCTCCTACTCCTCCAAGCTCTCCAACTCCCCCAAGCTCTCCTACTCCCCAAAGCTCTCCTACACCCCCAAGCTCTCCTACTCCCCCAAGCTATCCTACTCCCTCAAGATCTCCTATTCCCCCAAGCTTTCCTACTCCCCTGAGCTCTCCTACTCCCCCAAGATCTCCTACTCCCCCAAGATCTCCTACTCCCCCAAGCTCTCCTATTCCCCCAAGTTCTCCAACTCCCCCAAGCTCTCCTACTCCCCAAAGCTCTCATACTCCATCAAGCTCTCATACTCCCGCAAGCTCTCATACTCCCCCAAGCTCTCATACTCATGGAAGCTCTCCTACTCCCCCAAACTCTCCGACTCCGGTAAGCTCTCCTACTCTGTTAAGCTCCCCTCCTCTCCCAAGCTCTCCTACTCGCCCAAGCTCTCCAACTCTGGTAAGCTCTCCTAATCCGGCAGGCTCTCCTACTTCCACAAGCTCTCCGACTCGCGCAAGCTCTCCTACTCACGCAAGCTCTCCTACTCCCGCCATGCTCTCCTACTCCCGCATGCTCTCCTACTCCCGCAAACTCTCCTACTCCCACAAGCTCTCCGACTCCGGTAAGCTATCCTGCTCCACCAAGCTCTCCTACTCCCCGAAGCTGTCCAATGCCCCCAAGCTCTCCTACTCCCCCAAGCTCCCCTACTCCTCCAAGCTCTCCTACTCCCCCAAGCTCTCCTACTCCCGCAAGCTCTCCTCCTCTCCCAAGCTCTCCGACTCCCCCAAGCTCTCCTACTCCCCCAAGATCTCCTACTCCCCCAAGCTCTCCTACTCCCTCAAGCTCTCCTACTCCCCCAATCTCTCCTAACCCCCAAGTTCTCCTACTCCCCCAAGCTCTCCTACTCCCCCAAGCTCCCTTACTCATCCAAGCTCTCCTATTCCGCCAAGCGCTTCTACTCCCCCAAGCTCTCCTACTCCCCCAAGCTCTCCTACTCCCCGAAGCTCTCCTACTCCCCCAAGTTCTCCTACTCCTCCAAGCTCTCCTACCCCCCAAGCTCTCCTACGCCTCCAAGCTCTCCTACTCCCCCACGCTCTCCTACTACTCCAAGCTCTCCTAATCCCCAAAGCTCTCCTACACCCCCAAGCTCTCCTACTCCCCCAAGCTCTCCTACTTCCCAAATCTCTCCTGCTCTCCCAAGCTCTCCTACTCCCCCAAGCTCTCCTACTCCCCCAAGCTCTCCTACTTCCCAACCTCTCTCACACCCCCAAGCTCTCCTACTCCCCCAAGCTCTCCTACTACCGCAAGCTCTCCTACTCTCCCAATCTCTCCTACTCCCCCAAGCACTACTACTCCCGCAAGTGTTCCTACTTCCCTAGCTCTCCTACTCCCCAAATCTCTCCTACTACACCAAGCACTACTGCTCCCGCAAGTGTTCCTACTCCCCCAAGTTCTCCGTCTCCCGCAAGCTCGCCTACTCCTCCAAGCTCTCCTACTCCCCCACGCTCTGCTACTCCCCCAAGCTCTCCTAATTCCCCAAGCTCTCCTACTCCCCCAAGCTCTCCTACTCCCCCAAGCTCTCCTACTCCCCCAGGCTCTCCAATCGCCCCAGCTCTCCAATCCCCCAAGCAATCCAATCCACCAAGCTCTACAATCCCCCAAGCTCTCCGACTCCCCCAAGCTCTCCTACACCCCAAATTTATCCTACTCCCCGAAGCTCTAATGCTATACCAAGTTCTCCTACTCCTCCAAGCTCTCCAACTCCCCCAAGCTCTCCTACTCCCCAAAGCTCTCCTACACCCCCAAGCTCTCCTACTCCCCCAAGCTATCCTACTCCCCCAAGATCTCCTATTCCCCCAAGCTTTCCTACTCCCCTGAGCTCTCCTACTCCCCCAAGATCTCCTACTCCCCCAAGATCTCCTACTCCCCCAAGCTCTCCTATTCCCCCAAGTTCTCCAACTCCCCCAAGCTCTCCTACTCCCCAAAGCTCTCATACTCCATCAAGCTCTCATACTCCCGCAAGCTCTCATACTCCCCCAAGCTCTCATACTCATGGAAGCTCTCCTACTCCCCCAAACTCTCCGACTCCGGTAAGCTCTCCTACTCTGTTAAGCTCCCCTCCTCTCCCAAGCTCTCCTACTCGCCCAAGCTCTCCAACTCTGGTAAGCTCTCCTAACCCGGCAGGCTCTCCTACTTCCACAAGCTCTCCGACTCCCGCAAGCTCTCCTACTCACGCAAGCTCTCCTACTCCCGCCATGCTCTCCTACTCCCGCATGCTCTCCTACTCCCGCAAACTCTCCTACTCCCACAAGCTCTCCGACTCCGGGAAGCTATCCTGCTCCACCAAGCTCTCCTACTCCCCGAAGCTGTCCAATGCCCCCAAGCTCTCCTACTCCCCCAAGCTCCCCTACTCCTCCAAGCTCTCCTACTCCCCCAAGCTCTCCTACTCCCGCAAGCTCTCCTCCTCTCCCAAGCTCTCCGACTCCCCCAAGCTCTCCTACTCCCCCAAGATCTCCTACTCCCCCAAGCTCTCCTACTCCCTCAAGCTCTCCTACTCCCCCAATCTCTCCTAACCCCCAAGTTCTCCTACTCCCCCAAGCTCTCCTACTCCCCCAAGCTCCCTTACTCATCCAAGCTCTCCTATTCCGCCAAGCGCTTCTACTCCCCCAAGCTCTCCGACTCCCACAAGCTCTCCGACTTCCGCAAGCTCTCCTACACCCCTAAGCTCTCCTACTGCCCCAAGCTCTCCTACTCCCCCAAGCTCTCCTAACCCCCAAGTTCTCCTACTCCCCCAAGCTCTCCTACTCCACCAAGCTCCCTTACTCATCCAAGCTCTCCTATTCCCCCAAGCTCTCCTACTTCCCCAAGCTCTCCGACTCCCCCAAGCTCTCCGACTTCCGCAAGCTCTCCTACACCCCTCAGCTATCCTACTCCCCCAAGCTCTCCTACTCCCCCAAGCTCGCCTACTCCTCCAAGCTCTCCTACTCCACCACGCTCTCCTACTCCTCCAAGCTCTCCTAATCCCACAAGCTCTCCTACACCACCAAGCTCTCCTACTCCCTCAAGCTCTCCTACACCCCCAAGCTCTCCTACTCCCCCAATCTCTCCTACTCCCCCAAGCTTTCCTACTCCACCAAGCTCTCCTACTCACCCAAGCTCTCCTACTCCCCCAAACTCTCCTACTCCCCCAAGCTCTGCTACTCCCCCAAGTTCTCCTACTCCCCCAAGCTCTCCTACTCCTCCAAGCTCTCCTACTTCCCCAAGCTCTCCGACTCCCCCAAGCTCTCCTACTCCCCCAAGCTCTCCTACACCCCCAAGCTCTCCTACTCCCCAAATCTCTCCTACTCCCCCAAGCTCTCCTACTCCCCAAAGCTCTCCTACTCCCCCAAGCTCTCCTACTCCCCCAACCTCTCTTACTCCCCCAAGCTCTCCTACTCCCCCAAGTTCTCCTACTACCGCAAGCTCTCCTACTCTCCCAAGCTCTCCTACTCCCCCAAGCTCTACTACTCCCCCAAGTGTTCCTACTGCCCCAAGCTCTCCTACTCCCCTAAGATCTCCTACTCCCACAAGCTCTCCTACTCCCTCAAGCTCTCCTAATCCCCCAAGTTCTCATAACCCCCAAGTTCGCCTACTCCCCCAAGCTCTCCTACTCCCCCAAGCTCTCCTACTCCACCAAGCTCTCCTACTCCCCCAAGCTCTCCTACTCCCCCAAGCTCTCCTACTCCCCGAAGCTCTCCTACTCCCCCAAGTTCTCCTACTCCTCCAAGCTCTCCTACTCCCCCAAGCTCTCCTACGCCTCCAAGCTCTCCTACTCCCCCACGCTCTCCTACTCCTCCAAGCTCTCCTAATCCCCAAAGCTCTCCTACACCCCCAAGCTCTCCTACTCCCACAAGCTCTCCTACTTCCCAAATCTCTCCTACTCTCCCAAGCTCTCCTACTCCCCCAAGCTCTCCTACTCCCCCAAGCTCTCCTACTCCCCCAACCTCTCTTACTCCCCCAAGCTCTCCTACTCCCCCAAGCTCTCCTACTACCGCAAGCTCTCCTACTCTCCCAATCTCTCCTACTCCCCCAACCTCTACTACTCCCTCAAGTGTTCCTACTCCCCTAGCTCTCCTACTCCCCTAAGATCTCCTACTCCCACAAGCTCTCCTACTCCCTCAAGCTCTCCTAATCCCCCAAGTTCTCATAACCCCCAAGTTCGCCTACTCCCCCAAGCTTTCCTACTCCCCCAAGCTCTCCTACTCCTCCAAGCTCTCCTACTCCCCCAAGCTCTCCTACTCCCGCAAGCTCTCCGACTCTCCGAAGCTCTCCTACTCCCCCAAGCTTTCATACGCCCCCAAGCTCTCCTACTACCCCAAGCTCTCCTACTCCCCCAAGCTCTCCTACACCCGTAAGCTCTCCTAATCCCCCAAGCTCTCCGACTCCCCCAAGCTCGCCTACGCCTCCAAGCTCTCCTACTCCCTCACGCTCTCCTACTTCTCCAAGCTCTCCTAATCCCCAAAGCTCTCCTACACCCCCAAGCTCTTCTACTCCCTCAAGCTCTCCTACACCCCCAAGCTCTCCTACTACCCCAATCTCTCCTACTCCCCCAAACTCTCCTACTCCCCCAAGCTTTCCTACTTCCCCAAGCTCTCCTACTCCACCAAGCTCTCCTACTCCACCAAGCTCTCCTACTCCATCAAGCTCTCCTACTCCTCCAAGCTCTGCTACTCCCGCAATCTCTCCTACTCCTCCAAGTTCTCCGACTCCCCCAAGCTCGCCTACTCCTCCAAGCTCTCCTACTCCCCCACGCTCTCCTACTCCCCCAAGCTCTCCTAATCCCCCAAACTCTCCTACTCCACCAAGCTCTCCTACTCCCCCAAGCTCTCCTACTCCCCCAAACTCTCCAATCGCCCGAGCTCTACAATCCCCCAAGCTCTGCAATCCACCAAGCTCTCCAATCCCCCAAGCTCTCCGACACCCCCAAGCTCTCCTACACCCCAATGTTATCCTACTCCCCGAAGCTCTGCTACTCCACCAAGTTCTCCTACTCCTCCAAGCTCTCCAACTCCCCCAAGCTCTCCTACTCCCCAAAGCTCTCCTACACCCCCAAGCTCTCCTACTCCCCCAAGCTATCCTACTCCCCCAAGCTCTCCTACTACCGCAAGCTCTCCTACTCTCCCAATCTCTCCTACTCCCCCAACCTCTACTACTCCCGCAAGTGTTCCTACTCCCCTAGCTCTCCTACTCCCCTAAGATCTCCTACTCCCACAAGCTCTCCTACTCCCTCAAGCTCTCCTAATCCCCCAAGTTCTCATAACCCCCAAGTTCGCCTACTCCCCCAAGCTTTCCTACTCCCCCAAGCTCTCCTACTCCTCCAAGCTCTCCTACTCCCCCAAGCTCTCCTACTCCCGCAAGCTCTCCGACTCTCCGAAGCTCTCCTACTCCCCCAAGCTTTCCTACGCCCCCAAGCTCTCCTACTCCCCCAAGCTCTCCTACTCCCCCAAGCTCTCCTACACCCGTAAGCTCTCCTACTCCCCCAAGCTCTCCGACTCCCCCAAGCTCGCCTACGCCTCCAAGCTCTCCTACTCCCTCACGCTCTCCTACTTCTCCAAGTTCTCCTAATCCCCAAAGCTCTCCTACACCCCCAAGCTCTTCTACTCCCTCAAGCTCTCCTACACCCCCAAGCTCTCCTACTACCCCAATCTCTCCTACTCCCCCAAACTCTCCTACTCCCCCAAGCTTTCCTACTCCCCCAAGCTCTCCTACTCCACCAAGCTCTCCTACTCCACCAAGCTCTCCTACTCCATCAAGCTCTCCTACTCCCCCAAGCTCTGCTACTCCCCCAATCTCTCCTACTCACCCAAGTTCTCCGACTCCCCCAAGCTCGCCTACTCCTCCAAGCTCTCCTACTCCCCCACGCTCTCCTACTCCCCCAAGCTCTCCTAATCCCCCAAACTCTCCTACTTCCCCAAGCTCTCCTACTCCCCCAAGCTCTCCTACTCCCCCAAACTCTCCAATCGCCCGAGCTCTACAATCCCCCAAGCTCTGCAATCCACCAAGCTCTCCGACACCCCCAAGCTCTCCTACACCCCAAAGTTATCCTACTCCCCGAAGCTCTGCTACTCCACCAAGTTCTCCTACTCCTCCAAGCTCTCCAACTCCCCCAAGCTCTCCTATTCCCCCAAGCTCTCCTACTCCCCCAAGCTCTCCTACTCCCCCAACCTCTCTTACTCCCCCAAGCTCTCCTACTCCCCCAAGCTCTCCTACTACCGCAAGCTCTCCTACTCTCCCAAGCTCTCCTACTCCCCCAAGCTCTACTACTCCCCCAAGTGTTCCTACTCCCCCAAGCTCTCCTACTCCCCCAAGCTCTCCTACTCCCCTAAGAACTCCTACTCCCACAAGCTCTCCTACTCCCTCAGGCTCTCCTACTCCCCCATGTTCTCATAACCCCCAAGTTCACCTACTCCCCCAAGCTCTCCTACTCCCCCAAGCTCTCCGACTCCACCAAGCTCTCCTACTCCCCCAAGCTATCCTACTCCCCCAAGCTCTCCTACTCCCCCAAGCTCTCCTACTCCCCGAAGCTCTCCTACTCCCCCAAGTTATCCTACTCCTCCAAGCTCTCCTACTCCCCCAAGCTCTCCTACTCTCCAAAGCTCTCCTACACCCCTAAGCTCTCCTACTCCCCCAAGCTCTCCTACTCCCCCAAGCTCGCCTACGCCTCCAAGCTCTCCTACTCACCCACGCTCTCCTACTCCTCCAAGCTCTCCTACTCCCCCACGCTCTCCTACTCCTCCAAGCTCTCCTAATCCCCCAAACTCTCCTACTCCCCCAAGCTCTCCTACTCCCCCAAGCTCTCCTACTCCCCCAAACTCTCCAATCGCCCGAGCTCTACAATCCCCCAAGCTCTGCAATCCACCAAGCTCTCCAATCCCCCAAACTCTCCGACACCCCCAAGCTCTCCTACACCCCAAAGTTATCCTACTCCCCGAAGCTCTGCTACTCCACCAAGTTCTCCTACTCCTGCAAGCTCTCCAACTCCCCCAAGTTCTCCTACTCCCCAAAGCTCTCCTGCACCCCCAAGCTCTCCTACTCCCCCAAGCTATCCTACTCCCCCAAGCTCTCCTATTCCCCCAAGCTCTCCTACTACCCCAAGCTCTCCTACTCCCCCAAGCTCTCCTACACCCGTAAGCTCTCCTACTCCCCCAAGCTCTCCGACTCCCCCAAGCTCGCCTACGCCTCCAAGCTCTCCTACTCCCTCACGCTCTCCTACTTCTCCAAGCTCTCCTAATCCCCAAAGCTCTCCTACACCCCCAAGCTCTTCTACTCCCTCAAGCTCTCCTACACCCCCAAGCTCTCCTACTACCCCAATCTCTCCTACTCCCCCAAACTCTCCTACTCCCCCAAGCTTTCCTACTCCCCCAAGCTCTCCTACTCCACCAAGCTCTCCTACTCCACCAAGCTCTCCTACTCCATCAAGCTCTCCTACTCCTCCAAGCTCTGCTACTCCCCCAATCTCTCCTACTCCCCCAAGTTCTCCGACTCCCCCAAGCTCGCCTACTCCTCCAAGCTCTCCTACTCCCCCACGCTCTCCTACTCCCCCAAGCTCTCCTAATCCCCCAAACTCTCCTACTCCACCAAGCTCTCCTACTCCCCCAAGCTCTCCTACTCCCCCAAACTCTCCAATCGCCCGAGCTCTACAATCCCCCAAGCTCTGCAATCCACCAAGCTCTCCAATCCCCCAAGCTCTCCGACACCCCCAAGCTCTCCTACACCCCAATGTTATCCTACTCCCCGAAGCTCTGCTACTCCACCAAGTTCTCCTACTCCTCCAAGCTCTCCAACTCCCCCAAGCTCTCCTACTCCCCAAAGCTCTCCTACACCCCCAAGCTCTCCTACTCCCCCAAGCTATCCTACTCCCCCAAGCTCTCCTACTACCGCAAGCTCTCCTACTCTCCCAATCTCTCCTACTCCCCCAACCTCTACTACTCCCGCAAGTGTTCCTACTCCCCTAGCTCTCCTACTCCCCTAAGATCTCCTACTCCCACAAGCTCTCCTACTCCCTCAAGCTCTCCTAATCCCCCAAGTTCTCATAACCCCCAAGTTCGCCTACTCCCCCAAGCTTTCCTACTCCCCCAAGCTCTCCTACTCCTCCAAGCTCTCCTACTCCCCCAAGCTCTCCTACTCCCGCAAGCTCTCCGACTCTCCGAAGCTCTCCTACTCCCCCAAGCTTTCCTACGCCCCCAAGCTCTCCTACTCCCCCAAGCTCTCCTACTCCCCCAAGCTCTCCTACACCCGTAAGCTCTCCTACTCCCCCAAGCTCTCCGACTCCCCCAAGCTCGCCTACGCCTCCAAGCTCTCCTACTCCCTCACGCTCTCCTACTTCTCCAAGTTCTCCTAATCCCCAAAGCTCTCCTACACCCCCAAGCTCTTCTACTCCCTCAAGCTCTCCTACACCCCCAAGCTCAACTACTACCCCAATCTCTCCTACTCCCCCAAACTCTCCTACTCCCCCAAGCTTTCCTACTCCCCCAAGCTCTCCTACTCCACCAAGCTCTCCTACTCCACCAAGCTCTCCTACTCCATCAAGCTCTCCTACTCCCCCAAGCTCTGCTACTCCCCCAATCTCTCCTACTCCCCCAAGTTCTCCGACTCCCCCAAGCTCGCCTACTCCTCCAAGCTCTCCTACACCCCCACGCTCTCCTACTCCCCCAAGCTCTCCTAATCCCCCAAACTCTCCTACTTCCCCAAGCTCTCCTACTCCCCCAAGCTCTCCTACTCCCCCAAACTCTCCAATCGCCCGAGCTCTACAATCCCCCAAGCTCTGCAATCCACCAAGCTCTCCGACACCCCCAAGCTCTCCTACACCCCAAAGTTATCCTACTCCCCGAAGCTCTGCTACTCCACCAAGTTCTCCTACTCCTCCAAGCTCTCCAACTCCCCCAAGCTCTCCTATTCCCCCAAGCTCTCCTACTCCCCCAAGCTCTCCTACTCCCCCAACCTCTCTTACTCCCCCAAGCTCTCCTACTCCCCCAAGCTCTCCTACTACCGCAAGCTCTCCTACTCTCCCAAGCTCTCCTACTCCCCCAAGCTCTACTACTCCCCCAAGTGTTCCTACTCCCCCAAGCTCTCCTACTCCCCCAAGCTCTCCTACTCCCCTAAGAACTCCTACTCCCACAAGCTCTCCTACTCCCTCAGGCTCTCCTACTCCCCCATGTTCTCATTACCCCCAAGTTCACCTACTCCCCCAAGCTCTCCTACTCCCCCAAGCTCTCCGACTCCACCAAGCTCTCCTACTCCCCCAAGCTATCCTACTCCCCCAAGCTCTCCTACTCCCCCAAGCTCTCCTACTCCCCGAAGCTCTCCTACTCCCCCAAGTTATCCTACTCCTCCATGCTCTCCTACTCCCCCAAGCTCTCCTACTCTCCAAAGCTCTCCTACACCCCTAAGCTCTCCTACTCCCCCAAGCTCTCCTACTCCCCCAAGCTCGCCTACGCCTCCAAGCTCTCCTACTCACCCACGCTCTCCTACTCCTCCAAGCTCTCCTACTCCCCCACGCTCTCCTACTCCTCCAAGCTCTCCTAATCCCCCAAACTCTCCTACTCCCCCAAGCTCTCCTACTCCCCCAAGCTCTCCTACTCCCCCAAACTCTCCAATCGCCCGAGCTCTACAATCCCCCAAGCTCTGCAATCCACCAAGCTCTCCAATCCCCCAAACTCTCCGACACCCCCAAGCTCTCCTACACCCCAAAGTTATCCTACTCCCCGAAGCTCTGCTACTCCACCAAGTTCTCCTACTCCTGCAAGCTCTCCAACTCCCCCAAGCTCTCCTACTCCCCAAAGCTCTCCTGCACCCCCAAGCTCTCCTACTCCCCCAAGCTATCCTACTCCCCCAAGCTCTCCTATTCCCCCAAGCTCTCCTACTCCCCCAAGCTCTCCTACTCCCCCAACCTCTCTTACTCCCCCAAGCTCTCCTACTCCCCCAAGCTCTCCTACTACCTCAAGCTCTCCTACTCTCCCAAGCTCTCCTACTCCCCCAAGCTCTACTACTCCCCCAAGTTTTCCTACTCCCCCAAGCTCTCCTACTCCCCCAAGCTCTCCTACTCCCCTAAGAACTCCTACTCCCACAAGCTCTCCTACTCCCTCAAGCTCTCCTACTCCCCCATGTTCTCATAACCCCCAAGTTCACCTACTCCCCCAAGCTCTCCTACTCCCCCAAGCTCTCCGACTCCACCAAGCTCTCCTACTCCCCCAAGCTCTCCTACTCCCCCAAGCTCTCCTACTCCCCCAAGCTCTCCTACTCCCCGAAGCTCTCCGACTCCCCCAAGTTCTCCTACTCCCCCAAGCTCTCCTACTCCCCCAAGCTCTCCTACTCTCCAAAGCTCTCCTACACCCCTAAGCTCTCCTACTACCCCAAGCTCTCCTACTCCCCCAAGCTCGCCTACGCCTCCAAGCTCTCCTACTCACCCACGCTCTCCTACTCCTCCAAGCTCTCCTAATCCCCAAAGCTCTCCTACACCCCCAAACTCTCCTACTCCCCCAAGCTCTCCTACTCCCCAAATCTCTCCTACTCCCCCAAGCTCTCCTACTCCCCCAAGCTCTCCTACTCCCCCAAATTCTCTTACTCCCCCAAGCTCTCCAACTCCCCCAAGCTCTCCTACTACCGCAAGCTCTCCTACTCTCCCAAGCTCTCCTACTCCCCCAAGCTCTACTACTCCCCCAAGTGTTCCTACTCCCCCAAGCTCTCCTACTCCCCTAATATCTCCTACTCCCACAAGCTCTCCTACTCCCTCAAGCTCTCCTAATCCCCCAAGTTCTCATAACCCCCAAGTTCGCCTACTCCCCCAAGCTCTCCTACTCCCCCAAGCTCTCCTACTCCACCAAGCTCTCCTACTCCCCCAAGCTCTCCTACTCCCTCAAGCTCTCCTACACCCCCAAGCTCTCCTACTCCCCCAATCTCTCCTACTCCCCCAAACTCTCCTACTCCCCCAAGCTTTCCTACTCCCCCAAGCTATCCTACTCCACCAAGCTCTCCTACTCCACCAAGCTCTCCTACTCCATCAAGCTCTCCTACTCCCCGAAGCTCTCCTACTCCCCCAAGTTCTCCTACTCCCCCAAGCTCTCCTACTCCCACATGCTCTCCTACTCCCCCAATTTCTCCTACTCCCCCAAGCTCGCCTACTCCTCCAAGCTCTCCTAGTCCTCCACGCTCTCCTGCTCCCCAAATCTCTCCTAACCCCCAAGTTCTCCTACTCCCCCAAGCTCTCATACTCCCCCAAGCTCCCTTACTCATCCAAGCTCTCCTATTCCCCTAAGCTCTCCTACATCCCCAAGCTCTCCTACTCCCCCAAGCTCGCCTACTCCTCCAAGCTCGCCTACTCCCCCAAGCTCTCCTACACCCCCAATCTCTCCTACTCCCCCAAACTCTCCTACTCCCCCAAGCTTTCCTACTCCCCCAAGCTCTCATACTCCACCAAGCTTTCCTACTCCACCAAGCTCTCCTACTCCCCCAAACTCTCCTACTCCCCCAAGCTCTCCTACTCCGCCAAGCTCTTCTACTCCCCCAAGTTCTCCGACTCCCACAAGCTCGCCTACTCCTCCAAGCTCTCCTACTCCCCCACGCTCTACTACTTCCCCAAGCTCTCCTAATCCCCCAAGCTCTCCTACTCCCCCAAGCTCTCCTCCTCCCCCAAGCTCTCGTACACCCCCAAGCTCTCCAATCGCCCCAGCTCTCCAATGCCCCAAGCTCTCCAATCTAGCAAGCTCTCCATTCCCTCAAGCTCTCCTACTCCCCCAAGCTCTCCTACATCCCAAAGTTCTCCGAATCCCCGAAGCTCTCCTGCTCCCCCAAGTTCTACTACTCCTCCAAGCTCTCCTACTCCCCCAAGCTCTCCTACTCCCCAAAGCTCTCCTACACCCCCAAGCTCTCCTGCTCCCCCAAGCTCTCCTCCTCCCCCAAGCTCGCCTACTCCTCCAAGCTCTCCTACACCCCCACGCTCTCCTACTCCCCCAAGCTCTCCTAATCCCCCAAGCTCTCCTACTCCCTCAAGCTCTCCGACTCGCTCAAGCTCTCCTACACCCCCAAGCTCTCCTACTCCCCCAATCTCTCCTACTCCCCCAAGCTCGCCTACTCCCCCAAGCTTTCCAACTCCCCCAAGCTCTCCTACTCCACCAAGCTCTCCTACTCCACCAAGCTCTCCTACTCCACCAAGCTCTCCTACTCCCCCAAGCTCTCCTACTCCTCCAAGCTCTCCTACTCCCTTAAACTCTCCGACTCCGGTAAGCTCTCCTACTCTGTTCAGCTGTCCTCCTCTCCCAAGCTCTCCTACTCGCCCACGCTCTCCTACTCTGGTAAGCTCTCCTAATCCGGCAAGCTCTCCTACTCCCACAAGCTCTCCGACTCCCGCAAGCTCTCCTACTCACGCAAGCTCTCCGACTCCCGCAATGCTCACCTACTCCCGCAAGCTCTCCTACTCCCGCAAACTCTCCTACTCCCGCAAGCTCTCCTACTCCTGTAAGCTTCCCTACTCCCACAAGCACTCCTACTCCCCCAAGCTCTCCTACTCCCCAAGTTCTCCTAAACCCACAAGCTCTCCTACTCCCCCAAGCTCTCCTACTCCCCAAAGCTCGCCTACTCCCCCAAGTTCTCCTACTTCCCCAGCTCTCCTATTCCCCCACACTCTCCTACTCCCTCAAGCTCGCCTACACGCCCAAGCTCTCCTACACCCCCAAGCTCTCCTACTCCCGCAAGCTCTCCGACTCCCCCAAGCTCTCCTCCTCCCGCAAGCTGTCCTACTCCCCCAAGCTCTCCGACTCCCCCAAGCTCTCCTACTCCCCCAAGCTATCCGACTCCCCCAAGCTCTCCGACTCCCCCAAGCTCTCCTACTCCCCCAAGCTCTCCTTCTCCCCCAAGCTCTCCTACTCCCCCAAGCTCTCCTACTCCCCCAAGCTTTCCTACTCCCCCAGGCTCTCCTACTCCCCCAAGCTCTCCTACTCCAACAAGCTCTCCTACTGCCCCTAGCTCTCCTACCCCCCCAAGCTCTCCGACTCCCCCAAGCTCTCCTACTCCCCCAAGCTCTCCTTCTCCCCCAAGCTCTCCTACTCCACCAAGCTCTCCCACTCCACCAAGCTCTCCTACTCCCCCAAGCTCTCCTACTCCCCCAAGCTTTCCTACTCCCCCAAGCTCTCGTACTCCCCCAAGCTGTCCAATCCCCCAAGCTCTGCTACTCCCCCAAGCTCTCCTTCTCCCCCAAACTCTCCTACTCCCCCAAGCTCTCCTACTCCCCCAAGCTTTCCTACTCCCCCAGGCTCTCCTACTCCACCAAGCTCTCCTACTCCACCAAGCTCTCCTACTCCCCCAAGCTCTCCTACTCCCCCAAGCTCTCCTACTCCCCCAAGCTCTCCGACTCCCCCAAGCTCTCCTACTCCCCCAAGCTATCCTTCTCCCCCAAGCACTCCTACTCCCCCAAGCTCTCTTACTCCCCCAAGCTTTCCTACTCACCCAGGCTCTCCTACTCCACCAAGCTCTCCGACTCCCCCAAGCTCTCCTACTCCCCGAAGCTCTCCGACTCCCCCAAGCTCTCCTACTCCACCAAGCTCTCCTACTCCCCCAAGCTCTCCTACTCCCCCAAGCTCTCCTACTCCCCCAAGCTCTCCGACTCCCCCAAGTTCTCCTACTCACCCAAGCTCGGCTACTCCTCCAAACTCTCCTACTCCCCCACGTTCTCCTACTCCACCAAGCTCTCCTACTCCACCAAGCTCTCCTCCTCCCCCAAGCTCTCCTACTCCCCCAAGCTCTCTTACTCCCCCAAGCTCTCCGACTCCCCCAAGCTCTCCTACTCCACCAAGCTCTCCTACTCCCCCAAGCTCGCCTACTCCTCCAAGCTCTCCTAATCCCGCACGCTCTCCTTCTCCCCCAAGCTCTCGTAATCCGCCAAGCGCTCCTACTCCCCCAAGCTCTCCCACTCCCTCAAGCTCTCCTACACCCCCAAGCTCTCCTACTCCCCCAATCTCTCCTACTCCCCCAAGCTCTCCTACTCCCCCAAGCTTTCCTACTCCCCCAAGCTCTCCTACTCCACCAAGCTCTCCTACTCCACCAAGCTCTCCTACTCCCCCAAGCTCTCCTACACTCCCAAGCTCTCCTACTCCCCCATGTTCTCCTACTCCTCCAAGCTCTCCTACTCCCCGAAGCTCTCCTACTCCCCAAATCTCTCCTACACCCCCAAGCTCTCCTACTCCTCCAAGTTCTCCTACTCCCCCAGGTTCTCCTACTCCCCCAAACACTCCTAATCCCCCAAGCTCTCCTACTCCCCCAAGCTCCCCTACTCGCTCAAGCTCTCCTACACCCCCAAGCTCTCCTACTCCCCCAATCTCTCCTACTCACCCAAGCTCTCCTACTCCCCCAAGCTTTCCAACTCCCCCAAGCTCTCCTACTCCATCAAGCTCTCCTACTCCACCAAGCTCTCCAACTCCCCAAGCTCTCCTACCCCCCAAGCGCTCCTACTCCCCCAAGCTCTCCTACTCCCCCAATTCTCCTACTCCCTCAAGCTCGCCTACTCCTCCAAGCTCTCCTACTCCTCCAATCTCTCCTACTCTCCCAAGCTCTCCTCCTCCCCCAAGCTTTCCTACTCCCCCAAGCTCTCCTAATCCATCAAGCTCTCCAACTCCACCAAGCGCTCCTACTCCTCCAAGCACTCCTACTCCCCGACGCTCTCCTACTCCCCCAAGCTCTCCTAATCCCCCAAGGTCTCCTACTCCTCCAAGCTCTCCAACTCCCCCAAGCTCTCTAACTCCCCAAAACTCTCCTACACCCCCAAGCTCTCCTACTCCCCCAAGCTATCCTACTCCCCCAAGCTCTCCTATTCCCCCAAGCTCTCCTACTCCCCCAAGCTCTCCTACTCCCCCAACCTCTCTTACTCCCCCAAGCTCTCCTACTCCCCCAAGCTCTCCTACTACCGCAAGCTCTCCTACTCTCCCAAGCTCTCCTACTCCCCCAAGCTCTACTACTCCCCCAAGTATTCCTACTGGCCCAAGCTCTCCTACTCCCCCAAGCTCTCCTACTCCCCTAAGAACTCCTACTCCCACAAGCTCTCCTACTCCCTCAAGCTCTCCTACTCCCCCATGTTCTCATAACCCCCAAGTTCACCTACTCCCCCAAGCTCTCCTACTCCCCCAAGATCTCCGACTCCACCAAGCTCTCCTACTCCCCCAAGCTCTCCTACTCCCCCAAGCTCTCCTACTCCCCCAAGCTCTCCTACTCCCCGAAGCTCTCCTACTCCCCCAAGTTCTCCTACTCCTCCAAGCTCTCCTACTCCCCCAAGCTCTCCTACTCTCCAAAGCTCTCCTACACCCCTAAGCTCTCCTACTCCCCCAAGCTCTCCTACTCCCCCAAGCTCGCCTACGCCTCCAAGCTCTCCTACTCACCCACGCTCTCCTACTCCTCCAAGCTCTCCTAATCCCCAAAGCTCTCCTACCCCCCCAAACTCTCCTACTCCCCCAAGCTCTCCTACTCCCCAAATCTCTCCTACTCCCCCAAGCTCTCCTACTCCCCCAAGCTCTCCTACTCCCCCAAGCTCTCCTACTCCCCCAAATTCTCTTACTCCCCCAAGCTCTCCAACTCCCCCAAGCTCTCCTACTACCGCAAGCTCTCCTACTCTCCCAAGCTCTCCTACTCCCCCAAGCTCTACTACTCCCCCAAATGTTCCTACTCCCCCAAGCTCTCCTACTCCCCTAATATCTCCTACTCCCACAAGCTCTCCTACTCCCTCAAGCTCTCCTAATCCCCCAAGTTCTCATAACCCCCAAGTTCGCCTACTCCCCCAAGCTCTCCTACTCCCCCAAGCTCTCCTACTCCACCAAGCTCTCCTACTCCCCCAAGCTCTCCTACTCCCCCAAGCTGTCCGACTACCCGAAGCTATCCTACTCCCCCAAGTTCTCCTAATCCTCCAAGCTCTCCTGCTCCCCCAAGCTCTCCTACTCCCCAAAGCTCTCCTACACCCGTAAGCTCTCCTACTCCCCCAAGCTCTCCGACTCCACCAAGCTCTCCTACTCCCCCAAGCTCTCCTACTCCCCCAAGCTCTCCTACTCCCCCAAGCTCTCCTACTCCCCGAAGCTCTCCTACTCCCCCAAGTTCTCCTACTCCTCCAAGCTCTCCTACTCCCCCAAGCTCTCCTACTCTCCAAAGCTCTCCTACACCCCTAAGCTCTCCTACTCCCCCAAGCTCTCCTACTCCCCCAAGCTCGCCTACGCCTCCAAGCTCTCCTACTCACCCACGCTCTCCTACTCCTCCAAGCTCTCCTAATCCCCAAAGCTCTCCTACCCCCCCAAACTCTCCTACTCCCCCAAGCTCTCCTACTCCCCAAATCTCTCCTACTCCCCCAAGCTCTCCTACTCCCCCAAGCTCTCCTACTACCGCAAGCTCTCCTACTCTCCCAAGCTCTCCTACTCCCCCAAGCTCTACTACTCCCCCAAATGTTCCTACTCCCCCAAGCTCTCCTACTCCCCTAATATCTCCTACTCCCACAAGCTCTCCTACTCCCTCAAGCTCTCCTAATCCCCCAAGTTCTCATAACCCCCAAGTTCGCCTACTCCCCCAAGCTCTCCTACTCCCCCAAGCTCTCCTACTCCACCAAGCTCTCCTACTCCCCCAAGCTCTCCTACTCCCCCAAGCTGTCCGACTACCCGAAGCTATCCTACTCCCCCAAGTTCTCCTACTCCTCCAAGCTCTACTGCTCCCCCAAGCTCTCCTACTCCCCAAAGCTCTCCTACACCCGTAAGCTCTCCTACTCCCCCAAGCTCTCCTACTCCCCCAAGCTCGCCTACGCCTCCAAGCTCTCCTACTCCCTCACGCTCTCCTACTCCTCCAAGCTCTCCTAATCCCCAAAGCTCTCCTACACCCCCAAGCTCTCCTACTCCCTCAAGCTCTCCTACACCCCCAAGCTCTCCTACTCCCCCAATCTCTCCTACTCCCCCAAACTCTCCTAATCCCCCAAGCTTTCCTACTCCCCCAAGCTCTCCTACTCCACCAAGCTCTCCTACTCCACCAAGCTCTCCTACTCCATCATGCTCTCCTACTCCCCGAAGCTCTCCTACTCCCCCAAGTTCTCCTACTCCCCCAAGCTCTCCTACTCCCCCATGCTCTCCTACTCCCCCAATTTCTCCTACTCCCCCAAGCTCGCCTACTCCTCCAAGCTCTCCTAGTCCTCCACGCTCTCCTACTCCCCAAATCGCTCCTAACCCCCAAGTTCTCAAACTCCCCCAAGCTCTCCTACTCCCCCAAGCTCCCTTACTCATCCAAGCTCTCCTATTCCCCCAAGCTCTCCTACTCCTCCAAGCTCTCCGACTCCCCCAAGCTCTCCGACTTCCGCAAGCTCTCCTACACCCCTAAGCTCTCCTACATCCCCAAGCTCTCCTACTCCCCCAAGCTCGCATACTCCTCCAAGCTCTCCTACTCACCCACGCTCTCCTACTCCTCCAAGCTCTCCTAATCCCCCAAGCTCTCCTACACCCCCAAGCTCTCCTACTCCCTCAAGCTCTCCTACACCCCCAAGCTCTCCTACTCCCCCAATCTCTCCTACTCCCCCAAACTCTCCTACTCCCCCAAGCTTTCCTACTCCCCCAAGCTCTCATACTCCACCAAGCTCTCCTACTCCACCAAGCTCTCCTACTCCCCCAAACTCTCCTACTCCCCCAAGCTCTCCTACTCCGCCAAGCCCTTCTACTCCCCCAAGTTCTCCGACTCCCCCAAGCTCGCCTACTCCTCCAAGCTCTCCTACTCCCCCACGCTCTACTACTTCCCCAAGCTCTCCTAATCCCCCAAGCTCTCCTACTCCCCCAAGCTCTCCTCCTCCCCCAAGCTCTCGTACACCCCCAAGCTCTCCAATCGCCCTAGCTCTCCAATGCCCCAAGCTCTCCAATCCAGCAAGTTCTCCATTCCCTCAAGCTCTCCTAATCCCCCAAGCTCTCCTACACCCCAAAGTTCTCCGAATCCCCGAAGCTCTCCTGCTCCCCCAAGTTCTACTACTCCTCCAAGCTCTCCTACTCCCCCAAGCTCTCCTGCTCATCAAAGCTCTCCTACACCCCAAGCTCTCCTGCTCCCCCAAGCTCTCCTCCTCCCCCAAGCTCGCCTACTCCTCCAAGCTCTCCTACACCCCCACGCTCTCCTACTCCCCCAAGCTCTCCTAATCGCCCAAGCTCTCCTACTCCCTCAAGCTCTCCGACTCGCTCAAGCTCTCCTACACCCCCAAGCTCTCCTACTCCCCCAATCTCTCCTACTCCCCCAAGCTCGCCTACTCCCCCAAGCTTTCCAACTCCCCCAAGCTCTCCTACTCCACCAAGCTCTCCTACTCCACCAAGCTCTCCTACTCCCCCAAGCTCTCCTACTCCCCCAAGCTCTCCTACTCCTCCAAGCTCTCCTACTCCCTTAAACTCTCCGACTCCGGTAAGCTCTCCTACTCTGTTCAGCTGTCCTCCTCTCCCAAGCTCTCCTACTCGCCCACGCTCTCCTACTCTGGTAAGCTCTCCTAATCCGGCAAGCTCTCCTACTCCAACAAGCTCTCCGACTCCCGCAAGCTCTCCTACTCACGCAAGCTCTCCGACTCCCGCAATGCTCACCTACTCCCGCAAGCTCTCATACTCCCGCAAACTCTCCTACTCCCGCAAGCTCTCCTACTCCTGTAAGCTACCCTACTCCCACAAGCACTCCTACTCCCCCAAGCTCTCCTACTCCCCAAGTTCTCCTAAACCCACAAGCTCTCCTACTCCCCCAAGCTCTCCTATTCCCCAAGTTCTCCTACTTCCCCAGCTCTTCTATTCCCCCACACTCTCCTACTCCCTCAAGCTCGCCTACACGCCCAAGCTCTCCTACTCCCCCAAGCTCTCCTACTCCCGCAAGCTCTCCTACTCCCCCAAGCTCTCCTGCTCCCGCAAGCTGTCCTACTCCCCCAAGCTCTCCGACTCCCCCAAGCTCTCCTACTCCCCCAAGCTATCCGACTCCCCCAAGCTCTCCGACTCCCCCAAGCTCTCCTACTCCCCCAAGCTCTCCTTCTCCCCCAAGCTCTCCTACTCCCCCAAGCTCTCCTACTCCCCCAAGCTTTCCTACTCCCCCAGGCTCTCCTACTCCCCCAAGTTTTCCTACTCCCCCAAGCTCTCCTACTCCCCCAAGCTCTCCTACTTCCCGAAGAACTCCTACTCCCACAAGCTCTCCTACTCCCTCAAGCTCTCCTACTCCCCCATGTTCTCATAACCCCCAAGTTCACCTACTCCCCCAAGCTCTCCTACTCCCCCAAGCTCTCCGACTCCACCAAGCTCTCCTACTCCCCCAAGCTATCGTACTCCCCCAAGCTCTCCTACTCCCCCAAGCTCTCCTACTCCCCGAAGCTCTCCTACTCCCCCAAGTTCTCCTACTCCTCCAAGCTCTCCTACTCCCCCAAGCTCTCCTACTCTCCAAAGCTATCCTACACCCCTAAGCTCTCCTACTCCCCCAAGCTCTCCTACTCCCCCAAGCTCGCCTACGCCTCCAAGCTCTCCTACTCACCCACGCTCTCCTACTCCTCCAAGCTCTCCTAATCCCCAAAGCTCTCCTACACCCCCAAACTCTCCTGCTCCCCCAAGCTCTCCTACTCCCCAAATCTCTCCAACTCCCCCAAGCTCTCCTACTCCCCCAAGCTCTCCTACTCCCCCAAGCTCTCCTACTCCCCCAAATTCTCTTACTCCCCCAAGCTCTCCAACTCCCCCAAGCTCTCCTACTACCGCAAGCTCTCCTACTCTCCCAAGCTCTCCTACTCCCCCAAGCTCTACTACTCCCCCAAGTGTTCCTACTCCCCCAAGCTCTCCTACTCCCCTAATATCTCCTACTCCCACAAGCTCTCCTACTCCCTCAAGCTCTCCTAATCCCCCAAGTTCTCATAACCCCCAAGTTCGCCTACTCCCCCTAGCTCTCCTACTCCCCCAAGCCCTCCTACTCCACCAAGCTCTCCTACTCCCCCAAGCTCTCCTACTCCCCCAAGCTCTCCTACTCCCCGAAGCTCTCCTACTCCCCCAAATTCTCCTACTCCTCCAAGCTCTCCTACTCCCCCAAGCTCTCCTACTCCCCAAAGCTCTCCTACACCCGTAAGCTCTCCTACTCCCCCAAGCTCTCCTACTCCCCCAAGCTCTCCTACTCCCCCAAGCTCTCCTACACCCGTAAGCTCTCCTACTCCCACAAGCTCTCCTACTCCCCCAAGCTCGCCTACGCCTCCAAGCTCTCCTACTCCCTCACGCTCTCCTACTTCTCCAAGCTCTCCTAATCCCCAAAGCTCTCCTACACCCCCAAGCTCTTCTACTCCCTCAAGCTCTCCTACACCCCCAAGCTCTCCTACTACCCCAATCTCTCCTACGCCCCCAAACTCTCCTACTCCCCCAAGCTTTCCTACTCCCCCAAGCTCTCCTACTCCACCAAGCTCTCCTACTCCACCAAGCTCTCCTACTCCATCAAGCTCTCCTACTCCCCCAAGCTCTCCTAATCCCCCAAACTCTCCTACTCCCCCAAGCTCTCCTACTCCCCCAAGCTCTCCTACTCCCCCAAACTCTCCAATCGCCCGAGCTCTACAATCCCCCAAGCTCCGCAATCCACCAAGCTCTCCAATCCCCCAAGCTCCCCGACACCCCCAGGCTCTCATGCACCCCAAAGTTATCCTACTCCCCGAAGCTCTGCTACTCCACCAAGTTCTCCTACTCCTCCAAGCTCTCCAACTCCCCCAAGCTCTCCTACTCCCCAAAGCTCTCCTACACCCCCAAGCTCTCCTACTCCCCCAAGCTCTCCTACTACCGCAAGCTCTCCTACTCTCCCAAGCTCTCCTAGTCGCCTAAGAACTCCTACTCCCACAAGCTCTCCTACTCCCTCAAGCTCTCCTACTCCCCCATGTTCTCATAACCCCCAAGTTCATCTACTCCCCCAAGCTCTCCTACTCCCCCAAGCTCTCCGACTCCACCAAGCTCTCCTACTCCCCCAAGCTCTCCTACTCCCCCAAGCTCTCCTACTCCCCCAAGCTCTCCTACTCCCCGAAGCTCTCCTACTCCCCCAAGTTCTCCTACTCCTCCAAGCTCTCCTACTCCCCCAAGCTCTCCTACTCTCCAAAGCTCTCCTACACCCCTAAGCTCTCCTACTCCCCCAAGCTCTCCTACTCCTCCAAGCTCGCCTACGCCTCCAAGCTCTCCTACTCACCCACGCTCTCCTACTCCTCCAAGCTCTCCTAATCCCCAAAGCTCTCCTACACCCCCAAACTCTCCTACTCCCCCAAGCTCTCCTACTCCCCAAATCTCTCCTAATCCCCCAAGCTCTCCTACTCCCCCAAGCTCTCCTACTCCCCCAAGCTCTCCTACTCCCCCAAATTCTCTTACTCCCCCAAGCTCTCCAACTCCCCCAAGCTCTCCTACTACCGCAAGCTCTCCTACTCTCCCAAGCTCTCCTGCTCCCCCAAGCTCTACTACTCCCCCAAGTGTTCCTACTCCCCCAAGCTCTCCTACTCCCCTAATATCTCCTACTCCCACAAGCTCTCCTACTCCCTCAAGCTCTCCTAATCCCCCAAGTTCTCATAACCCCCAAGTTCGCCTACTCCCCCAAGCTCTCCTACTCCCCCAAGCTCTCCTACTCCACAAAGCTCTCCTACTCCCCCAAGCTCTCCTACTCCCCCAAGCTCTACTACTCGCCGAAGCTCTCCTACTCCCCCAAGTTCCCCTACTCCTCCAAGCTCTCCTACTCACCCAAGCTCTCCTACTCCCCAAAGCTCTCCTACACCCGTAAGCTCTCCTACTCCCCAAAGCTCTCCTACTCCCCCAAGCTCGCCTACGCCTCCAAGCTCTCCTACTCCCTCACGCTCTCCTACTCCTCCAAGCTCTCCTAATCCCCAAAGCTCTCCTACACCCCCAAGCTCTCCTACTCCCTCAAGCTCTCCTACACCCCCAAGCTCTCCTACGCCCCCAATCTCTCCTACTCCCCCAAACTCTCCTACTCCCCCAAGCTTTCCTACTCCCCCAGGCTCTCCTACTACCCCAAGCTCTCCTACTCCAACAAGCTCTCCTACTGCCCCTAGCTCTCCTACTCCCCCAAGCTCTCCGACTCCCCCAAGCTCTCCTACTCCCCCAAGCTCTCCTTCACCCCAGGCTCTCCTTCTCCCCCAAGCTCTCCTACTCCCCCAAGCTTTCCTACTCCCCCAGGCTCTCCTACTCCACCAAGCTCTCCTACTCCACCAAGCTCTCCTACTCCCCCAAGCTCTCCTACTCCCCCAAGCTCTCCTACTCCCCCAAGCTTTCCTACTCCCCCAAGCTTTCGTACTCCCCCAAGCTGTCCAATCCCCCAAGCTCTGCTACTCCCCCAAGCTCTCCTTCTCCCCCAAACTCTCCTACTCCCCCAAGCTCTCATACTGCCCCAAGCTTTCCTACTCCCCCAGGCTCTCCTACTCCACCAAGCTCTCCTACTCCACCAAGCTCTCCTACTCCCCCAAGCTCTCCTACTCCCCCAAGCTCTCCTACTCCCCCAAGCTCTCCTACTCCGCCAAGCTCTCCGAATACCCCAAGCTCTCCTACTCCCCCAAGCTCTCCTTCTCCCCCAAGCTCTCCTACTCCCCCAAGCTCTCTTACTCCCCCAAGCTTTCCCACTCCCCCAGGCTCTCCTACTCCACCAAGCTCTCCGACTCCCCCAAGCTCTCCTACTCCCCCAAGCTCTCCAACTCCCCCAAGCTCTCCTACTCCACCAAGCTCTCCTACTCCCCCAAGCTCTCCTACTCCCCCAAGCTCTCCTACTCCCCCAAGCTCTCCGACTCCCCCAAGTTCTCCTACTCACCCAAGCTCGGCTACTCCTCCAAGCTCTCCTACTCCCCCACGTTCTCCTACTCCACCAAGCTCTCCTACTCCACCAAGCTCTCCTACTCCCCCAAGCTCTCCTACTCCCCCAAGCTCTCCTACTCCCCCAAGCTCTCCGACTCCCCCAAGCTCTCCTACTCCACCAAGCTCTCCTACTCCCCCAAGCTCGCCTACTCCTCCAAGCTCTCCTAATCCCGCACGCTCTCCTTCTCCCCCAAGCTCTCGTAATCCGCCAAGCGCTCCTACTCCCCCAAGCTCTCCTACTCCCTCAAGCTATCCTACACCCCCAAGCTCTCCTACTCCCCCAATCTCTCCTACTCCCCCAAGCTCTCCTACTCCCCCAAGCTTTCCTACTCCCCCAAGCTCTCCTACTCCACCAAGCTCTCCTACTCCACTAAGCTCTCCCACTCCCCCAAGCTCTCCTACACTCCCAAGCTCTCCTACTCCCCCAATGTTCTCCTACTCCTCCAAGCTCTCCTACTCCCCGAAGCTCTCCTACTCCCCAAATCTCTCCTACACCCCCAAGCTCTCCTACTCCTCCAAGTTCTCCTACTCCCCCAGGCTCTCCTACTCCCCCAAACTCTCCTAATCCCCCAATCTCTCCTACTCACCCAAGCTCTCCTATTCCCCCAAGCTTTCCAACTCCCACAAGCTCTGCTACTCCTCCAAGCTCTCCTACTCCTCCAATCTCTCCTACTCTCCCAAGCTCTCCTCCTCCCCCAAGCTTTCCTACTCCCCCAAGCTCTCCTAATCCATCAAGCTCTCCAACTCCACCAAGCGCTTCTACTCCTCCAAGCACTCCTACTCCCCGACGCTCTCCTACTCCCCCAAGCTCTCCTAATCCCCCAAGGTCTCCTACTTCCCCCAAGCTCTCCTACTCCCTCAAGCTCTCCTACACCCCCAAGCTCTCCTAATCCCCCAATCCCTCCTACACCCCCAAGCTCTCCTACTCCCCAAGCTCTCCTACTCCACCAAGCTCTCCTACTCCACCAAGCTCTCCTACTCCCCCAAGCTCTCCTACTCCCCCAAGCTCTCCTACTCCCCCAAGCTCTCCTACGCCCCCAAGTTCTCCTACGCCCCTAATCTCTCCTACTCCCCCAAGATCTCCTACTTCCGCAAGATCTCCTAGTCCCCGAAGCCCTCCTACGCCCCCAAGCTCTCCTACTCCCCCAAGCTCTCCTACTCCCCCAAGCTCTCATACACCCCAAGCTCTCATACTCCCACAAGCTGTCATACTCCCACAAGCTCTCATACTCCCGCAAGCTCTCATACTCCCCCAAGCTCTCATACTCATGGAAGCTCTCCTACTCCCCCAAACTCTCCGACTCCCCCAATGCTCTCCTACTCCCCAAAGCTCGCCTTATCGATCAAGTTCTCCTACTCCCCCAAGCTCTCCTACTCCCCCACGCTCTCCTGCTCCCTCAAGCTCGCCTATTCCCCCAAGCTCTCCCACTCCCCTAAACTGTCCTACTCCCCCAAGCGCTCCGACTCCCCCAAGCTCTCCGACTCCCGCATGCTATCCGACACCCCAAGCTCTCCGACTCCCTCAAGCTCACCGAAACCCCAAGCTCTCCGACTCCCCCAAGCTCTCCGACTCCCCCAAGATCTCCGACTCCCCCAAGCTCTCCTACTCCCCCAAGCTCTCCTACTCCCCCAAGGTCTCCTAATCCCCCAAGCTATCCTACTCCACGAAGCTCTCCTACTCCCCCAAGCTCTCCTACTCCCCCAAGCTCTCCTACTCCCCCAAGCTCTCATACACCCCCAGGCTCTCCTACTCCACCAAGCTCTCCGACTCCCCCAAGCTCTCCTACTCCCCCAAGCTATCCGACTCCCCCAAGCTCTCCGACTCCCCCAAGCTCACCGAATCCCCCAAGCTCTCCGACTCCCCCAAGCTCTCCGACTCGCCCAAGATCTCCGAATCCCCCGAGCACTCCTACTCCCCCAAGCTCTCCTACTCCCACAAGCTATCCTACTCCCCCAAGCTCTCCTACTCCACCAAGCTCTCCTACTCCACCAAGCTCTCCTACTCCAACAACCTCTCCTACTCCCCCAAGCTCTCCTACTCCCCCAAGCTCTCCTACTCCCCCAAGCTCTCCTACTCCCCCAAGCTCTCCTTCTCACCCAAGCTCTCCTACTCCCCCAAGCTCTCCTACTCCCCCAAGCTCTCCTACTCCAGCAAGCTCTCCTACTCCCCTAAGCTCTCCTACTCCCGCAAGCTCTCCTACTCCCCGAAGCTCACCTACTCCCCCAAGTTCTCCTACTCCCTCAAGCTCGCCTACTCCTCCAAGCTCTCCTACTCCCCCACGTTCTGCTACTCGCCCAAGGTCTCCTAATCCCCCAACCTCTCCTACTCCCCCAAGCTTCCTACTCCCCCAAGCTTTCCTACTCCCCCAAGCTCTCCTTCTCCACCAAGGTCTCCTACTCAACCTAGCTCTCCTACTCCCCCAACCTCTCCTACTCCCCCAAGCTATCCTACTCCCCCATCTCTCCTACTCCCCCAAGTTCTCCTACTCCTCCAAGCTCTCCTACTCCCCCAAGCTCTCCTACTCCCCAAAGCTCTCCTACACCCCCAAGCTCTCCTACTCCCCCAAGCACTCCTCCTCCCCCAAGCTCGCCTACTCCTCCAAGCTCTCCTGCTCCCCCACTCTCTCCTACTCCCCCAAGATCTCCTAATCATTAAGCTCTCCTACTCCCCAAAGCTCTCCTACTCGCTCAAGCTCTCCTACACCCCCAACCTCTCCTACACCCCCAAGCTCTCCTACTGCCTCGATCTCTCCTACTCCCCCAATCTCTCCTACTTCCCCCAAGCTTTCCAACTCCCCCAAGCTCTCCTACTCCACCAAGCTCTCCTACTCCACCAAGCTCCCCTACTCCCCCAAGCTCTCCTACTCCCCCAAGCTCTCCTCCTCCCCCAAGCTCTCCTACTCCCCCAAGTTCTCCTACTCCCTCAAGCTCGCGTACTCCTCCAATCTCTCCTACTCCCCCACGCTCTCCTACTCCCCCAAGCTCTCCTAATCCCCCAAGCTCTCCTACTCCCACAATCTCTCCTACTCCGCCAAGCTCTCCTACTCCCCCAAGCTTTCCTACTCCCCCAAGCTCTCCTACTCCACCAAGCTCTCCTTCTCCCCCCAGCTCTCCAATCCCCCAAGCTATCCTACTCCCCCAAGCTCTCCTACTCCCACAAGTTCTCCGAGGCCCCTAAGCTCTCCTACTCCCCCAAGATCTCCTACTTCCGCAAGATCACCTACTCCCCCAAGCTCTCCTCCTCCCCCAAGCTCTCCTGCTCCCACAAGCTCTCATACACCCCAAGCTCTCATACTCCCACAAGCTGTCACACTCCCACAAGCTCTCATACTCCCGCAACTCTCATACTCCCCCACGCTCTCATACTCATGGAAGCTCTCCGAGTACCCCAAACTCTCCCACTCCGGTAAGCGCTCCTACTCTGTTAAGCTGTCCTCATCTCCCAAGCTCTCCTACTCGCCCAAGCTCTCCTACTCTGGTAAGCTCTCCGAATCCGGCAAGCTCTCCGACTCCCGCAAGCTCTCCTACTCCCGCAAGCTCTCCCACTCCCGCAAACTCTCCTACTCCCGCAAGCTCTCCTACTCCGGTAAGCTACCCTGCTCCCATATGCTCTCCTACTCCCACAAGCTCTCCTACTCCCCAAGTTCTCCTACTTCCCCAAGATCTCCTACTCCCCCAAGCTCTCCTACTCCCTCAAGCTCGCCTACTCCCCCAAGCTCTCCTACTCCCCCAAGCTCTCCCACTCCCCCAAGCTCTTCAACTCCGCCAAGCTCTCCTACTCCCCCAAGCTGTCCTACTCACCCAAGCTCTCCTACTCCCCCAAGCTCTCCCACTCCCCCAAGCTCTTCAACTCCGCCAAGCTCTCCTACTCCCCCAAGCTGTCCTACTCACCCAAGCTCTCCGATTCCCCCAAGCTCTCCTACTCCCCGAAGCTATCCGACTCCCCCAAGCTCTCCGACTCCCACAAGCTCACCGAATCCCCCAAGCTCTCCGACTCCCCCAAGCTCTCATACTCCCCGAAGCTCTCCTTCGTCCCCAGGTTCTCCGACTCCTCCAAGCTCTCCTACTCTCCCAAGCTCTCCTACTCCTCAAAGCTGTCATGCACCCCCAAGCTCTCCTACTCCCCCAAGCTCTCCGACTCCCCCAAGCTCGCCTACTCCCCCAAGCTCTCCTGCACCCCAAAGTTCTCCTACTCCCCGAAGTTCTCCTTCTCCCCCAAGTTCTCCTACTCCTCCAAGCTCTCCTACTCCCCCAAGCTCTCCTACTCCCCAAAGCTCTCATACACCCCCAGGCTCTCCTACTCCCCCAAGCTCTACTACTCCCCCAAGCTCGCCTACTCCTCCAAGCTCTCATAATCCCGCACGCTCTCCTACTCCCCCAAGCTCTCGTAATCCCCCAAGCTCTCCTACTCCCTCAAGCTCTCCTACACCCCCAAGCTCTCCTACTCCCCCAATCTCTCCTACTCCCCCAAGCTCTCCTACTCCCCCAAGCTTTCCTACTCCCCCAAGCTCTCCTACTCCACCAAGATCTCCTACTCCACCAAGCTCTCCTGCTCCCCCAAGCTCTCCTACACCCCAAGCTCTCCTACTCCCCCAAGTTCATCTACTCCTCCAAGCTCTGCTACTCCCCGAAGCTCTCCTACTCCCCAAATCTCTCCTGCACCCCCAAGCTCTCCTACTCCTCCAAGCTCTCCTACTCCCCCAGGCTCTCCTATTCCCCGAAGCTCTCCTAATCCCCCAAGCTCTCCTACTCCCCCAAGCTCCCCTACTCGCTCAAGCTCTCCTACACCCCCAAGCTCTACTACTCCCCCAAGCTCGCCTACTCCTCCAAGCTCTCATAATCCCGCACGCTCTCCTACTCCCTCAAGCTCTCCTACACCCCCAAGCTCTCCTACTCCCCCAATCTCTCCTACTCCCCCAAGCTCTCCTACTCCCCAAGCTTTCCTACTCCCCCAAGCTCTCCTACTCCACCAAGCTCTCCTACTCCACCAAGCTCTCCTGCTCCCCCAAGCTCTCCTACACCCCCAAGCTCTCCTACTCCCCCAAGTTCGCCTACTCCTCCAAGCTCTGCTACTCCCCGAAGCTCTCCTACTCCCCAAATCTCTCCTGCACCCCCAAGCTCTCCTACTCCTCCAAGCTCTCCTACTCCCCCAGGCTCTCCTACTCCCCGAAGCTCTCCTAATCCCCCAAGCTCTCCTACTCCCCCAAGCTCCCCTACTCCCCCAAGCTCTCCTACTCCACCAAGCTCTCCTACTCCACCAAGCTCTCCTACTCCCCAAGCTCTCCTACCCCCCAAGCTCTCCTACTCCCCCAAGCTCTCCTACTCCCCCAATTATCCTACTCCCTCAAGCTCGCCTACTCCTCCAACTCTCCTACTCCTCCAATCTCTCCTACTCTCCCAAGCTCTCCAACTCCCCCAAGCTTTCCGACTCCCCCAAGCTCTCCTAATCCACCAAGCTCTCCGACTCCACCAAGCTCTCCTACTTCCCCAAGCTCTCCTACTCCCACAAGCTCTACTACTCCCCCAAGCTCTCCTACTCCCCCAAGTTCTCCAATCCTCCAAGATCTCCTACTCCCCCAAGCTCTCCTACTCCCCAAATCTCTCCTGCACCCCAAAGCTCTCCTACTCCTCCAAGCTCTCCTACTCCCCCACGCTCTCCTACTCCCCCAAGCTCTCCAATCGCCCCAGCTCTCCAATCCCTCAAGCTCTCCAATCCACCAAGCTCTCCAATCCCCCAAGCTCTCCGACTCCCCCAAGCTCTCCTACACCCCAAAGTTATCCTATTCCCCGAAGCTCTGCTACTCCACCAAGTTCTCCTACTCCTCCAAGCTCTCCAACTCCCCCAAGCTCTCCTACTCCCCAAAGCTCTCCTACACCCCCAAGCTCTCCTACTCCACTAAGCTATCCTACTCCCCCAAGCTCTCCTACTCCCCCAAGCTCTCATACTCCCCCAAGCTCTCATACTCACGCAAGCTCTCATACTCCCCCAAGCTCTCCTATTCCCCCAATTTCTCCTACTACCCCAAGCTCTCCTACTCCCCCAAGCTCTCATACTCCCCCAAGCTCTCATACTCACGCAAGCTCTCATACTCCCCCAAGCTCTCATACTCATGGAAGCTCTCCTAATCCCCCAAACTCTCCGACTCCGGTAAGCTCTCCTACTCTGTTAAGCTCTCCTCCTCTCACAAGCTCTCCTACTCGCCCAAGCTCTCCTACTCTGGTAAGCTCTCCTGATCCGGCAGGCTCTCCTACTCCCACAAGCTCTCCGAATCCCGCAATCTCTCCGACTCACGCAAGCTCTCCTACTCCCGCCATGCTCTCCAACTCCCGCATGCTCTCCTACTCCCGCAAACTCTCCTACTCCCACAAGCTTTCCGACTCCGGTAAGCTATCCTGCTCCACCAAGCTCTCCTACTCCCCGAAGCTGTCCTATGCCCCCAAGCTCTCCTACTTCCCCAAGCTCCCCTACTCCTCCAAGCTCTCCTACTCCCCCAAGCTCTCCTACTCCCGCAAGCTCTCCTACTCTCCCAAGCTCTCCTACTCCCCCAAGCTCTCCTACTCCCCCAAGCTCTCCTACTCCCCCAAGCTCTCCTACTCCCCTAAGATCTCCTACTCCCCCAAGCTCTCCTACTCCCTCAAGCTCTCCTACTCCCCCAATCTCTCCTAACCCCCAAGTTCTCCTACTCCCCCAAGCTCTCCTACTCCCCCAAGCTTCCTTACTCATCCAAGCTCTCCTATTCCCCCAAGCTCTCCCACTCCCCCAAGCTCTCCGACTCCCCCAAGCTCTCCGACTTCCGCAAGCTCTCCTACACCCCTAAGCTCTCCTACTCCCCCAAGCTCTCCTACTCCCCCAGGCTCTGCTACTCCCCCAAGCTCTACTACTCCCCCAAGCTCTCCTACTCCCCCAAGCTCTCCTACTCCCCTAAGATCTCCTACTCCCCCAAGCTCTCCTACTCCCTCAAGCTCTCCTACTCCCCCAATCTCTCCTTACCCCCAAGTTCTCCTACTCCCCCAAGCTCTCCTACTCCCCCAAGCTCCCTTACTCATCCAAGCTCTCCTATTCCCCCAAGCTCTCCTACTCCCCAAATCTCTCCTACTCCCCCAAGCTCTCCTACTCCCCCAAGCTCTCCTACTCCCCCAATCTCTCCTTACCCCCAAGTTCTCCTACTCCCCCAAGCTCTCCTACTCCCCCAAGCACTCCTGCTCCCCCAACCTCTCCTACACCCCCAAGCTCTCCTACTCCCCAAATCTCTCCTACTCCCCCAAGCTCTCCTACTCCCCCAAGCTCTCCTACTCACCCAAGCTCTCCTACTCCTTCAACCTCTCTTACTCCCCCAAGCTCTCCTACTCCCCCAAGCTCTCCTACTACCGCAAGCTCTCCTACTCTCCCAAGCTCTCCTACTCCCCCAAGCTCTACTACTCCCGCAAGTGTTCCTACTCCCCCAAGCTCTCCTACTCCCCGAAGATCTCCTACTCCCACAAGCTCTCCTACTCCCTCAAGCTTTCCTACTCCCCCAAGTTCTCATAACCCCCAAGTTCGCCTACTCCCCCAAGCTCTCCTACTCCCCCAAGATCTCCGACTCCACCAAGCTCTCCTACTCCCCCAAGCTCTCCTTCTCCCCCAAGCTCTCCTACTCCCCGAAGCTCTCCTACTCCCCCAAGCTCTCCTACTCCCCCAAGCACTCCTACTCCCCAAATCTCTCCTCCTCCCCCAAGCTCTCCTACTCCCCCAAGCTCTCCTTCTCCCCCAAGCTCTCCTACTCCCCGAAGCTCTCCTACTCCCCCAAGCTCTCCTACACCCCCAAGCTCTCCTACTCCCTCAAGCTCTCCTACACCCCCAAGCTCTCCTACTCCCCCAATCTCTCCTACTCCTCCAAACTCTCCTACTCCCCCAAGCTTTCCTACTCCCCCAAGCTCTCCTACTCCACCAAGCTCTCCTACTCCACCAAGCTCTCCTACTCCATCAAGCTCTCCTACTCCCCCAAGCTCTGCTACTCCCCCAAGCTCTCCTACTCCCCCAAGTTCTCCGACTCCCCCAAGCTCGCCTACTCCTCCAAGCTCTCCTACTCCCCCACGCTCTCCTACTCCCCCAAGCTCTCCTAATCCCCCAAGCTCTACTACTTCCCCAGGCTCTCCTACTCCTCCAAGCTCTCCTACTCCCCCTATCTCTCCAATCGCCCCAGCTCTCCAATCCCCCAATCTCTCCAATCCATCAAGCTCTCCAATCCACCAAGCTCTCCGACTCCCCCAAGCTCTCCTACACCCCAAGTTATCCTACTCCCCGAAGCTCTGCTACTCCACCAAGTTCTCCTACTCCTCCAAGCTCTCCAACTCCCCCAAGCTCTCCTACTCCTCCAAGCTCTCCTAATCCCACAAGCTCTCCTACAGCACCAAGCTCACCTACTCCCCCAAGCTCTCCTACACCCCAAGCTCTCCTACTCCCCCAATATCTCCTACTCCCCCAAGCGTTCCTACTCCACCAAGCTCTCCTACACCACCAAGCTCTCCTACTCCCCCAAACTCTCCTACTCCCCCAAGCTCTCCTACTCCCCCAAGCTCTCCTACTCCTCCAAGCTCTCCTACTTCCCCAAGCTCTCCTACTATCCCAAGCTCTCCTACTCCCCCAAGCTCTCCTACACCCCCAAGCTCTCCTACTCCCCAAATCTCTCCTACTCCCTCAAGCTCTCCTACTCCCCCAAGCTCTCCTACTCCCCCAAGCTCTCCTACTCCCCCAACCTCTCTTACTCCCCCAAGCTCTCCTACTCCCCCAAGCTCTCCTACTACCGCAAGCTCTCCTACTCTCCCAAGCTCTCCTACTCCCCCAAGCTCTACTACTCCCCCAAGTTTTCCTACTCCCCCAAGCTCTCCTACTCCCCTAAGATCCCCTACTCCCACAAGCTCTCCTACTCTCTCAAGCTCTCCTACTCCCCCAAGTTCTCATAACCCCCAAGTTCGCCTACTCCCCCAAGCTCTCCTACTCCCCCAAGCTCTCCTACTCCACCAAGCTCTCCTACTCCCCCAAGCTCTCCTACTCCCCCAAGCTCTCCTACTCCCCCAAGCTCTCCTACTCCCCGAAGCTCTCCTACTCCCCCAAGTTCTCCTACTCCTCCAAGCTCTCCTACTCCCCCAAGCTCTCCTACGCCTCCAAGCTCTCCTACTCCCCCACGCTCTCCTACTCCTCCAAGCTCTCCTAATCCCCAAAGCTCTCGTACACCCCCAAGCTCTCCTACTCCCCCAAGCTCTCCTACTCCCCAAATCTCTCCTACTCCCCCAAGCTCTCCTACTCCCCCAAGCTCTCCTACTCCCCCAAGCTCTCCTACTCCCCCATGCTCTCCTACTCCCCCAACTCTCTTACTCCCCCAAGCTCTCCTACTCCCCCAAGCTCTCCAATCGCCCCAGCTCTCCAACCCCCAACCTCTCCAATCCACCAAGCTCTCCAATCCCCCAAGCTCTCCGACTCCCCCAAGCTCTCCTACACCCCAAAGTTGTCCTACTCCCCGAAGCTCTGCTACTCCACCAAGTTCTCCTGCTCCTCCAAGCTCTCCAACTCCCCCAAGCTCTCCTACTCCCCAAAGCTCTCCTACACCCCCAAGCTCTCCTACTCCCCCAAGCTATCCTACTCCCCCAAGCTCTCCTATTTCCCCAAGCTCTCCTACTCCCCCAAGCTCTCCTACTCCCCCAACCTCTCTTACTCCCCCAAGCTCTCCTACTCCCCCAAGCTCTCCTACTACCGCAAGCTCTCCTACTCTCCCAAGCTCTCCTACTCCCCCAAGCTCTACTACTCCCCCAAGTGTTCCTACTCCCCCAAGCTCTCCTACTCCCCCAAGCTCTCCAACTCCCCTAAGATCTCCTACTCCCACAAGCTTTCCTACTCCCTCAAGCTCTTCTACTCCACCAAGTTCTCATAACCCCCAAGTTCGCCTACTCCCCCAAGCTCTCCTACTCCCCCAAGCTCTCCTACTCCACCAAGCTCCCTTAATCATCCAAGCTCTCCTATTCCTCCAAGCTCTCCTACTCCCCCAAGCTCTCCGACTCCCCCAAGCTCTCCGACTTCCGCAAGCTCTCCTACACCCCTAAGCTCTCCTACTCCCCCAAGCTCTCCTACTCCCCCAAGCTCGCCTACTCCTCCAAGCTCTCCTACTCCCCCACGCTCTCCTACTCCTCCAAGCTCTCCTAATCCCACAAGCTCTCCTACACCACCAAGCTCTCCTACTCCCTCAAACTCTCCTACACCCCCAAGCTCTCCTACTCCCCCAATCTCTCCAACTCCCCCAAGCTTTCCTACTCCACCAAGCTCTCCTACTCCCCCAAGCTCTCCTACTACCCCAAACACTCCTACTCCCCCAAGCTCTGCTACTCCCCCAAGTTCTCCTACTCCCCCAAGCTCTCCTACTCCTCCAAGCTCTCCTACTTCCCCAAGCTCTCCTACTCCCCCAAGCTCTCCTACTCCCCCAAGCTCTCCTACACCCCCAAGCTCTCCTACTCCCCAAATCTCTCCTACTCCCCCAAGCTCTCCTACTCTCCAAAGCTCTCCTACTCCCCCAAGCTCTCCTACTCCCCCAACCTCTCTTACTCCCCCAAGCTCTCCTACTCCCCCAAGCTCTCCTACTACCGCAAGCTCTCCTACTCCCCCAGGCTCTCCAATCGCCCCAGCTCTCCAATCCCCCAAGCTCTCCAATCCACCAAGCTCTCCAATCCCCCAAGCTCTCCGACTCACCCAAGCTCTCCTACACCCCAAATTTATCCTACTCCCCGAAGCTCTGCTACTATACCAAGTTCTCCTACTCCTCCAAGCTCTCCAACTCCCCCAAGCTCTCCTACTCCCCAAAGCTCTCCTACACCCCCAATCTCTCCTACTCCCCCAAGCTATCCTACTCCCCCAAGCTCTCCTATTCCCCCAAGCTTTCCTGCACCCCCAAGCTCTCCTACTCCACCAAGCTCTCCTACTCCCCCAAGCTCTACTACTCCCCCAAGCTCTCCAACCCCCCCAAGCTCTCCTACTCCCCCATGTTCTCCTACTCCCCTGAGCTCTCCTACTGCCCCAAGATCTCCTACTCCCCCAAGATCTCCTACTCCCCCAAGCTCTCCTATTCCCCCAAGTTCTCCAACTCCCCCAAGCTCTCCTACTCCCCCAAGCTCTCATACTCCATCAAGCTCTCATACTCCCGCAAGCTCTCATACTCCCTCAAGCTCTCATACTCATGGAAGCTCTCCTACTCCCCCAAACTCTCCGACTCCGGTAAGCTCTCCTACTCCCCCAAGCTCTCCGACTTCCGCAAGCTCTCCTACACCCCTAAGCTCTCCTACTCCCCCAAGCTCTCCTACTCCCCCAAGCTCGCCTACTCCTCCAAGCTCTCCTACTCCCCCACGCTCTCCTACTCCTCCAAGCTCTCCTAATCCCACAAGCTCTCCTACACCGCCAAGCTCTCCTACTCCCTCTAGCTCTCCTACACCCCCAAGCTCTCCTACTCCCCTAAGATCTCCTACTCCCCCAAGCTCTCCTACTCCCTCAAGCTCTCCTATTCCCCCAAACTCTCCTAACCCCCAAGTTCTCCTACTCCCCCAAGCTCTCCTACTCCCCCAAGCTCCCTTACTCATCCAAGCTCTCCTATTCCCCCAAGCTCTCCTACTCCCCCAAGCTCTCCGACTCCCCCAAGCTCTCCGACTTCCGCAAGCTCTCCTACACCCCTAAGCTCTCCTACTCCCCCAAGCTCTCCTACCCCCCAAGCTCTCCTAACCCCCAAGTTCTCCTACTCCCCCAAGCTCTCCTACTCCACCAAGCTCCCTTACTCATCCAAGCTCTCCTATTCCTCCAAGCTCTCCTACTCCCCCAAGCTCTCCGACTCCCCCAAGCTCTCCGACTTCCGCAAGCTCTCCTACACCCCTAAGCTCTCCTACTCCCCCAAGCTCTCCTACTCCCCCAAGCTCGCCTACTCCTCCGAGCTCTCCTACTCCCCCACGCTCTCCTACGCCTCCAAGCTCTCCTAATCCCACAAGCTCTCCTACACCACCAAGCTCTCCTACTCCCTCAAGCTCTCCTACACCCCCAAGCTCTCCTACTCCCCCTATCTCTCCTACTCCCCCAAGCTTTCCTACTCCACCAAGCTCTCCTACTCCCCCAAGCTCTCCTACTATCCCAAACTCGCCTACTCCCCCAAGCTCTGCTACTCCCCCAAGTTCTCCTACTCCCCCAAGCTCTCCTACACCCCCAAGCTCTCCTACTCCCCAAATCTCTCCTACTCCCCCAAGCTCTCCTACTCCCCAAAGCTCTCCTACTCCCCCAAGCTCTCCTACTCCCCCAACCTCTCTTACTCCCCCAAGCTCTCCTACTCCCCCAAGCTCTCCTACTACCGCAAGCTCTCCTACTCTCCCAAGCTCTCCTACTCCCCCAAGCTCTACTACTCCCCCAAGTGTTCCTACTCCCCCAAGTTCTCCTACTCCCCTAAGATCTCCTACTACCACAAGCTCTCCTACTCCCTCAAGCTCTCCTACTCCCCCAAGTTCTCATAACCCCCAAGTTCGCCTACTCCGCCAAGCTCTCCTACTCCCCCAAGCTCTCCTACTTCACCAAGCTCTCCTACTCCCCCAAGCTCTCCTACTCCCCCAAGCTCTCCTACTCCCCGAAGCTCTCCTACTCCCCCAAGTTCTCCTACTCCTCCAAGCTCTCCTACGCCCCCAAGCTCTCCTACGCCTCCAAGCTCTCCTACTCCCCCACGCTCTCCTACTCCTCCAAGCTCTCCTAATCCCCAAAGCTCTCCTACACCCCCAAGCTCTCCTACTCCCCCAAGCTCTCCTACTTCCCAAATCTCTCCTGCTCTCCCAAGCTCTCCTACTCCCCCAAGCTCTCCTACTCCACCAAGCTCTCCTACTCCCCCAAGCTCTCCTACTCCCCCAAGCTCTCCTCCTCCCCGAAGCTCTCCTACTCCCCCAAGTTCTCCTACTCCTCCAAGCTCTCCTACTCCCTCACGCTCTACTACTCCCCCTAGCTCTCCGACTCCCCCAAGCTCTCCTACTCCCCCAAATTCACCGACTCCCCCAAGCTCGCCTACTCCTCCAAGCTCTCCTACTCCCCCACGCTCTCCTACTCCCCCAAGCTCTCCTAATCCCCCAAGCTCTACTACTCCCCCAAGCTCTCCTACTCCCCCAAGCTCTCCTACTCCCCCTAGCTCTCCAATCGCCCCAGCTCTCCAATCCCCCAATCTCTCCAATCCACCAAGCTCTCCAATCCACCAAGCTCTCCGACTCCCCCAAGCTCTCCTACACCCCAAAGTTATCCTACTCCCCGAAGCTCTGCTACTCCACCAAGTTCTCCTACTCCTCCAAGCTCTCCAACTCCCCCAAGCTCTCCTACTCCCCAAAGCTCTCCTACACACCCAAGCTCTCCTACTCCCACAAGCTATCCTACTCCCCCAAGCTCTCCTATTCCCCCAAGCTTTCCTACTCCCTCAAGCTCTCCTACTCCACCAAGCTCTACTACTCCCCCAAGCTCTACTACTCCCCCAAGCTCTGCAACCCCCCCAAGCTCTCCTACTCCCCCAATTTCTCCTACTCCCCTAAGCTCTCCTACTCCCCCAAGATCTCCTACTCCCCCAAGATCTCCTACTCCCCAAACTCTCCTATTCCCGCAAGTTTTCCTACTCCCCCAAGCTCTCCTACTCCCCCAAGCTCTCATACTCCCGCAAGCCCTCATACTCCCGCAAGCTCTCATACTCCCCCAAGCTCTCATACTCATGGAAGCTCTCCTACTCCCCCAAACTCTCCGACTCCGGTAAGCTCTCTTACTCTGTTAAGCTCTCCTCCTCTCCCAAGCTCTCCTACTCGCCCAAGCTCTCCTACTCTGGTAAGCTCTCCTAATCCGGCAGGCTCTCCTACTCCCACAAGCCCTCCGACTCCCGCAAGCTCTCCTACTCACGCAAGCTCTCCGACTCTCGCCATGCTCTCCAACTCCCGCATGCACTCCTACTCCCGCAAACTCTCCTACTCCCACAAGCTCTCCGACTCCGGTAAGCTATCCTGCTCCACCAAGCTCTCCTGCTCCCCGAAGCTGTCCTATGCCCCCAAGCTCTCCTACTCCCCCAAGCACCCCTACTCCTCCAAGCTCTCCTACTCCCCCAAGCTCTCCTACTCCCGCAAGCTCTCCTACTCTCCCAAGCTCTCCTACTCCCCCAAGCTCTCCTACTCCCCCAAGCTCTCCTACTCCCCCAAGCTCTCCTACTCCCCCAAGATCTCCTACTCCCCCAAGCTCTCCTACTCCCTCAAGCTCTACTACTCCCCCAATCTCTCCTAACCCCCAAGTTCTCCTACTCCCCCAAGCTCTCCTACTCCCCCAAGCTCCCTTACTCATCCAAGCTCTCCTATTCCCCCAAGCTCCCCTACTCCCCCAAGCTCTCCGACTCCCCCAAGCTCTCCGACTTCCGCAAGCTCTCCTACACCCCTAAGCTCTCGTACTCCCCCAAGCTCTCCTACTCCCCCAAGCTCCCCTACTCCTCCAAGCTCTCCTACTCCCCCACGCTCTCCTACTCCTCCAAGCTCTCCTAATCCCACAAGCTCTCCTATACCACCAAGCTCTCCTACTCCCCAAAACTCTCCTACTCCCCCAAGCTCTCCTACTCCCCGAAGCTCTCCTACTCCTCCAAGCTCTCCTACTTCCCCAAGCTCTCCTACTATCCCAAGCTCTCCTACTCCCCCAAGCTCTCCTGCACCCCCAAGCTCTCCTACTCCCCAAATCTCTCCTACTCCCTCAAGCTCTCCTACTCCCCCAAGCTCTCCTACTCCCCCAAGCTCTCCTACTCCCCCAACCTCTCTTACTCCCCCAAGCTCTCCTACTCCCCCAAGCTCTCCTACTACCGCAAGCTCTCCTACTCTCCCAAGCTCTCCTACTCCCCCAAGCTCCACTACTCCCCCAAGTTTTCCTACTCCCCCAAGCTCTCCTACTCCCCAAAGATCCCCTACTCCCACAAGTTCTCCTACTCTCTCAAGCTCTCCTACTCCCCCAAGTTCTCATAACCCCCAAGTTCGCCTACTCCCCCAAGCTCTCCTACTCCACCAAGCTCTCCTACTACCGCAAGCTCTCCTACTCTCCCAAGCTCTCCTACTCCCCCAAGCTCCACTACTCCCCCAAGTTTTCCTACTCCCCTAAGATCCCCTACTCCCACAAGCTCTCCTACTCTCTCAAGCTCTCCTACTCCCCCAAGTTCTCATAACCCCCAAGTTCGCCTACTCCCCCAAGCTCTCCTACTCCACCAAGCTCTCAGACTCCCCCAAGCTCTCCTACTCCCCCAAGCTCTCCTACTCCCCCAAGCTCTCCTACTCCACCAAGCTCTCCTACTCCCGCAAGCTCTCCTACTCCCCCAAGCTCTCCTACTCCCCCAAGCTCTCCTACTCCCCGAAGCTCTCCTACTCCCCCAAGTTCTCCTACTCCTCCAAGCTCTCCTACTCCCCCAAGCTCTCCTATCCCCAAAGCTCTCCTACACCCGTAAGCTCTCCTACTCCCCCAAGCTCTCCTACTCCCCCAAGCTCGCCTACGCCTCCAAGCTCTCCTACTCCCTCACGCTCTCCTACTCATCCAAGCTCTCCTAATCCCCAAAGCTCTCCTACACCCCCAAGCTCTCCTACTCCCTCAATCTCTCCTACTCCTCCAAACTCTCCTACTCCCCCAAGCTTTCCTACTGCCCCAAGCTCTCCTACTCCACCAAGCTCTCCTACTCCACCAAGCTCTCCTACTCCATCAAGCTCTCCTACTCCCCCAAGCTCTGCTACTCCCCCAAGCTCTCCTACTCCCCCAAGTTCTCCGACTCCCCCAAGCTCGCCTACTCCACCAAGCTCTCCTACTCCCCCACGCTCTCCTACTCCCCCAAGCTCTCCTAATCCCCCAAGCTCTACTACTCCCCCAAGCTCTCCTACTCCCCCAAGCTCTCCTACTCCCCCTAGCTCTCCAATCGCCCCAGCTCTCCAATCCCCCAATCTCTCCAATCCACCAAGCTCTCCAATCCACCAAGCTCTCCGACTCCCCCAAGCTCTCCTACACCCCAAAATTATCCTACTCCCCGAAGCTCTGCTACTCCACCAAGTTCTCCTACTCCTCCAAGCTCTCCAACTCCCCCAAGCTCTCCTACTCCCCAAAGCTCTCCTACACCCCCAAGCTCTCCTACTCCCCCAAGCTATCCTACTCCCCCAAGCTCTCCTATTCCCCCAAGCTTTCCTACTCCCCCAAGCTCTCCTACTCCACCAAGCTCTACTACTCCCCCAAGCTCTACTACTCCCCCAAGCTCTGCAACCCCCCCAAGCTCTCCTACTCCCCCAATTTCTCCTACTCCCCTAAGCTCTCGTACTCCCCCAGGATCTCCTACTCCCCCAAGATCTCCTACTCCCCCAAGCTCTCCTATTCCCGCAAGTTTTCCTACTCCCCCAAGCTCTCCTACTCCCCCAAGCTCTCATACTCCCCCAAGCCCTCATACTCCCGCAAGCTCTCATACTCCCCCAAGCTCTCATACTCATGGAAGCTCTCCTACTCCCCCAAACTCTCCGACTCCGGTAAGCTCTCCTACTCTGTTAAGCTCTCCTCCTCTCCCAAGCTCTCCTGCTCGCCCAAGCTCTCCTACTCTGGTAAGCTCTCCTAATCCGCCAGGCTCTCCTACTCCCACAAGCTCTCCGACTCCCGCAAGCTCTCCTACTCACGCAAGCTCTCCTACTCCCGCCATGCTCTCCAACTCCCGCATGCTCTCCTACTCCCGCAAACTCTCCTACTCCCACAAGCTCTCCGACTCCGGTAAGCTATCCTGCTCCACCAAGCTCTCCTACTCCCCGAAGCTGTCCTATGCCCCCAAGCTCTCCTACTCGCCCAAGCTCCCCTACTCCTCCAAGCTCTCCTACTCCCCCAAGCTCTCCTACTCCCGCAAGTTCTCCTACTCTCCCAAGCTCTCCTACTCCCGCAAGCTCTCCTACTCCCCCAAGCTCTCCTACTCCCCCAAGCTCTCCTACTCCCCCAAGCTCCCTTACTCATTAAAACTCTCCTATTCCCCCAAGCTCTCCTACTCCCCCAAGCTCTCCGACTCCCCCAAGCTCTCCGACTTCCGCAAGCTCTCCTACACCCCGAAGCTCTCGTACTCCCCCAAGCTCTCCTACTCCCCCAAGCTCGACTACTCCTCCAAGCTCTCCTACTCCCCCACGCTCTCCTACTCCTCCAAGCTCTCCTAATCCCACAAGCTCTCCTACACCACCAAGCTCACCTACTCCCCCAAGCTCTCCTACACCCCAAGCTCTCCTACTCCCCCAATATCTCCTACTCCCCCAAGCGTTCCTACTCCACCAAGCTCTCCTACTCCACCAAGCTCTCCTACTCCCCCAAACTCTCCTACTCCCCCAAGCTCTCCTACTCCCCCAAGCTCTCCTACTCCTCCAAGCTCTCCTACTTCCCCAAGCTCTCAAACTATCCCAAGCTCTCCTACTCCCCCAAGCTCTCCTACACCCCGAAGCTCTCCTACTCCCCAAATCTCTCCTACTCCCTCAAGCTCTCCTACTCCCCAAGCTCTCCTACTCCCCCAAGCTCTCCTACTCCCCCAACCTCTCTTACTCGCCCAAGCTCTCCTACTCCCCCAAGCTCTCCTACTACCGCAAGCTCTCCTACTCTCCCAAGCTCTCCTACTCCCCCAAACTGTACTACTCCCCCAGGTTTTCCTACTCCCCCAAGCTCTCCTACTCCCCTAAGATCCCCTACTCCCACAAGCTCTCCTACTCACTCAAGCTCTCCTACTCCCCCAAGTTCTCATAACCCCCAAGTTCGCCTACTCCCCCAAGCTCTCCTACTCCCCCAAGCTCTCCTATTCCACCAAGCTCTCCTACTCCCCCAAGCTCTCCTACTCCCCCAAGCTCTCCTACTCCCCCAAGCTCTCCTACTCCCCGAAGCTCTCCTACTCCCCCAACTTCTCCTACTCCTCCAAGCTCTCCTACTCCCCCAAGCTCTCCTACGCCTCCAAGCTCTCCTACTCCCCCACGCTCTCCTACTCCTCCAAGCTCTCCTAATCCCCAAAGCTCTCGTACACCCCCAAGCTCTCCTACTCCCCAAAGCTCTCCTACTCCCCAAATCTCTCCTACTCCCCAAGCTCTTCTACTCCCCCAAACTCTCCTACTCCCCCAAGCTCTCCTACTCCCCCAACTCTCTTACTCCCCCAAGCTCTCCTACTCCCCCAAGCTCTCCTACTACCGCAAGCTCTCCTACTCTCCCAAGCTCTCCTACTCCCCCAAGCTCTACTACTCCCCCAAGTGTTCTTACTCCCCAAGCTCTCCTAATCCCCTAAGATCTCCTACTCCCACAAGCTCTCCTACTTCCTCAAGCTCTCCTAATCCCCCAAGTTCTCATAACCCCCAAGTTCGCCTACTCCCCCAAGCTCTCCTACTCCCCCAAGCTCTCCTACTCCACCAAGCTCTCCTACTCCCCCAAGCTCTCCAACTCCCCCAAGCTCTCCTACTCCCCGAAGCTCTCCTACTCCCCCAAGTTCTCCTACTCCTCCAAGCTCTCCTACTCCCCCAAGCTCTCCTACTCCCCAAAGCTCTCCTACACCCGTAAGCTCTCCTACTCCCCCAAGCTCTCCTACTCACCCAAGCTCGCCTACGCCTCCAAGCTCTCCTACTCCCTCACGCTCTCCTACTCCTCCAAGCTCTCCTAATCCCCAAAGCTCTCCTACACCCCCAAGCTCTCCTACTCCCTCAAGCTCTCCTACACCCCCAAGCTCTCCTCCTACCCCAATCTCTCGTACTCCCCCAAACTCTCCTACTCCCCCAAGCTTTCCTACTCCCCCAAGCTCTCCTACTCCACCAAGCTCTCCTACTCCACCAAGCTCTCCTAATCCATCAATCTCTCCTACTCCCCCAAGCTCTGCTACTCCCCCAATCTCTCCTCCTCCCCCAAGTTCTCCGACACCCCAAGCTCGCCTACTCCTCCAAGCTCTCCTACTCCCCCACGCTCTCCTACTCCCCAAGTTCTCCTAATCCCCCAAGCTCTCCTACTCCCCAAGCTCTCCTGCTCCCCCAAGCTCTCCTACTCCCCCAAGCTCTCCAATCGCCCCAGCTCTCCAAACCCCCAAGCTCTCCAATCCACCAAGCTCTCCAATCCCCCAAGCTCTCCGACTCCCCCAAGCTCTCCTACACCCCAAAGTTGTCCTACTCCCCGAAGCTCTGCTACTCCACCAAGTTCTCCTGCTCCTCCAAGCTCTCCAACTCCCCCAAGCTCTCCTACTCCCCAAACTCTCCTACACCCTCAAGCTCTCCTACTCCCCCAAGCTATCCTACTCCCCCAAGCTCTCCTATTTCCCCAAGCCCTCCTACTCCCCTAAGCTCTCTTACTCCCCCAACCTCTCTTACTCCCCCAAGCTCTCCTACTCCCCCAAGCTCTCCTACTACCGCAAGCTCTCCTACTCTCCCAAGCTCTCCTACTCCCCCAAGCTCTACTACTCCCCCAAGTGTTCCTACTCCCCCAAGCTCTCCTACTCCCCCAAGCTCTCCTACTCCCCTAAGATCTCCTACTCCCACAAGCTCTCCTACTCCCCCAGGATCTCCTACTCCCCCAAGATCTCCTACTCCCCCAAGCTCTCCTATTCCCGCAAGTTCTCCTACTCCCCCAAGCTCTCCTACTCCCCCAAGCTCTCATACTCCCCCAAGCCCTCATACTCCCGCAAGCTCTCATACTCCCCCAAGCTCTCCTACTCCCCGAAGCTCTCCTACTCCCCCAAATTCTCCTAGTCCTCCAAGCTCTCCTACTCCCCCAAGCTCTCCTACTCCCCTAAGCTCTCCTACTCCCCCAAGCTCTCCTATCCCCAAAGCTCTCCTACACCCGTAAGCTCTCCTACTCCCCCAAGCTCTCCTACTCCCCCAAGCTCTCCTATTCCCCCAAGCTTTCCTACTCCCCCAAGCTCTCCTACTCCACCAAGCTCTCCTACTCCCTCAAGCTCTCCTACACCCCCAAGCTCTCCTCCTCCCTCAATCTCTCCTACTCCTCCAAACTCTCCTACTCCCCCAAGCTTTCCTACTGCCCCAAGCTCTCCTACTCCACCAAGCTCTCCTACTCCACCAAGCTCTCCTACTCCATCAAGCTCTCCTACTCCCCCAAGCTCTGCTACTCCCCCAAGCTCTCCTACTCCCCCAAGTTCTCCGACTCCCCCAAGCTCGCCTACTCCTCCAAGCTCTCCTGCTCCCCCACGCTCTCCTACTCCCCCAAGCTCTCCTAATCCCCCAAGCTCTACTACTCCCCCAAGCTCTCCTACTCCCCCAAGCTCTCCTACTCCCCCTAGCTCTCCAATCGCCCCAGCTCTCCAATCCCCCAATCTCTCCAATCCACCAAGCTCTCCAATCCACCAAGCTCTCCGACTCCCCCAAGCTCTCCTACACCCCAAAGTTATCCTACTCCCCGAAGCTCTGCTACTCCACCAAGTTCTCCTACTCCTCCAAGCTCTCCAACTCCCCCAAGCTCTCCTACTCCCCAAAGCTCTCCTACACCCCCAAGCTCTCCTACTCCCCCAAGCTATCCTACTCCCCCAAGCTCTCCTATTCCCCCAAGCTTTCCTACTCCCCCAAGCTCTCCTACTCCACCAAGCTCTACTACTCCCCCAAGCTCTACTACTCCCCCAAGCTCTCCTACTCCCCCAAGCTCTCCTACTCCCCCAAGCTCTCATACTCCCCCAAGCTCTCATACTCCCGCAAGCTCTCATACTCCCCCAAGCTCTCATACTCATGGAAGCTCTCCTACTCCCCCAAACTCTCCGACTCCGGTAAGCTCTCCTACTCTGTTAAGCTCTCCTCCTCTCCCAAGCTCTCCTACTCGCCCAAGCTCTCCTTCTCTGGTAAGCTCTCCTAATCCGGCAGGCTCTCCTACTCCCACAAGCTGTCCGACTCCCGCAAGCTCTCCGACTCACGCAAGCTCTTCTACTACCGCCATGCTCTCCAACTCCCGCATGCTCTCCTACTCCCGCAAACTCTCCTACTCCCACAAGCTCTCCGACTCCGGTAAGCTATCCTGCTCCACCAAGCTCTCCTACTCCCCGAAGCTGTCCTATGCCTCCAAGCTCTCCTACTCCCCCAAGCTCCCCTACTCCTCCAAGCTCTCCTACTCCCCCAAGCACGCCTACTCCCGCAAGCTCTCCTACTCTCCCAAGCTCTCCTACTCCCCCAAGCTCTCCTACTCCCCCAAGCTCTCCTACTCCCCCAAGCTCTCCTACTCCCTCAAGCTCTCCTACTCCCCCAATCTCTCCTAACCCCCAAGTTCTCCAACTCCCCCAAGCTCTCCTACTCCCCCAAGCTCCCTTACTCATCCAAGCTCTCCTATTCCCCCAAGCTCTCCTACTCCCCCAAGCTCTCCGACTCCCCCAAGCTCTCCGACTTCCGCAAGCTCTCCTACACCCCTAAGCTCTCGTACTCCCCCAAGCTCTCCTACTCCCCCAAGCTCGCCTACTCCTCCAAGCTCTCCTACTCCCCCACGCTCTCCTACTCCTCCAAGCCCTGCTAATCCCACAAGCTCTCCTACACCACCAAGCTCTCCTACTCCCCCAAACTCTCCTACTCCTCCAAGCTCTCCTACTCCCCCAAGCTCTCCTACTCCTCCAAGCTCTCCTACTTCCCCAAGCTCTCCTACTATCCCAAGCTCTCCTACTCCCCCAATCTCTCCTACACCCCCAAGCTCTCCTACTCCCCAAATCTCTCCTACTCCCTCAAGCTCTCCTACTCCCCCAAGCTCTCCTACTCCCCCAAGCTCTCCTACTCCCCCAACCTCTCTTACTCCCCCAAGCTCTCCTACTCCCCCAAGCTCTCCTACTACCGCAAGCTCTCCTACTCTCCCAAGCTCTCCTACTCCCCCAAGCTCTACTGCTCCCCTAAGATCCCCTACTCCCACAAGCTCTCCTACTCCATCAAGCTCTCCTACTCCCCCAAGTTCTCATAACCCCCAAGTTCGCCTACTCCCCCAAGCTCTCCTACTCCCCCAAGCTCTCCTACTCCACCAAGCTCTCCTACACCCCCAAGCTCTCCTACTCCCCCAAGCTCTCCTACTCCCCCAAGCTCTCCTACTCCCCGAAGCTCTCCTAATCCCCCAAGTTCTCCTACTCCTCCAAGCTCTCCTACTCCCCCAAGCTCTCCTACGCCTCCAAGCTCTCCTACTCCCCCACGCTCTCCTATCCTCCAAGCTCTCCTAATCCCCAAAGCTCTCGTACACCCCAAGCTCTCCTACTCCCCCAAGCTCTCCTACTCCCCAAATCTCTCCTACTCCCCCAAGCTCTCCTACTCCCCCAAGCTCTCCTACTCCCCCAAGCTCCTCCTACTCCCCCAACTCTCTTACTCCCCCAAGCTCTCCTACTCCCCCAAGCTCTCCTACTACCGTAAGCTCTCTTACTCTCCCAAGCTCTCCTACTCCCCCAAGCTCTACTACTCCCCCAAGTGTTCCTACACCCCAAGCTCTCCTACTCCCCTAAGATCTCCTACTCCCACAAGCTCTCCTACTTCCTCAAGCTCTCCTAATCCCCCAAGTTCTCATAACCCCCAAGTTCGCCTACTCCCCCAAGCTCTCCTACTCGCCCAAGCTCTCCTACTCCACCAAGCTCTCCTACTCCCCCAAGCTCTCCTACTCCCCCAAGCTCTCCTACTCCCCGAAGCTCTCCTACTCCCCCAATTTCTCCAATTCCTCCAAGCTCTCCTACTCCCCCAAGCTCTCCTACTCCCCAAAGCTCTCCGACACCCGTAAGCTCTCCTACTCCCCCAAGCTCTCCTACTCCCCCAAGCTCTCCTACGCCTCCAAGCTCTCCTACTCCCTGACGCTCTCCTACTCCTCCAAGCTCTCCTAATCCCCAAAGCTCTCCTACACCCCCAAGCTCTCCTACTCCCTCAAGCTCTCCTACACCCCCAAGCTCTCCTCCTACCCCAATCTCTCCTACTCCCCCAAACTCTCCTACTCCCCCAAGCTTTCCTACTCCCCCAAGCTCTCCTACTCCACCAAGCTCTCCTACTCCACCAAGCGCTCCTAATCCATCAAGCTCTCCTACTCCCCCAAGCTCTGCTACTCCTCCAATCTCTCCTACTCCCCCAAGTTCTCCGACACCCCAAGCTCGCCTACTCCTCCAAGCTCTCCTACACCCCACGCTCTCCTACTCCCCCAAGTTCTCCTAATCCCCCAATCTCTCCTACTCCCCAAGCTCTCCTACTCCCCCAAGCTCTCCTACTCCCCCAAGCTCTCCAATCGCCCCAGCTCTCCAACCCCCAACCTCTCCAATCCACCAAGCTCTCCAATCCCCCAAGCTCTCCGACTCCCCAAAGCTCTCCTACACCCCAAAGTTGTCCTACTCCCCGAAGCTCTGCTACTCCACCAAGTTCTCCTGCTCCTCCAAGCTCTCCAACTCCCCCAAGCTCTCCTACTCCCCAAAGCTCTCCTACACCCCCAAGCTCTCCTACTCCCCCAAGCTATCCTACTCCCCCAAGCTCTCCTATTTCCCCAAGCTCTCCTACTCCCCCAAGCTCTCCTACTCCCCCAACCTCTCTTACTCCCCCAAGCTCTCCTACTCCCCCAAGCTCTCCTACTACCGCAAGCTCTCCTACTCTCCCAAGCTCTCCTACTCCCCCAAGCTCTACTACTCCCCCACGTGTTCCTACTCCCCCATGCTCTCCTACTCCCCCAAGCTCTCCTACTCCCCTAAGATCTCCTACTCCCACAAGCTTTCCTACTCCCTCAAGCTCTTCTACTCCACCAAGTTCTCATAACCCCCAAGTTCGCCTACTCCCCCAAGCTCTCCTACTCCCCCAAGCTCTCCTACTCCACCAAGCTCTCCTACTCCCCCACGCTCTCCTACTCCTCCAAGCTGTCCTAATCCCCAAAGCTCTCCTACACCCCCACGCTCTCCTACTCCCCCAAGCTCTCCAACTCCCCAAATCTCTCCTACTCCCCCAAGCTCTCCTACTCCCCCAAGCTCTCCTACTCCCCCAAGCTCTCCTACTCCCCCAACCTCTCTTACTCCCCCAACCTCTCCTACTCCCCCAAGCTCTCCTACTACCGCAAGCTCTCCTACTCTCCCAAGCTCTCCTACTCCCCCAAGCTCTACTACTCCCCCAAGTGTTCCTACTCCCCCAAGCTCTCCTACTCCCCTAATATCTCCTACTCCCACAAGCTCTCCTACTCCCTCAAGCTCTCCTAATCCCCCAAGTTCTCATAACCCCCAAGTTCGCCTACTCCCCCAAGCTCTCCTACTCCCCCAAGCTCTCCTACTCCACCAAGCTCTACTACTCCCCCAAGATCTCCTACTCCCCCAAGCTCTCCTACTCCCCAAAGCTCTCCTACACCCGAAAGCTCTCCTACTCCCCCAAGCTCTCCTACTCCCCCAAGCTCGCCTACGCCTCCAAGCTCTCCTACTCCCTCACGCTCTCCTTCTCCTCCAAGCTCTCCTAATCCCCAAAGCTCTCCTACACCCTCAAGCTCTCCTACTCCCTCAAGCTCTCCTACACCCCCAAGCTCTCCTACTCCCCAATCTCTCCTACTCCCCCAAACTCTCCTACTCCCCCAAGCTTTCCTACTCCCCCAAGCTCTCCTACTCCACCAAGCTCTCCTACTCCACCAAGCTCTCCTACTCCATCAAGCTCTCCTACTCCCCCAAGATCTGCTACTCCCCCAAGCTCTCCTACTCCCCCAATTTCTCCGACTCCCCCAAGCTCGCCTACTCCTCCAAGCTCTCCTACTCCCCCACGCTCTCCTACTCCCCCAAGCTCTCCTAATCCCCCAAGCTCTCCTACTCCCCCAAGCTCTCCTACTCCCCCAAGCTCTCCTTCTCCCCAGGCTCTCCAATCGCCCCAGCTCTCCAATCCCCCAAGCTCTCCAATCCACCAAGCTCTCCAATCCCCCAAGCTCTCCGACTCACCCAAGCTCTCCTACACCCCAAAGTTATCCTACTCCCCGAAGCCCTGCTACTATACCAGGTTCTCCTACTCCTCCAAGCTCTCCAACTCCCCCAAGCTCTCCTACTCCCCAAAGCTCTCCTACACCCCCAAGCTCTCCTACTCCCCCAAGCTATCCTACTCCCCCAAGCTCTCCTATTCCCCCAAGCTTTCCTACTCCCCCAAGCTCTCCTACTCCACCAAGCTCTCCTACTCCCCCAAGCTCTACTACTCCCCCAAGCTCTCCAACCCCCCCAAGCTCTCCTACTCCCCCAAGTTCTCCTACTCCCCTGAGCTCTCCTACTCCCCCAAGATCTCCTACTCCCCCAAGATCTCATACTCCCCCAAGCTCTCCTATTCCCCCAAGTTCTCGTACTCCCCCAAGCTCTCCTACTCCCCCAAGCTCTCATACTCCACCAAGCTCTCATACTCCCGCAAGCTCTCATACTCCCCCAAGCTCTCATACTCCACCAAGCTCTCCTACTCCCCCACGCTCTCCTACTCCTCCAAGCTGTCCTAATCCCCAAAGCTCTCCTACACCCCCAAGCTCTCCTACTCCCCCAAGCTCTCCTACTCCCCAAATCTCTCCTACTCCCCCAAGCTCTCCTACTCCCCCAAGCTCTCCTACTCCCCCAAGCTCTCCTACTCCCCCAACCTCTCTTACTCCCCCAACCTCTCCTGCTCCCCCAAGCTCTCCTACTACCGCAAGCTCTCCTACTCTCCCAAGCTCTCCTACTCCCCCAAGCTCTACTACTCCCCCAAGTGTTCCTACTCCCCCAAGCTCTCCTACTCCCCTAATATCTCCTACTCCCACAAGCTCTCCTACTCCCTCAAGCTCTCCTAATCCCCCAAGTTCTCATAACCCCCAAGATCGCCTACTCCCCCAAGCTCTCCTACTCCCCCAAGCTCTCCTAATCCACCAAGCTCTACTACTCCCCCAAGATCTCCTACTCCCCCAAGCTCTCCTACTCCCCGAAGCTCTCCTACTCCCCCAAGTTCTCCTACTCCTCCAAGCTCTCCTACTCCCCCAAGCTCTCCTACTCCCCAAAGCTCTCCTACACCCGAAAGCTCTCCTACTCCCCCAAGCTCTCCTACTCCCCCAAGCTCGCCTACGCCTCCAAGCTCTCCTACTCCCTCACGCTCTCCTTCTCCTCCGAGCTCTCCTAATCCCCAAAGCTCTCCTACACCCTCAAGCTCACCTACTCCCTCAAGCTCTCCTACACCCCCAAGCTCTCCTACTCCCCAATCTCTCCTACACCCCCAAACTCTCCTACTCCCCCAAGCTTTCCTACTCCCCCAAGCTCTCCTACTCCACCAAGCTCTCCTACTCCACCAAGCTCTCCTACTCCATCAAACTCTCCTACTCCCCCAAGCTCTCCTACTCCCCGAAGCTCTCCTACTCCCCCAAGTTCTCCTACTCCTCCAAGCTCTCCTACTCCCCCAAGCTCTCCTACTCCCCAAAGCTCTCCTACACCCGAAAGCTCTCCTACTCCCCCAATTTCTCCGACTCCCCCAAGCTCGCCTACTCCTCCAAGCTCTCCTACTCCCCCACGCTCTCCTACTCCCCCAAGCTCTCCTAATCCCCCAAGCTCTCCTACTCCCCCAAGCTCTCCTACTCCCCCAAGCTCTCCTACTCCCCAGGCTCTCCAATCGCCCCAGCTCTCCAATCCCCCAAGCTCTCCAATCCACCAAGCTCTCCAATCCCCCAAGCTCTCCGACTCACCCAAGCTCTCCTACACCCCAAAGTTATCCTACTCCCCGAAGCCCTGCTACTATACCAAGTTCTCCTACTCCTCCAAGCTCTCCAACTCCCCCAAGCTCTCCTACTCCCCAAAGCTCTCCTACACCCCCAAGCTCTCCTACTCCCCCAAGCTATCCTACTCCCCAAAGCTCTCCTATTCCCCCAAGCTTTCCTACTCCCCCAAGCTCTCCTACTCCACCAAGCTCTCCTACTCCCCCAAGCTCTACTACTCCCCCAAGCTCTCCAACCCCCCCAAGCTCTCCTACTCCCCCAAGTTCTCCTACTCCCCTGAGCTCTCCTACTCCCCCAAGATCTCCTACTCCCCCAAGATCTCATACTCCCCCAAGCTCTCCTATTCCCCCAAGTTCTCGTACTCCCCCAAGCTCTCCTACTCCCCCAAGCTCTCATACTCCACCAAGCTCTCATACTCCCGCAAGCTCTCATACTCCCCCAAGCTCTCATACTCATGGAAGCTCTCCTACTCCCCCAAACTCTCCGACTCCGGTAAGCTCTCCTACTCTGTTAAGCTCTCCTCCTCTCCCAAGCTCTCCTACTCGCCACAGCTCTCCTACTCTGGTAAGCTCTCCTAATCCGGCAGGCTCTCCTACTCCCACAAGCTCTCCGACTCCCGCAAGCTCTCCTACTCACGCAAGCTCTCCTACTCCCGCCATGCTCTCCTAGTCCCGCATGCTCTCCTACTCCCGCAAACTCTCCTACTCCCACATGCTCTCCGACTACGGAAGGCTATCCTGCTGCACCAAGCTCTCCTACTGCCCGAAGCTGTCCAATGCCCCCAAGCTCTCCTACTCCCCCAAGCTCCCCTACTCCTCCAAGCTCTCCTACTCCCCCAAGCTCTCCTACTCCCGCAAGCTCTCCTACTCTCCCAAGCTCTCCTACTCCCACAAGCTCTCCTACTCCCCCAAGATATCCTACTGCCCCAAGCTCTCCTACTCCCTCAAGCTCTCCTACTCCCCCAATCTCTCCTAACCCCCAAGTTCTCCTACTCCCCCAAGCTCTCCTACTCCCCCAAACTCCCTTACTCATCCAAGCTCTCCTATTCCCCCAAGCTCTCCTACTCCCCCAAGCTCTCCGACTCCCCCAAGCTCTCCGACTTCAGCAAGCTCTCCTACACCCCTAAGCTCTCCTACTCCCCCAAGCTCTCCTACTCCCCCAAGCTCGCCTACTCCTCCAAGCTCTCCTACTCCCCCACGCTCTCCTACTCCTCCAAGCTCTCCTAATCCCACAAGCTCTCCTACACCACCAAGCTCTCCTACTCCCTCAAGCTCTCCTACACCCCCAAGCTCTCCTACTCCCCCAATCTCTCCAACTCCCCCAAGCTTTCCTACTCCACCAAGCTCTCCTACTCCCCCAAGCTCTCCTACTCCCCCAAACTCCCTTACTCATCCAAGCTCTCCTATTCCCCCAAGCTCTCCTACTCCCCCAAGCTCTCCGACTCCCCCAAGCTCTCCTACTACCCCAAACTCTCCTACTCCCCCAAGCTCTGCTACTCCCCCAAGTTCTCCTACTCCCCCAAGCTCTCCTACTCCTCCAAGCTCTCCTACTTCCCCAAGCTCTCCTACTCCCCCAAGCTCTCCTACTCCCCCAAGCTCTCCTACACCCCCAAGCTCTCCTACTCCCCAAATCTCTCCTACTCCCCCAAGCTCTCCTACTCTCCAAAGCTCTCCTAGTCCCCCAAGCTCTCCTACTCCCCCAACCTCTCTTACTCCCCCAAGCTCTCCTACTCCCCCAAGCTCTCCTACTACCGCAAGCTCTCCTACTCCCCCAGGCTCTCCAATCGCCGCAGCTCTCCAATCCCCCAAGCTCTCCAATCCACCAAGCTCTCCAATCCCCCAAGCTCTCCGACTCACCCAAGCTCTCCTACACCCCAAATTTATCCTACTCCCCGAAGCTCTGCTACTATACCAAGTTCTCCTACTCCTCCAAGCTCTCCAACTCCCCCAAGCTCTCCTACTCCCCAAAGCTCTCCTACACCCCCAAGCTCTCCTACTCCCCCAAGATATCCTACTCCCCCAAGCTCTCCTATTCCCCCAAGCTTTCCTACACCCCCAAGCTCTCCTACTCCACCAAGCTCTCCTACTCCCCCAAGCTCTACTACTCCCCCAAGCTCTCCAACCCCCCCAAGCTCTCCTACTCCCCCAAGTTCTCCTACTCCCCTGAGCTCTCCTACTGCCCCAAGATCTCCTACTCCCCCAAGATCTCCTACTCCCCCAAGCTCTCCTATTCCCCCAAGTTCTCCAACACCCCCAAACTCTCCTACTCCCCCAAGCTCTCATACTCCATCAAGCTCTCATACTCCCGCAAGCTCTCATACTCCCTCAAGCTCTCATACTCATGGAAGCTCTCCTACTCCCCCAAACTCTCCGACTCCGGTAAGCTCTCCTACTCCCCCAAGCTCTCCGACTTCCGCAAGCTCTCCTACACCCCTAAGCTCTCCTACTCCCCCAAGCTCTCCTACTCCCCCAAGCTCGCCTACTCCTCCAAGCTCTCCTACTCCCCCACGCTCTCCTACTCCTCCAAGCTCTCCTAATCCCACAAGCTCTCCTACACCGACAAGCTCTCCTACTCCCTCTAGCTCTCCTACACCCCCAAGCTCTCCTACTCCCCTAAGATCTCCTACTCCCCCAACCTCTCCTACTACCTCAAGCTCTCCTATTCCCCCAATCTCTCCGAACCCCCAAGTTCTCCTACTCCCCCAAGCTCTCCTACTCCCCCAAGCTCCCTTACTCATCCAAGCTCTCCTATTCCCCCAAGCTCTCCTACTCCCCCAAGCTCTCCGACTCCCCCAAGCTCTCCGACTTCCGCAAGCTCTCCTACACCCCTAAGCTCTCCTACTCCCCCAAGCTCTCCTACCCCCCAAGCTCTCCTAACCCCCAAGTTCTCCTACTCCCCCAAGCTCTCCTACTCCACCAAGCTCCCTTACTCATCCAAGCTCTCCTATTCCTCCAAGCTCTCCTACTCCCCCAAGCTCTCCGACTCCCCCAAGCTCTCCGACTTCCGCAAGCTCTCCTACACCCCTAAGCTCTCCTACTCCCCCAAGCTCTCCTACTCCCCCAAGCTCGCCTACTCCTCCAAGCTCTCCTACTCCCCCACGCTCTCCTACTCCTCCAAGCTCTCCAAATCCCACAAGCTCTCCTACACCACCAAGCTCTCCTACTCCCTCAAGCTCTCCTACACCCTCAAGCTCTCCTACTCCCCTAATCTCTCCTACTCCCCCAAGCTCTTCTACTATCCCAAACTCGCTTACTCCCCCAAGCTCTGCTACTCCCCCAAGTTCTCCTACTCCCCCAAGCTCTACTACTCCTCCAAGCTCTCCTACTTCCCCAAGCTCTCCTACTCTCCCAAGCTCTCCTACTCCCCCAAGCTCTCCTACACCCCCAAGCTCTCCTACTCCCCAAATCTCTCTTACTCCCCCAAGCTCTCCTACTCCCCCAAGCTCTCCTACTACCGCAAGCTCTCCTACTCTCCCAAGCTCTCCTACTCCCCCAAGCTCTACTACTCCCCCAAGTGTTCCTACTCCCCCAAGTTCTCCTACTCCCCTAAGATCTCCTACTACCACAAGCTCTCCTACTCCCTCAAGCTCTCCTACTCCCCCAAGTTCTCATAACCCCCAAGTTCGCCTACTCCGCCAAGCTCTCCTACTCCCCCAAGCTCTCCTACTTCACCAAGCTCTCCTACTCCCCCAAGCTCTCCTACTCCCCCAAGCTCTCCTACTCCCCGAAGCTCTCCTACTCCCACAAGTTATCCTACTCCTCCAAGCTCTCCTACGCCCCCAAGCTCTCCTACGCCTCCAAGCTCTCCTACTCCCCCACGCTCTCCTACTCCTCCAAGCTCTTCTAATCCCCAAAGCTCTCCTACACCCCCAAGCTCTCCTACTCCCCCAAGCTCTCCTAGTCCCCCAAGCTCTCCTACTCCCCCAACCTCTCTTACTCCCCCAAGCTCTCCTACTCCCCCAAGCTCTCCTACTACCGCAAGCTCTCCTACTCCCCCAGGCTCTCCAATCGCCGCAGCTCTCCAATCCCCCAAGCTCTCCAATCCACCAAGCTCTCCAATCCCCCAAGCTCTCCGACTCACCCAAGCTCTCCTACACCCCAAATTTATCCTACTCCCCGAAGCTCTGCTACTATACCAAGTTCTCCTACTCCTCCAAGCTCTCCAACTCCCCCAAGCTCTCCTACTCCCCAAAGCTCTCCTACACCCCCAAGCTCTCCTACTCCCCCAAGATATCCTACTCCCCCAAGCTCTCCTATTCCCCCAAGCTTTCCTACACCCCCAAGCTCTCCTACTCCACCAAGCTCTCCTACTCCCCCAAGCTCTACTACTCCCCCAAGCTCTCCAACCCCCCCAAGCTCTCCTACTCCCCCAAGTTCTCCTACTCCCCTGAGCTCTCCTACTGCCTCAAGATCTCCTACTCCCCCAAGATCTCCTACTCCCCCAAGCTCTCCTATTCCCCCAAGTTCTCCAACTCCCCCAAACTCTCCTACTCCCCCAAGCTCTCATACTCCATCAAGCTCTCATACTCCCGCAAGCTCTCATACTCCCTCAAGCTCTCATACTCATGGAAGCTCTCCTACTCCCCCAAACTCTCCGACTCCGGTAAGCTCTCCTACTCCCCCAAGCTCTCCGACTTCCGCAAGCTCTCCTACACCCCTAAGCTCTCCTACTCCCCCAAGCTCTCCTACTCCCCCAAGCTCGCCTACTCCTCCAAGCTCTCCTACTCCCCCACGCTCTCCTACTCCTCCAAGCTCTCCTAATCCCACAAGCTCTCCTACACCGACAAGCTCTCCTACTCCCTCTAGCTCTCCTACACCCCCAAGCTCTCCTACTCCCCTAAGATCTCCTACTCCCCCAAGCTCTCCTACTACCTCAAGCTCTCCTATTCCCCCAATCTCTCCGAACCCCCAAGTTCTCCTACTCCCCCAAGCTCTCCTACTCCCCCAAGCTCCCTTACTCATCCAAGCTCTCCTATTCCCCCAAGCTCTCCTACTCCCCCAAGCTCTCCGACTCCCCCAAGCTCTCCGACTTCCGCAAGCTCTCCTACACCCCTAAGCTCTCCTACTCCCCCAAGCTCTCCTACCCCCCAAGCTCTCCTAACCCCCAAGTTCTCCTACTCCCCCAAGCTCTCCTACTCCACCAAGCTCCCTTACTCATCCAAGCTCTCCTATTCCTCCAAGCTCTCCTACTCCCCCAAGCTCTCCGACTCCCCCAAGCTCTCCGAATTCCGCAAGCTCTCCTACACCCCTAAGCTCTCCTACTCCCCCAAGCTCTCCTACTCCCCCAAGCTCGCCTACTCCTCCAAGCTCTCCTACTCCCCCACGCTCTCCTACTCCTCCAAGCTCTCCAAATCCCACAAGCTCTCCTACACCACCAAGCTCTCCTACTCCCTCAAGCTCTCCTACACCCTCAAGCTCTCCTACTCCCCTAATCTCTCCTACTCCCCCAAGCTCTTCTACTATCCCAAACTCGCTTACTCCCCCAAGCTCTGCTACTCCCCCAAGTTCTCCTACTCCCCCAAGCTCTACTACTCCTCCAAGCTCTCCTACTTCCCCAAGCTCTCCTACTCTCCCAAGCTCTCCTACTCCCCCAAGCTCTCCTACACCCCCAAGCTCTCCTACTCCCCAAATCTCTCCTACTCCCCCAAGCTCTCCTACTCCCCAAAGCTCTCCTACTCCCCCAAGCTCTCCTACTCCCCCAACCTCTCTTACTCCCCCAAGCTCTCCTATTCCCCCAAGCTCTCCTACTACCGCAAGCTCTCCTACTCTCCCAAGCTCTCCTACTCCCCCAAGCTCTACTACTCCCCCATGTGTTCCTACTCCCCCAAGTTCTCCTACTCCCCTAAGATCTCCTACTACCACAAGCTCTCCTACTCCCTCAAGCTCTCCTACTCCCCCAAGTTCTCATAACCCCCAAGTTCGCCTACTCCGCCAAGCTCTCCTACTCCCCCAAGCTCTCCTACTTCACAAAGCTCTCCTACTCCCCCAAGCTCTCCTACTCCCCCAAGCTCTCCTACTCCCCGAAGCTCTCCTACTCCCACAAGTTCTCCTACTCCTCCAAGCTCTCCTACGCCCCCAAGCTCTCCTACGCCTCCAAGCTCTCCTACTCCCCCACGCTCTCCTACTCCTCCAAGCTCTTCTAATCCCCAAAGCTCTCCTACACCCCCAAGCTCTCCTACTCCCCCAAGCTCTCCTACTTCCCAAATCTCTCCTGCTCTCCCAAGCTCTCCTACTCCCCCAAGCTCTCCTACTCCCCCAAGCTCTCCTACTTCCCAACCTCTCTTACTCCCCCAAGCTCTCCTACTCCCCCAAGCTCTCCTACTACTGCAAGCTCTCCTACTCTCCCAATCTCTCCTACTCCCCCAAGCTCTACTACTCCCGCAAGTTTTCCTACTTCCCTAGCTCTCCTGCTCCCCAAATCTCTCCTACTACACCAAGCTCTCCTACTCCCCCAAGCTCTCCAACTCCCCCAAGCTCTCCTACTCCCCTAACCTCTCTTACTCCCCCAAGCTCTCCTACTCCCCCAAGCTCTCCTACTACCGCAAGCTCTCCTACTCTCCCAAGCTCTCCTACTCCCCCAAGCTCTCCTACTCCCCCAAGCTCTCCTACTCCCCAACCTCTCTTACTCCCCCAAGCTCTCCTACTCCCCCAAGCTCTCCTACTCCCGCAAGCTCTCCTACTCTCCCAATCTATCCTGCTCCCCCAAGCTCTACTACTCCCGCAAGTGTTCCTACTCCCACAAGTTCTCCGTCTCCCGCAAGCTCGCCTACTCCTCCAAGCTCTCCTACTCACCCACGCTCTGCTACTCCCCCAAGCTCTCCTAATCCCCCAAGCTCTCCTACTCCCCCAAGCTCTCCTACTCCCCCAGGCTCTCCAATCGCCCCAGCTCTCCAATCCCCCAAGCTATCCAATCCACCAAGCTCTCCAATCCCCCAAGCTCTCCGACTCCCCCAAGCTCTCCTACACCCCAAATTTATCCTACTCCCCGAAGCTCTGTTACTATACCAAGTTCTCCTACTCCTCCAAGCTCTCCAACTCCCCCAAGCTCTCCTACTCCCCCAAGCTCTCCTACTACCGCAAGCTCTCCTACTCCCCCAGGCTCTCCAATCGCCGCAGCTCTCCAATCCCCCAAGCTCTCCAATCCACCAAGCTCTCCAATCCCCCAAGCTCTCCGACTCACCCAAGCTCTCCTACACCCCAAATTTATCCTACTCCCCGAAGCTCTGCTACTATACCAAGTTCTCCTACTCCTCCAAGCTCTCCAACTCCCCCAAGCTCTCCTACTCCCCAAAGCTCTCCTACACCCCCAAGCTCTCCTACTCCCCCAAGATATCCTACTCCCCCAAGCTCTCCTATTCCCCCAAGCTTTCCTACACCCCCAAGCTCTCCTACTCCACCAAGCTCTCCTACTCCCCCAAGCTCTACTACTCCCCCAAGCTCTCCAACCCCCCCAAGCTCTCCTACTCCCCCAAGTTCTCCTACTCCCCTGAGCTCTCCTACTGCCCCAAGATCTCCTACTCCCCCAAGATCTCCTACTCCCCCAAGCTCTCCTATTCCCCCAAGTTCTCCAACTCCCCCAAACTCTCCTACTCCCCCAAGCTCTCATACTCCATCAAGCTCTCATACTCCCGCAAGCTCTCATACTCCCTCAAGCTCTCATACTCATGGAAGCTCTCCTACTCCCCCAAACTCTCCGACTCCGGTAAGCTCTCCTACTCCCCCAAGCTCTCCGACTTCCGCAAGCACTCCTACACCCCTAAGCTCTCCTACTCCCCCAAGCTCTCCTACTCCCCCAAGCTCGCCTACTCCTCCAAGCTCTCCTACTCCCCCACGCTCTCCTACTCCTCCAAGCTCTCCTAATCCCACAAGCTCTCCTACACCGACAAGCTCTCCTACTCCCTCTAGCTCTCCTACACCCCCAAGCTCTCCTACTCCCCTAAGATCTCCTACTCCCCCAAGCTCTCCTACTACCTCAAGCTCTCCTATTCCCCCAATCTCTCCGAACCCCCAAGTTCTCCTACTCCCCCAAGCTCTCCTACTCCCCCAAGCTCCCTTACTCATCCAAGCTCTCCTATTCCCCCAAGCTCTCCTACTCCCCCAAGCTCTCCGACTCCCCCAAGCTCTCCGACTTCCGCAAGCTCTCCTACACCCCTAAGCTCTCCTACTCCCCCAAGCTCTCCTACCCCCCAAGCTCTCCTAACCCCCAAGTTCTCCTACTCCCCCAAGCTCTCCTACTCCACCAAGCTCCCTTACTCATCCAAGCTCTCCTATTCCTCCAAGCTCTCCTACTCCCCCAAGCTCTCCGACTCCCCCAAGCTCTCCGACTTCCGCAAGCTCTCCTACACCCCTAAGCTCTCCTACTCCCCCAAGCTCTCCTACTCCCCCAAGCTCGCCTACTCCTCCAAGCTCTCCTACTCCCCCACGCTCTCCTACTCCTCCAAGCTCTCCAAATCCCACAAGCTCTCCTACACCACCAAGCTCTCCTACTCCCTCAAGCTCTCCTACACCCTCAAGCTCTCCTACTCCCCCAAGCTCTCCTACTCCCCCAAGCTCGCCTACTCCTCCAAGCTCTCCTACTCCCCCACGCTCTCCTACTCCTCCAAGCTCTGCTACTCCCCCAAGTTCTCCTACTCCCCCAAGCTCTACTACTCCTCCAAGCTCTCCTACTTCCCCAAGCTCTCCTACTCTCCCAAGCTCTCCTACTCCCCCAAGCTCTCCTACACCCCCAAGCTCTCCTACTCCCCAAATCTCTCCTACTCCCCCAAGCTCTCCTACTCCCCAAAGCTCTCCTACTCCCCCAAGCTCTCCTACTCCCCCAACCTCTCTTACTCCCCCAAGCTCTCCTACTCCCCCAAGCTCTCCTACTACCGCAAGCTCTCCTACTCTCCCAAGCTCTCCTACTCCCCCAAGCTCTACTACTCCCCCAAGTGTTCCTACTCCCCCAAGTTCTCCTACTCCCCTAAGATCTCCTACTACCACAAGCTCTCCTACTCCCTCAAGCTCTCCTACTCCCCCAAGTTCTCATAACCCCCAAGTTCGCCTACTCCGCCAAGCTCTCCTACTCCCCCAAGCTCTCCTACTTCACCAAGCTCTCCTACTCCCCCAAGCTCTCCTACTCCCCCAAGCTCTCCTACTCCCCGAAGCTCTCCTACTCCCACAAGTTCTCCTACTCCTCCAAGCTCTCCTACGCCCCCAAGCTCTCCTACGCCTCCAAGCTCTCCTACTCCCCCACGCTCTCCTACTCCTCCAAGCTCTTCTAATCCCCAAAGCTCTCCTACACCCCCAAGCTCTCCTACTCCCCCAAGCTCTCCTACTTCCCAAATCTCTCCTGCTCTCCCAAGCTCTCCTACTCCCCCAAGCTCTCCTACTCCCCCAAGCTCTCCTACTTCCCAACCTCTCTTACTCCCCCAAGCTCTCCTACTCCCCCAAGCTCTCCTACTACCGCAAGCTCTCCTACTCTCCCAATCTCTCCTACTCCCCCAAGCTCTACTACTCCCGCAAGTTTTCCTACTTCCCTAGCTCTCCTGCTCCCCAAATCTCTCCTACTACACCAAGCTCTCCTACTCCCCCAAGCTCTCCAACTCCCCCAAGCTCTCCTACTCCCCTAACCTCTCTTACTCCCCCAAGCTCTCCTACTCCCCCAAGCTCTCCTACTACCGCAAGCTCTCCTACTCTCCCAAGCTCTCCTACTCCCCCAAGCTCTCCTACTCCCCCAAGCTCTCCTACTCCCCAACCTCTCTTACTCCCCCAAGCTCTCCTACTCCCCCAAGCTCTCCTACTCCCGCAAGCTCTCCTACTCTCCCAATCTCTCCTGCTCCCCCAAGCTCTACTACTCCCGCAAGTGTTCCTACTCCCACAAGTTCTCCGTCTCCCGCAAGCTCGCCTACTCCTCCAAGCTCTCCTACTCACCCACGCTCTGCTACTCCCCCAAGCTCTCCTAATCCCCCAAGCTCTCCTACTCCCCCAAGCTCTCCTACTCCCCCAGGCTCTCCAATCGCCCCAGCTCTCCAATCCCCCAAGCTATCCAATCCACCAAGCTCTCCAATCCCCCAAGCTCTCCGACTCCCCCAAGCTCTCCTACACCCCAAATTTATCCTACTCCCCGAAGCTCTGTTACTATACCAAGTTCTCCTACTCCTCCAAGCTCTCCAACTCCCCCAAGCTCTCCTACTCCCCAAAGCTCTCCTACACCCCCAAGCTCTCCTACTCCCCCAAGCTATCCTACTCCCCCAAGATCTCCTATTCCCCCAAGCTTTCCTACTCCCCCAAGCTCTCCTACTCCACCAAGCTCTCCTACTCCCCCAAGCTCTACTACTCCCACAAGCTGTCCTACTCCCCCAAGATCTCCTACTCCCCCAAGCTCTCCTACTCCCTCAAGCTCTCCTACTCCCCCAATCTCTCCTAATCCCCAAGTTCTCCTACTCCCCCAAGCTCTCCTACTCCCCCAAGCTCCCTTACTCATCCAAGCTCTCCTATTCCCCCAAGCTCTCCTACTCCCCCAAGCTCTCCGACTCCCCCAAGCTCTCCGACTTCCGCAAGCTCTCCTACACCCCTAAGCTCTCCTACTCCCCCAAGCTCTCCTACTCCCGCAAGCTCTCCTAACCCCCAAGTTCTCCTACTCCCCCAAGCTCTCCTACTCCACCAAGCTCCCTTACTCATCCAAGCTCTCCTATTCCTCCAAGCTCTCCTACTCCCCCAAGCTCTCCGACTCCCCCAAGCTCTCCGACTTCCGCAAGCTCTCCTACACCCCTAAGCTCACCTACTCCCCCAAGCTCTCCTACTCACCCAAGCTCGCCTACTCCTCCAAGCTCTCCTACTCCCCCACGCTCTCCTACTCCTCCAAGCTCTCCTAATCCCACAAGCTCTCCTACACCACCAAGCTCTCCTACTCCCTCAAGCTCTCCTACACCCCCAAGCTCTCCTACTCCCCCAATCTCTCCAACTCCCCCAAGCTTTCCTACTCCACCAAGCTCTCCTACTCCCCCAAGCTCTCCTACTACCCCAAACTCTCCTACTCCCCCAAGCTCTGCTACTCCCCCAAGTTCTCCTACTCCCCCAAGCTCTCCTACTCCTCCAAGCTCTCCTACTTCCCCAAGCTCTCCTACTCCCCCAAGCTCTCCTACTCCCCCAAGCTCTCCTACACCCCCAAGCTCTCCTACTCCCCAAATCTCTCCTACTCCCCCAAGCTCTCCTACTCTCCAAAGCTCTCCTACTCCCCCAAGCTCTCCTACTCCCCCAACCTCTCTTACTCCCCCAAGCTCTCCTACTCCCCCAAGCTCTCCTACTACCGCAAGCTCTCCTACTCCCCCAGGCTCTCCAATCGCCCCAGCTCTCCAATCCCCCAAGCTCTCCAATCCACCAAGCTCTCCAATCCCCCAAGCTCTCCGACTCACCCAAGCTCTCCTACACCCCAAATTTATCCTACTCCCCGAAGCTCTGCTACTATACCAAGTTCTCCTACTCCTCCAAGCTCTCCAACTCCCCCAAGCTCTCCTACTCCCCAAAGCTCTCCTGCACCCCCAAGCTCTCCTACTCCCCCAAGCTATCCTACTCCCCCAAGCTCTCCTATTCCCCCAAGCTTTCCTACACCCCCAAGCTCTCCTACTCCACCAAGCTCTCCTACTCCCCCAAGCTCTACTACTCCCCCAAGCTCTCCAACCCCCCCAAGCTCTCCTACTCCCCCAAGTTCTCCTACTCCCCTGAGCTCTCCTACTGCCCCAAGATCTCCTACTCCCCCAAGATCTCCTACTCCCCCAAGCTCTCCTATTCCCCCAAGTTCTCCAACTCCCCCAAGCTCTCCTACTCCCCCAAGCTCTCATACTCCATCAAGCTCTCATACTCCCGCAAGCTCTCATACTCCCTCAAGCTCTCATACTCATGGAAGCTCTCCTACTCCCCCAAACTCTCCGACTCCGGTAAGCTCTCCTACTCCCCCAAGCTCTCCGACTTCCGCAAGCTCTCCTACACCCCTAAGCTCTCCTACTCCCCCAAGCTCTCCTACTCCCCCAAGCTCGCCTACTCCTCCAAGCTCTCCTACTCCCCCACGCTCTCCTACTCCTCCAAGCTCTCCTAATCCCACAAGCTCTCCTACACCACCAAGCTCTCCTACTCCCTCAAGCTCTCCTACACCCCCAAGCTCTCCTACTCCCCTAAGATCTCCTACTCCCCCAAGCTCTCCTACTCCCTCAAGCTCTCCTATTCCCCCAATCTCTCCTAACCCCCAAGTTCTCCTACTCCCCCAAGCTCTCCTACTCCCCCAAGCTCCCTTACTCATCCAAGCTCTCCTATTCCCCCAAGCTCTCCTACTCTCCCAAGCTCTCCGACTCCCCCAAGCTCTCCGACTTCCGCAAGCTCTCCTACACCCCTAAGCTCTCCTACTCCCCCAAGCTCTCCTACCCCCCAAGCTCTCCTAACCCCCAAGTTCTCCTACTCCCCCAAGCTCTCCTACTCCACCAAGCTCCCTTACTCATCCAAGCTCTCCTATTCCTCCAAGCTCTCCTACTCCCCCAAGCTCTCCGACTCCCCCAAGCTCTCCGACTTCCGCAAGCTCTCCTACACCCCTAAGCTCTCCTACTCCCCCAAGCTCTCCTACTCCCCCAAGCTCGCCTACTCCTCCAAGCTCTCCTACTCCCCCACGCTCTCCTACTCCTCCAAGCTCTCCTAATCCCACAAGCTCTCCTACACCACCAAGCTCTCCTACTCCCTCAAGCTCTCCTACACCCCCAAGCTCTCCTACTCCCCCAATCTCTCCTACTCCCCCAAGCTTTCCTACTCCACCAAGCTCTCCTACTCCCCCAAGCTCTCCTACTATCCCAAACTCTCCTACTCCCCCAAGCTCTGCTAATCCCCCAAGTTCTTCTACTCCCCCAAGCTCTCCTACTCCTCCAAGCTCTCCTACTTCCCCAAGCTCTCCTACTCCCCCAAGCTCTCCTACTCCCCCAAGCTCTCCTACACCCCCAAGCTCTCCTACTCCCCAAATCTCCCCTACTCCCCCAAGCTCTCCTACTCCCCAAAGCTCTCCTACTCCCCCAAGCTCTCCTGCTCCCCCAACCTCTCTTACTCCCCCAAGCTCTCCTACTCCCCCAAGCTCTCCTACTACCGCAAGCTCTCCTACTCTACCAAGCTCTCCTACTCCCCCAAGCTCTACTACTCCCCCAAGTGTTCCTACTCCCCCAAGCTCTCCTACTCCCCTAAGATCTCCTACTACCAGAAGCTCTCCTACTCCCTCAAGCTCTCCTACTCCCCCAAGTTCTCATAACCCCCAAGTTCGCCTACTCCGCCAAGCTCTCCTACTCCCCTAAGCTCTCCTACTTCACCAAGCTCTCCTACTCCCCCAAGCTCTCCTACTCCCCCAAGCTCTCCTACTCCCCGAAGCTCTCCTACTCCCCCAAGTTCTCCTACTCCTCCAAGCTCTCCTACGCCCCCAAGCTCTCCTACGCCTCCAAGCTCTCCTACTCCCCCAAGCTCTCCTACTCCTCCAAGCTCTCCTACTCCCCCAAGCTCTCCTACTCCTCCAAGCTCTCCTAATCCCCCAAGCTCTCCTACTCCCCTAAGATCTCCTACTACCAGAAGCTCTCCTACTCCCTCAAGCTCTCCTACTCCCCCAAGTTCTCATAACCCCCAAGTTCGCCTACTCCGCCAAGCTCTCCTACTCCCCTAAGCTCTCCTACTTCACCAAGCTCTCCTACTCCCCCAAGCTCTCCTACTCCCCCAAGCTCTCCTACTCCCCGAAGCTCTCCTACTCCCCCAAGTTCTCCTACTCCTCCAAGCTCTCCTACTTCCCAAATCTCTCCTGCTCTCCCAAGCTCTCCTACTCCCCCAAGCTCTCCTACTCCCCCAAGCTCACCTACTTCCCAACCTCTCTTACTCCCCCAAGCTCTCCTACTCCCCCAAGCTCTCCTACTACCGCAAGCTCTCCTATGCCCCCAAGCTCTCCTACGCCTCCAAGCTCTCCTACTCCCCCACGCTCTCCTACTCCTCCAAGCTCTCCTAATACCCAAAGCTCTCCTAAACCCCCAAGCTCTCCTACTCCCCCAAGCTCTCCTACTTCTCAAATCTCTCCTGCTCTCCCAAGCTCTCCTACTCCCCCAATCTCTCCTACTCCCCCAAGCTCTACTACTCCCGCAAGTGTTCCTACTTCCCTAGCTCTCCTGCTCCCCAAATCTCTCCTACTACACCAAGCTCTCCTACTCCCCCAAGCTCTCCTACTCCGCCAAGCTCTCCTACTCCCCTAACCTCTCTTACTCCCCCAAGCTCTCCTACTCCCCCAAGCTCTCCTACTACCGCAAGCTCTCCTACTCTCCCAAGCTCTCCTACTCCCCCAAGCTCTCCGACTCCCCCAAGCTCTCCTACACCCCAAATTTATCCTACTCCCCGAAGCTCTGTTACTATACCAAGTTCTCCTACTCCTCCAAGCTCTCCAACTCCCCCAAGCTCTCCTACTCCCCAAAGCTCTCCTACACCCCCAAGCTCTCCTACTCCCCCAAGCTATCCTACTCCCCCAAGATCTCCTATTCCCCCAAGCTTTCCTACTCCCCCAAGCTCTCCCTGTCCACCAAGCTCTCCTACTCCCCCAAGCTCTACTACTCCCCCAAGCTCTCCAAACCCCCGAAGCTCTCCTACTCCCCCAAGTTCTCCTACTCCCCTGAGCTCTCCTACTCCCCCAAGATCTCCTACTCCCCCAAGATCTCCTACTCCCCCAAGCTCTCCTATTCCCCCAAGTTCTCCAACTCCCCCAAGCTCTCCTACTCCCCCAAGCTCTCATACTCCATCAAGCTCTCATACTCCCGCAAGCTCTCATACTCCCCCAAACTCTCCGACTCCGGTAAGCTCTCCTACTCTGTTAAGCTCCCCTCCTCTCCCAAGCTCTCCTACTCCCACAAGCTCTCCGACTCCCGCAAGCTCTCCTACTCACGCAAGCTCTCCTACTCCCGCCATGCTCTCCTACTCCCGCATGCTCTCCTACTCCCGCAAACTCTCCTACTCCCACAAGCTCTCCGACTCCGGTAAGCTATCCTGCTCCACCTAGCTCTCCTACTCCCCGAAGCTGTCCAATGCCCCCAAGCTCTCCTACTCCCCCAAGCTCCCCTACTCCTCCAAGCTCTCCTACTCCCCCAAGCTCTCCTACTCCCGCAAGCTCTCCTCCTCTCCCAAGCTCTCCGACTCCCCCAAGCTCTCCTACTCCCCCAAGATCTCCTACTCCCCCAAGCTCTCCTACTCCCCCAATCTCTCCTAACCCCCAAGTTCTCCTACTCCCCCAAGCTCTCCTACTCCCTCAAGCTCCCTTACTCATCCAAGCTCTCCTATTCCCCCAAGCTCTTCTACTCCCCCAAGCTCTCCGACTCCCACAAGCTCTCCGACTTCCGCAAGCTCTCCTACACCCCTAAGCTCTCCTACTCCCCCAAGTTCTCCTACTCCTCCAAGCTCTCCTACTTCCCCAAGCTCTCCGACTCCCCCAAGCTCTCCTACTCCCCCAAGCTCTCCTACACCCCCAAGCTCTCCTACTCCCCAAATCTCTCCTACTCCCCCAAGCTCTCCTACTCCCCAAAGTTCTCCTACTCCCCCAAGCTCTCCTACTCCTCCAAGCTCTCCTACTTCCCCAAGCTCTGCTACTCCCCCAAGTTCTCCTACTCTCCCAAGCTCTCCTACTCCTCCAAGCTCTCCTACTTCCCCAAGCTGTCCACTCCCCCAAGCTCTCCTACTCCCCCAAGCTCTCCTACACCCCCAAGCTCTCCTACTCCCCAAATCTCTCCTACTCCCCCGAGCTGTCCTACTCCCCAAAGCTCTCCTACTCCCCCAAGCTCTCCTACTCCCCCAACCTCTCTTACTCCCCCAAGCTCTCCTACTCCCCCAAGCTCTCCTACTACCGCAAGCTGTCCTACTCTCCCAAGCTCTCCTACTCCCCCAAGCTCTACTACTCCCCCAAGTGTTCCTACTCCCCCAAGCTCTCCTACTCCCCTAAGATCTCCTACTACCACAAGCTCTCCTACTCCCTCAAGCTCTCCTACTCCCCCAAGTTCTCATAACCCCCAAGTTCGCCTACTCCGCCAAGCTCTCCTACTCCCCCAAGCTCTCCTACTTCACCAAGCTCTCCTACTCCCCCAAGCTCTCCTACTCCCCCAAGCTCTGCTACTCCCCGAAACTCTCCTACTCCCCCAAGTTCTCCTACTCCTCCAAGCTCTCCTACGCCCCCAAGCTCTCCTACGCCTCCAAGCTCTCCTACTCCCCCACGCTCTCCTACTCCTCCAAGCTCTCCTAATCCCCAAAGCTCTCCTACACCCCCAAGCTCTCCTACTCCCCCAAGCTCTCCTACTCCCCCAAGCTCTCCTACTCCCCAACCTCTCTTACTCCCCCAAGCTCTCCTACTCCCCCAAGCTCTCCTACTCACCCACGCTCTGCTACTCCCCCAAGCTCTCCTAATCCCCCAAGCTCTCCTACTCCCCCAAGCTCTCCTACTCCCCCAAGCTCTCCTACTCCCCCAGGCTCTCCAATCGCCCCAGCTCTCCAATCCCCCAAGCTATCCAATCCACCAAGCTCTCCAATCCCCCAAGCTCTCCGAATCCCCCAAGCTCTCCTACACCCCAAATTTATCCTACTCCCCGAAGCTCTGTTACTATACCAAGTTCTCCTACTCCTCCAAGCTCTCCAACTCCCCCAAGCTCGCCTACTCCCCAAAGCTCTCCTACACCCCCAAGCTCTCCTACTCCCCCAAGCTATCCTACTCCCCCAAGATCTCCTATTCCCCCAAGCTCTCCTACTCCCCCAAGCTCTCCTACTCCCCTGGGCTCTCCTACTCCCCCAAGATCTCCTACTCCCCCAAGATCTCCTACTCCCCCAAGCTCTCCTATTTCCCCAAGTTCTCCAACTCCCACAAGCTCTCCTACTCCCCTAAGCTCTCATACTCCATCAAGCTCTCATACTCCCGCAAGCTCTCATACTCCCCCAAGCTCTCATACTCATGGAAGCTCTCCTACTCCCCCAAACTCTCCGATTCCGGTAAGCTCTCCTACTCTGTTAAGCTCCCCTCCTCTCCCAAGCTCTCCTACTCGCCCAAGCTCTCCTACTCTGGTAAGCTCTCCTAATCCGGCAGGCTCTCCTACTCCCACAAGCTCTCCGACTCCCGCAAGCTCTCCTACTCACGCAAGCTCTCCTACTCCCGCCATGCTCTCCTACTCCCGCATGCTCTCCTACTCCCGCAAACTCTCCTACTCCCACAAGCTCTCCGACTCCGGTAAGCTATCCTGCTCCACCAAGCTCTCCTACTCCCCGAAGCTGTCCAATGCCCCCAAGCTCTCCTACTCCCCCAAGCTCCCCTACTCCTCCAAGCTCTCCTACTCCCCCAAGCTCTCCTACTCCCGCAAGCTCTCCTCCTCTCCCAAGCTCTCCGACTCCCCCAAGCTCTCCTACTCCCCCAAGATCTCCTACTCCCCCAAGCTCTCCTACTCCCTCAAGCTCTCCTACTCCCCCAATCTCTCCTAACCCCCAAGTTCTCCTACTCCCCCAAGCTCTCCTACTCCCCCAAGCTCCCTTACTCATCCAAGCTCTCCTATTCCCCCAAGCTCTTCTACTCCCCCAAGCTCTCCGACTCCCACAAGCTCTCCGACTTCCGCAAGCTCTCCTACACCCCTAAGCTCTCCTACTCCCCCAAGCTCTCCTACTCCCCCAAGCTCTCCTAACCCCCAAGTTCTCCTAATCCCCCAAGCTCTCCTACTCCACCAAGCTCCCTTACTCATCCAAGCTCTCCTATTCCCCCAAGCTCTCCTACTCCCCCAAGCTCTCCGACTCCCCCAAACTCTCCTACTACCGCAAGCTCTCCTACTCTCCCAAGCTCTCCTACTCCCCCAAGCTCTCCGACTCCCCCAAGCTCTCCTACACCCCAAATTTATCCTACTCCCCGAAGCTCTGTTACTATACCAAGTTCTCCTACTCCTCCAAGCTCTCCAACTCCCCCAAGCTCTCCTACTCCCCAAAGCTCTCCTACACCCCCAAGCTCTCCTACTCCCCCAAGCTATCCTACTCCCCCAAGATCTCCTATTCCCCCAAGCTTTCCTACTCCCCCAAGCTCTCCTAGTCCACCAAGCTCTCCTACTCCCCCAAGCTCTACTACTCCCCCAAGCTCTCCAAACCCCCGAAGCTCTCCTACTCCCCCAAGTTCTCCTACTCCCCTGAGCTCTCCTACTCCCCCAAGATCTCCTACTCCCCCAAGATCTCCTACTCCCCCAAGCTCTCCTATTCCCCCAAGTTCTCCAACTCCCCCAAGCTCTCCTACTCCCCCAAGCTCTCATACTCCATCAAGCTCTCATACTCCCGCAAGCTCTCATACTCCCCCAAACTCTCCGACTCCGGTAAGCTCTCCTACTCTGTTAAGCTCCCCTCCTCTCCCAAGCTCTCCTACTCCCACAAGCTCTCCGACTCCCGCAAGCTCTCCTACTCACGCAAGCTCTCCTACTCCCGCCATGCTCTCCTACTCCCGCATGCTCTCCTACTCCCGCAAACTCTCCTACTCCCACAAGCTCTCCGACTCCGGTAAGCTATCCTGCTCCACCTAGCTCTCCTACTCCCCGAAGCTGTCCAATGCCCCCAAGCTCTCCTACTCCCCCAAGCTCCCCTACTCCTCCAAGCTCTCCTACTCCCCCAAGCTCTCCTACTCCCGCAAGCTCTCCTCCTCTCCCAAGCTCTCCGACTCCCCCAAGCTCTCCTACTCCCCCAAGATCTCCTACTCCCCCAAGCTCTCCTACTCCCCCAATCTCTCCTAACCCCCAAGTTCTCCTACTCCCCCAAGCTCTCCTACTCCCTCAAGCTCCCTTACTCATCCAAGCTCTCCTATTCCCCCAAGCTCTTCTACTCCCCCAAGCTCTCCGACTCCCACAAGCTCTCCGACTTCCGCAAGCTCTCCTACACCCCTAAGCTCTCCTACTCCCCCAAGTTCTCCTACTCCTCCAAGCTCTCCTACTTCCCCAAGCTCTCCGACTCCCCCAAGCTCTCCTACTCCCCCAAGCTCTCCTACACCCCCAAGCTCTCCTACTCCCCAAATCTCTCCTACTCCCCCAAGCTCTCCTACTCCCCAAAGTTCTCCTACTCCCCCAAGCTCTCCTACTCCTCCAAGCTCTCCTACTTCCCCAAGCTCTGCTACTCCCCCAAGTTCTCCTACTCTCCCAAGCTCTCCTACTCCTCCAAGCTCTCCTACTTCCCCAAGCTCTCCACTCCCCCAAGCTCTCCTACTCCCCCAAGCTCTCCTACACCCCCAAGCTCTCCTACTCCCCAAATCTCTCCTACTCCCCCGAGCTGTCCTACTCCCCAAAGCTCTCCTACTCCCCCAAGCTCTCCTACTCCCCCAACCTCTCTTACTCCCCCAAGCTCTCCTACTCCCCCAAGCTCTCCTACTACCGCAAGCTGTCCTACTCTCCCAAGCTCTCCTACTCCCCCAAGCTCTACTACTCCCCCAAGTGTTCCTACTCCCCCAAGCTCTCCTACTCCCCTAAGATCTCCTACTACCACAAGCTCTCCTACTCCCTCAAGCTCTCCTACTCCCCCAAGTTCTCATAACCCCCAAGTTCGCCTACTCCGCCAAGCTCTCCTACTCCCCCAAGCTCTCCTACTTCACCAAGCTCTCCTACTCCCCCAAGCTCTCCTACTCCCCCAAGCTCTGCTACTCCCCGAAACTCTCCTACTCCCCCAAGTTCTCCTACTCCTCCAAGCTCTCCTACGCCCCCAAGCTCTCCTACGCCTCCAAGCTCTCCTACTCCCCCACGCTCTCCTACTCCTCCAAGCTCTCCTAATCCCCAAAGCTCTCCTACACCCCCAAGCTCTCCTACTCCCCCAAGCTCTCCTACTCCCCCAAGCTCTCCTACTCCCCAACCTCTCTTACTCCCCCAAGCTCTCCTACTCCCCCAAGCTCTCCTACTCACCCACGCTCTGTTACTCCCCCAAGCTCTCCTAATCCCCCAAGCTCTCCTACTCCCCCAAGCTCTCCTACTCCCCCAAGCTCTCCTACTCCCCCAGGCTCTCCAATCGCCCCAGCTCTCCAATCCCCCAAGCTATCCAATCCACCAAGCTCTCCAATCCCCCAAGCTCTCCGAATCCCCCAAGCTCTCCTACACCCCAAATTTATCCTACTCCCCGAAGCTCTGTTACTATACCAAGTTCTCCTACTCCTCCAAGCTCTCCAACTCCCCCAAGCTCGCCTACTCCCCAAAGCTCTCCTACACCCCCAAGCTCTCCTACTCCCCCAAGCTATCCTACTCCCCCAAGATCTCCTATTCCCCCAAGCTCTCCTACTCCCCCAAGCTCTCCTACTCCCCTGGGCTCTCCTACTCCCCCAAGATCTCCTACTCCCCCAAGATCTCCTACTCCCCCAAGCTCTCCTATTTCCCCAAGTTCTCCAACTCCCACAAGCTCTCCTACTCCCCTAAGCTCTCATACTCCATCAAGCTCTCATACTCCCGCAAGCTCTCATACTCCCCCAAGCTCTCATACTCATGGAAGCTCTCCTACTCCCCCAAACTCTCCGATTCCGGTAAGCTCTCCTACTCTGTTAAGCTCCCCTCCTCTCCCAAGCTCTCCTACTCGCCCAAGCTCTCCTACTCTGGTAAGCTCTCCTAATCCGGCAGGCTCTCCTACTCCCACAAGCTCTCCGACTCCCGCAAGCTCTCCTACTCACGCAAGCTCTCCTACTCCCGCCATGCTCTCCTACTCCCGCATGCTCTCCTACTCCCGCAAACTCTCCTACTCCCACAAGCTCTCCGACTCCGGTAAGCTATCCTGCTCCACCAAGCTCTCCTACTCCCCGAAGCTGTCCAATGCCCCCAAGCTCTCCTACTCCCCCAAGCTCCCCTACTCCTCCAAGCTCTCCTACTCCCCCAAGCTCTCCTACTCCCGCAAGCTCTCCTCCTCTCCCAAGCTCTCCGACTCCCCCAAGCTCTCCTACTCCCCCAAGATCTCCTACTCCCCCAAGCTCTCCTACTCCCTCAAGCTCTCCTACTCCCCCAATCTCTCCTAACCCCCAAGTTCTCCTACTCCCCCAAGCTCTCCTACTCCCCCAAGCTCCCTTACTCATCCAAGCTCTCCTATTCCCCCAAGCTCTTCTACTCCCCCAAGCTCTCCGACTCCCACAAGCTCTCCGACTTCCGCAAGCTCTCCTACACCCCTAAGCTCTCCTACTCCCCCAAGCTCTCCTACTCCCCCAAGCTCTCCTAACCCCCAAGTTCTCCTAATCCCCCAAGCTCTCCTACTCCACCAAGCTCCCTTACTCATCCAAGCTCTCCTATTCCCCCAAGCTCTCCTACTCCCCCAAGCTCTCCGACTCCCCCAAACTCTCCGACTTCCGCAAGCTCTCCTACACCCCTCAGCTCTCCTACTCCCCCAAGCTCTCCTACTCCCCCAAGCTCGCCTACTCCTCCAAGCTCTCCTACTCCCCCACGCTCTCCTACTCCTCCAAGCTCTCCTAATCCCACAAGCTCTCCTACACCACCAAGCTCTCCTACTCCCTCAAGCTCTCCTACACCCCCAAGCTCTCCTACTCCCCCAATCTCTCCTACTCCCCCAAGCTTTCCTACTCCACCAAGCTCTCCTACTCACCCAAGCTCTCCTACTCCCCCAAACTCTCCTACTCCCCCAAGCTCTGCTACTCCCCCAAGTTCTCCTACTCCCCCAAGCTCTCCTACTCCTCCAAGCTCTCCTACTTCCCCAAGCTCTCCGACTCCCCCAAGCTCTCCTACTCCCCCAAGCTCTCCTACACCCCCAAGCTCTCCTACTCCCCAAATCTCTCCTACTCCCCCAAGCTCTCCTACTCCCCAAAGCTCTCCTACTCCCCCAAGCTCTCCTACTCCCCCAACCTCTCTTACTCCCCCAAGCTCTCCTACTCCCCCAAGTTCTCCTACTACCGCAAGTTCTCCTACTCTCACAAGCTCTCCTACTCCCCCAAGCTCTACTACTCCCCCAAGTGTTCCTACTCCCCCAAGCTCTCCTTCTCCCCTAAGATCTCCTACTCCCACAAGCTCTCCTACTCCCTCAAGCTCTCCTAATCCCCCAAGTTCTCATAACCCCCAAGTTCGCCTACTCCCCCAAGCTCTCCTACTCCCCCAAGCTCTCCTACTCCACCAAGCTCTGCTACTCCCCCAAGCTCTCCTACTCCCCCAAGCTCTCCTACTCCCCGAAGCTCTCCTACTCCCCCAAGTTCTCCTACTCCTCCAAGCTCTCCTACTCCCCCAAGCTCTCCTACGCCTCCAAGCTCTCCTACTCCCCCACGCTCTCCTACTCCTCCAAGCTCTCCTAATCCCCAAAGCTCTCCTACACCCCCAAGCTCTCCTACTCCCACAAGCTCTCCTACTTCCCAAATCTCTCCTACTCTCCCAAGCTCTCCTACTCCCCCAAGCTCTCCTACTCCCCCAAGCTCTCCTACTCCCCCAACCTCTCTTACTCCCCCAAGCTCTGCTACTCCCCCAATCTCTCCTACTCCCCCAAGTTCTCCGACTCCCCCAAGCTCGCCTACTCCTCCAAGCTCTCCTACTCCCCCACGCTCTCCTACTCCCCCAAGCTCTCCTAATCCCCCAAACCATCCTACTCCCCCAAGCTCTCCTACTCCCCCAAGCTCTCCTACTCCCCCAAACTCTCCAATCGCCCGAGCTCTACAATCCCCCAAGCTCTGCAATCCACCAAGCTCTCCAATCCCCCAAGCTCTCCGACACCCCCAAGCTCTCCTACACCCCAAAGTTATCCTACTCCCCGAAGCTCTGCTACTCCACCAAGTTCTCCTACTCCTCCAAGCTCTCCTACTCCCCAAAGCTCTCCTACACCCCCAAGCTCTCCTACTCCCCCAAGCTATCCTACTCCCCCAAGCTCTCCTATTCCCCCAAGCTCTCCTACTCCCCCAAGCTCTCCTACTCCCCCAACCTCTCTTACTCCCCCAAGCTCTCCTACTCCCCCAAGCTCTCCTACTACCGCAAGCTCTCCTACTCTCCCAAGCTCTCCTACTCCCCCAAGCTCTACTACTCCCCCAAGTGTTCCTACTCCCCCAAGCGCTCCTATTCCCCAAGCTCTCCTACTCCCCTAAGAACTCCTACTCCCACAAGCTCTCCTACTCCCTCAAGCTCTCCTACTCCCCCATGTTCTCATAACCCCCAAGTTCACCTACTCCCCCAAGCTCTCCTACTCCCCCAAGCTCTCCGACTCCACCAAGCTCTCCTACTCCCCCAAGCTCTCCTACTCCCCCAAGCTCTCCTACTCCCCCAAGCTCTCCTACTCCCCGAAGCTCTCCTACTCCCCCAAGTTCTCCTACTCCTCCAAGCTCTCCTACTCCCCCAAGCTCTCCTACTCTCCAAAGCTCTCCTATACCCCTAAGCTCTCCTACTCCCCCAAGCTCTCCTACTCCCCCAAGCTCGCCTACGCCTCCAAGCTCTCCTACTCACCCACGCTCTCCTACTCCTCCAAGCTCTCCTAATCCCCAAAGCTCTCCTACACCCCCAAACTCTCCTACTCCCCCAAGCTCTCCTACTCCCCAAATCTCTCCTACTCCCCCAAGCTCTCCTACTCCCCCAAGCTCTCCTACTCCCCCAAGCTCTCCTACTCCCCCAAATTCTCTTACTCCCCCAAGCTCTCCAACTCCCCCAAGCTCTCCTACTACCGCAAGCTCTCCTACTCTCCCAAGCTCTCCTACTCAACCCAAGCTCTACTACTCCCCCAAGTGTTCCTACTCCCCCAAGCTCTCCTACTCCCCTAATATCTCCTACTCCCACAAGCTCTCCTACTCCCTCAAGCTCTCCTAATCCCCCAAGTTCTCATAACCCCCAAGTTCGCCTACTCCCCCTAGCTCTCCTACTCCCCCAAGCTCTCCTACTCCACCAAGCTCTCCTACTCCCCCAAGCTCTCCTACTCCCCGAAGCTCTCCTACTCCCCCAAATTCTCCTACACCTCCAAGCTCTCCTACTCCCCCAAGCTCTCCTACTCCCCAAAGCTCTCCTACACCCGTAAGCTCTCCTACTCCCCCAAGCTCTCCTACTCCCCCAAGCTCTCCTACTCCCCCATGCTCTCCTACACCCGTAAGCTCTCCTACTCCCCCAAGCTCTCCTACTCCCCCAAGCTCGCCTACGCCTCCAAGCTCTCCTACTCCCTCACGCTCTCCTACTTCTCCAAGCTCTCCTAATCCCCAAAGATCTCCTACACCCCCAAGCTCTTCTACTCCCTCAAGCTCTCCTACACCCCCAAGCTCTCCTACTACCCCAATCTCTCCTACTCCCCCAAACTCTCCTACTCCCCCAAGCTTTCCTACTCCCCCAAGCTCTCCTACTCCCCCAAGCTCTCCTACTCCACCAAGCTCTCCTACTCCACCAAGCTCTCCTACTCCATCAAGCTCTCCTACTCCCCGAAGCTCTCCTACTCCCCCAAGTTCTCCTACTCCCCCAAGCTCTCCTACTCCCCCATGCTCTCCTACTCCCCCAATTTCTCCAACTCCCCCAAGCTCGCCTACTCCTCCAAGCTCTCCTCGTCCTCCACGCTCTCCTACTCCCCAAATCTCTCCTAACCCCCAAGTTCTCCTACTCCCCCAAGCTCTCCTACTCTCCCAAGCTCTCCTACTCCCCCAAGCTCTACTACTCCCCCAAGTGTTCCTACTCCCCCAAGCTCTCCTACTCCCCCAAGCTCCCTTACTCATCCAAGCTCTCCTATTCCCCCAAGCTCTTCTACTCCCCCAAGCTCTCCGACTCCCACAAGCTCTCCGACTTCCGCAAGCTCTCCTACACCCCAAAGCTCTCCTACTCCCCCAAGCTCTCCTACTCCCCCAAGCTCTCCTAACCCCCAAGTTCTCCTACTCCCCCAAGCTCTCCTACTCCACCAAGCTCCCTTACTCATCCAAGCTCTCCTATTCCCCCAAGCTCTCCTACTCCCCCAAGCTCTCCGACTCCCCCAAGCTCTCCGACTTCCGCAAGCTCTCCTACACCCCTCAGCTCTCCTACTCCCCCAAGCTCTCCTACTCCCCCAAGCTCGCCTACTCCTCCAAGCTCTCATACTCCCCCACGCTCTCCTACTCCTCCAAGCTCTCCTAATCCCACAAGCTCTCCTACACCACCAAGCTCTCCTACTCCCTCAAGCTCTCCTACACCCCCAAGCTCTCCTACTCCCCCAATCTCTCCTACTCCCCCAAGCTTTCCTACGCCACCAAGCTCTCCTACTCACCCAAGCTCTCCTACTCCCCCAAACTCTCCTACTCCCCCAAACTCTGCTACTCCCCCAAGTTCTCCTACTCCCCCAAGCTCTCCTACTCCTCCAAGCTCTCCTACTTCCCCAAGCTCTCCGACTCCCCCAAGCTCTCCTACTCCCCCAAGCTCTCCTACACCCCCAAGCTCTCCTACTCCCCAAATATCTCCTACTCCCCCAAGCTCTCCTACTCCCCAAAGCTCTCCTACTCCCCCAAGCTCTCCAACTCCCCCAACCTCTCTTACTCCCCCAAGCTCTTCTACTCCCCCAAGTTCTCCTACTACCGCAAGCTCTCCTACTCTCCCAAGCTCTCCTACTCCCCCAAGCTCTACTACTCCCCCAAGTGTTCCTACTCCCCCAAGCTCTCCTACTCCCCTAAGATCTCCTACTCCCACAAGCTCTCCTACTCCCCCAAGCTCTACTACTCCCCCAAGTGTTCCTACTCCCCCAAGCTCTCCTACTCCCCCAAGTTCGCCTACTCCCCCAAGTTCTCCTACTCCCCCAAGCTCTCCTACTCCACCAAGCTCTCCTACTCCCCCAAGCTCTCCTACTCCCCCAAGCTCCCCTACTCCCCGAAGCTCTCCTACTCCCCCAAGTTCTCCTACTCCTGCAAGCTCTCCTACTCCCCCAAGCTCTCCTACGCCTCCAAGCTCTCCTACTCCCCCACGCTCTCCGACTCCTCCAAGCTCTCCTAATCCCCAAAGCTGTCCTACACCCCCAAGCTCTCCTACTCCCACAAGCTCTCCTACTTCCCAAATCTCTCCTACTCTCCCAAGCTCTCCTATTCCCCCAAGCTCTCCTACTCCCCCAAGCTCTCCTACTCCCCCAACCTCTCTTACTCCCCCAAGCTCTCCTACTCCCCCAAGCTCTCCTACTACCGCAAGCTCTCCTACTCTCCCAACCTCTACTACTCCCGCAAGTGTTCCTACTCCCCTAGCTCTCCTACTCCCCTAAGATCTCCTACTCCCACAAGCTCTCCTACTCCCTCAAGCTCTCCTAATCCCCCAAGTTCTCATAACCCCCAAGTTAGCCTACTCCCCCAAGCTTTCCTACTCCCCCAAGCTCAACTACTCCTCCAAGCTCTCCTACTCCCCCAAGCTCTCCTACTCCAGCAAGCTCTCCGACTCTCCGAAGCTCTCCTACGCCCCCAAGCTCTCCTACTCCCCCAAGCCCTCCTACTCCCCCAAGCTCTCCTACACCCGTAAGCTCTCCTACTCCCCCAAGCTCTCCGACTCCCCCAAGCTCGCCTAGGCCTCCAAGCTCTCCTACTCCCTCACGCTCTCCTACTCCAGCAAGCTCTCCGACTCTCCGAAGCTCTCCTAATCCCCAAAGCTCTCCTACACCCCCAAGCTCTTCTACTCCCTCAAGCTCTCCTCCACCCCCAAGCTCTCCTACTACCCCAATCTCTCCTACTCCCCCAATCTCTCCTACTCCCCCAAGCTTTCCTACGCCACCAAGCTCTCCTACTCACCCAAGCTCTCCTACTCCCCCAAACTCTCCTACTCCCCCAAACTCTGCTACTCCCCCAAGTTCTCCTACTCCCCCAAGCTCTCCTACTCCTCCAAGCTCTCCTACTTCCCCAAGCACTCCGACTCCCCCAAGCTCTCCTACTCCCCCAAGCTCTCCTACACCCCCAAGCTCTCCTACTCCCCAAATATCTCCTACTCCCCCAAGCTCTCCTACTCCCCAAAGCTCTCCTACTCCCCCAAGCTCTCCAACTCCCCCAACCTCTCTTACTCCCCCAAGCTCTCCTACTCCCCCAAGTTCTCCTACTTCCGCAAGCTCTCCTACTCTCCCAAGCTCTCCTACTCCCCCAAGCTCTACTACTCCCCCAAGTGTTCCTACTCCCCCAAGCTCTCCTACTCCCCTAAGATCTCCTACTCCCACAAGCTCTCCTACTCCCCCAAGCTCTACTACTCCCCCAAGTGTTCCTACTCCCCCAAGCTCTCCTACTCCCCCAAGTTCGCCTACTCCCCCAAGCTCTCCTACTCCCCCAAGCTCTCCTACTCCACCAAGCTCTCCTACTCCCCCAAGCTCTCCTACTCCCCCAAGCTCCCCTACTTCCCGAAGCTCTCCTACTCCCCCAAGTTCTCCTACTCCTCCAAGCTCTCCTACTCCCCCAAGCTCTCCTACGCCTCCAAGCTCTCCTACTCCCCCACGCTCTCCGACTCCTCCAAGCTCTCCTAATCCCCAAAGCTGTCCTACACCCCCAAGCTCTCCTACTCCCACAAGCTCTCCTACTTCCCAAATCTCTCCTACTCTCCCAAGCTCTCCTATTCCCCCAAGCTCTCCTACTCCCCCAAGCTCTCCTACTCCCCCAACCTCTCTTACTCCCCCAAGCTCTCCTACTCCCCCAAGCTCTCCTACTACCGCAAGCTCTCCTACTCTCCCAACCTCTACTACTCCCGCAAGTGTTCCTACTCCCCTAGCTCTCCTACTCCCCTAAGATCTCCTACTCCCACAAGCTCTCCTACTCCCTCAAGCTCTCCTAATCCCCCAAGTTCTCATAACCCCCAAGTTAGCCTACTCCCCCAAGCTTTCCTACTCCCCCAAGCTCAACTACTCCTCCAAGCTCTCCTACTCCCCCAAGCTCTCCTACTCCCGCAAGCTCTCCGACTCTCCGAAGCTCTCCTACGCCCCCAAGCTCTCCTACTCCCCCAAGCCCTCCTACTCCCCCAAGCTCTCCTACACCCGTAAGCTCTCCTACTCCCCCAAGCTCTCCGACTCCCCCAAGCTCGCCTAGGCCTCCAAGCTCTCCTACTCCCTCACGCTCTCCTACTTCTCCAAGCTCTCCTAATCCCCAAAGCTCTCCTACACCCCCAAGCTCTTCTACTCCCTCAAGCTCTCCTCCACCCCCAAGCTCTCCTACTACCCCAATCTCTCCTACTCCCCCAAACTCTCCTACTCCCCCAAGCTTTCCTACTCCCCCAAGCTCTCCTACTCCACCAAGCTCTCCTACTCCACCAAGCTCTCCTACTCCATCAAGCTCTCCTACTCCCCCAAGCTCTGCTACTCCCCCAATCTCTCCTACTCCCCCAAGTTCTCCGACTCCCCCAAGCTCGCCTACTCCTCCAAGCTCTCCTACTCCCCCACGCTCTCCTACTCCCCCAAGCTCTCCTAATCCCCCAAACTCTCCTACTCCCCCAAGCTCTCCTACTCCCCCAAGCTCTCCTACTCCCCCAAACTCTCCAATCGCCCGAGCTCTACAATCCCCCAAGCTCTGCAATCCACCAAGCTCTCCAATCCCCCAAGCTCTCCGACACCCCCAAGCTCTCCTACACCCCAAAGTTATCCTACTCCCCGAAGCTCTGCTACTCCACCAAGTTCTCCTACTCCTCCAAGCTCTCCAACTCCCCCAAGCTCTCCTACTCCCCAAAGCTCTCCTACACCCCCAAGCTCTCCTACTCCCCCAAGCTATCCTACTACCCCAAGCTCTCCTATTCCCCCAAGCTCTCCTACTCCCCCAAGCTCTCCTACTCCCCCAACCTCTCTTACTCCCCCAAGCTCTCCTACTCCCCCAAGCTCTCCTACTACCGCAAGCTCTCCTACTCTCCCAAGCTCTCCTACTCCCCCAAGCTCTACTACTCCCCCAAGTGTTCCTACTCCCCCAAGCTTTCCTACTCCCCCAAGCTCTCCTACTCCCCTAAGAACTCCTACTCCCACAAGCTCTCCTACTCCCTCAAGCTCTCCTACTCCCCCATGTTCTCATAACCCCCAAGTTCACCTACTCCCCCAAGCTCTCCTACTCCCCCAAGCTCTCCGACTCCACCAAGCTCTCCTACTCCCCCAAGCTCTCCTACTCCCCCAAGCTCTCCTACTCCCCCAAGCTCTGCTACTCCCCGAAGCTCTCCTACTCCCCCAAGTTCTCCTACTCCTCCAAGCTCTCCTACTCCCCCAAGCTCTCCTACTCTCCAAAGCTCTCCTACACCCCTAAGCTCTCCTACTCCCCCAAGCTCTCCTACTCCCCCAAGCTCGCCTACGCCTCCAAGCTCTCCTACTCACCCACGCTCTCCTACTCCTCCAAGCTCTCCTAATCCCCAAAGCTCTCCTACACCCCCAAACTCTCCTACTCCCCCAAGCTCTCCTACTCCCCAAATCTCTCCTACTCCCCCAAGCACTCCTACTCCCCCAAGCTCTCCTACTCCCCCAAGCTCTCCTACTCCCCCAAATTCTCTTACTCCCCCAAGCTCTCCAACTCCCCCAAGCTCTCCTACTACCGCAAGCTCTCCTACTCTCCCAAGCTCTCCTACTCAACCCAAGCTCTACTACTCCCCCAAGTGTTCCTACTCCCCCAAGCTCTCCTACTCCCCTAATATCTCCTACTCCCACAAGCTCTCCTACTCCCTCAAGCTCTCCTAATCCCCCAAGTTCTCTTAACCCCCAAGTTCGCCTACTCCCCCTAGCTCTCCTACTCCCCCAAGCTCTCCTACTCCACCAAGCTCTCCTACTCCCCCAAGCTCTCCTACTCCCCCAAGCTCTCCTACTCCCCGAAGCTCTCCTACTCCCCCAAATTCTCCTACTCCTCCAAGCTCTCCTACTCCCCCAAGCTCTCCTACTCCCCAAAGCTCTCCTACACCCGTAAGCTCTCCTACTCCCCCAAGCTCTCCTACTCCCCCAAGCTCTCCTACTCCCCCAAGCTCTCCTACACCCGTAAGCTCTCCTACTCCCCCAAGCTCTCCTACTCCCCCAAGCTCGCCTACACCTCCAAGCTCTCCTACTCCCTCACGCTCTCCTACTTCTCCAAGCTCTCCTAATCCCCAAAGCTCTCCTACACCCCCAAGCTCTTCTACTCCCTCAAGCTCTCCTACACCCCCAAGCTCTCCTACTACCCCAATCTCTCCTACTCCCCCAAACTCTCCTACTCCCCCAAGCTTTCCTACTCCCCCAAGCTCTCCTACTCCCCCAAGCTCTCCTACTCCACCAAGCTCTCCTACTCCACCAAGCTCTCCTACTCCATCAAGCTCTCCTACTCCCCGAAGCTCTCCTACTCCCCCAAGTTCTCCTACTCCCCCAAGCTCTCCTACTCTCCCATGCTCTCCTACTCCCCCAATTTCTCCTACTCCCCCAAGCTCGCCGACTCCTCCAAGCTCTCCTCGTCCTCCACGCTCTCCTACTCCCCAAATCTCTCCTAACCCCCAAGTTCTCCTACTCCCCCAAGCTCGCCTACGCCTCCAAGCTCTCCTACTCACCCACGCTCTCCTACTCCTCCAAGCTCTCCTAATCCCAAAGCTCTCCTACACCCCCAAACTCTCCTACTCCCCCAAGCTCTCCTACTCCCCAAATCTCTCCTACTCCCCCAAGCTCTCCTACTCCCCCAAGCTCTCCTACTCCCTCAAGCTCTCCTACTCCCCCAAATTCTCTTACTCCCCCAAGCTCTCCAACTCCCCCAAGCTCTCCTACTACCGCAAGCTCTCCTACTCTCCCAAGCTCTCCTACTCCCCCAAGCTCTACTACTCCCCCAAGTGTTCCTACTCCCCCAAGCTCTCCTACTCCCCTAATATCTCCTACTCCCACAAGCTCTCCTACTCCCTCAAGCTCTCCTAATCCCCCAATTCTCATAACCCCCAAGTTCGCCTACTCCCCCAAGCTCTCCTACTCCCCCAAACTCTCCTACTCCCCCAAGCTCTCCTACTCCCCAAATCTCTCCTACTCCCCCAAGCTCTCCTACTCCCCCAAGCTCTCCTACTCCCCCAAACTCTCCTACTCCCCCAAATTCTCTTACTCCCCCAAGCTCTCCAACTCCCCCAAGCTCTCCTACTACCGCAAGCTCTCCTACTCTCCCAAGCTCTCCTACTCCCCCAAGCTCTACTACTCCCCCAAGTGTTCCTACTCCCCCAAGCTCTCCTTCTCCCCTAATATCTCCTACTCCCACAAGCTCTCCTACTCCCTCAAGCTCTCCTAATCCCCCAAGTTCTCATAACCCCCAAGTTCGCCTACTCCCCCAAGCTCTCCTACTCCCCCAAGCTCTCCTACTCCACCAAGCTCTCCTACTCCCCCAAGCTCTCCTACTCCCTCAAGCTCTCCTACACCCCCAAGCTCTCCTACTCCCCCAATCTCTCCTACTCCCCCAAACTCTCCTACTCCCCCAAGCTTTCCTACTCCCCCAAGCTCTCCTACTCCACCAAGCTCTCCTAGTCCACCAAGCTCTCCTACTCCATCAAGCTCTCCTACTTCCCGAAGCTCTCCTACTCCCCCAAGCTCTCCTACTCCCTCAAGCTCTCCTTACCCCCAAGCTCTCCTACTCCCCCAATCTCTCCTACTCCCCCAAACTCTCCTACTCCCCCAAGCTTTCCTACTCCCCCAAGCTCTCCTACTCCACCAAGCTCTCCTACTCCCCCAAGCTCTCCTACTCCCCCAAGCTCTCCTACTCCCCGAAGCTCTCCTACTCCCCCAAATTCTCCTACTCCTCCAAGCTCTCCTACTCCCCCAAGCTCTCCTACTCCCCAAAGCTCTCCTACACCCGTAAGGTCTCCTACTCCCCCAAGCTCTCCTACTCCCCCAAGCTCTCCTACTCCCCCAAGCTCTCCTACACCCGTAAGCTCTCCTACTCCCCCAAGCTCTCCTACTCCCCCAAGCTCGCCTACACCTCCAAGCTCTCCTACTCCCTCACGCTCTCCTACTTCTCCAAGCTCTCCTAATCCCCAAAGCTCTCCTACACCCCCAAGCTCTTCTACTCCCTCAAGCTCTCCTACACCCCCAAGCTCTCCTACTACCCCAATCTCTCCTACTCCCCCAAACTCTCCTACTCCCCCAAGCTTTCCTACTCCCCCAAGCTCTCCTACTCCCCCAAGCTCTCCTACTCCACCAAGCTCTCCTACTCCACCAAGCTCTCCTACTCCATCAAGCTCTCCTACTCCCCGAAGCTCTCCTACTCCCCCAAGTTCTCCTACTCCCCCAAGCTCTCCTACTCCCCCATGCTCTCCTACTCCCCCAATTTCTCCTACTCCCCCAAGCTCGCCTACTCCTCCAAGCTCTCCTCGTCCTCCACGCTCTCCTACTCCCCAAATCTCTCCTAACCCCCAAGTTCTCCTACTCCCCCAAGCTCGCCTACGCCTCCAAGCTCTCCTACTCACCCACGCTCTCCTACTCCTCCAAGCTCTCCTAATCCCAAAGCTCTCCTACACCCCCAAACTCTCCTACTCCCCCAAGCTCTCCTACTTCCAAATCTCTCCTACTCCCCCAAGCTCTCCTACTCCCCCAAGCTCTCCTACTCCCTCAAGCTCTCCTACTCGCCCAAATTCTCTTACTCCCCCAAGCTCTCCAACTCCCCCAAGCTCTCCTACTACCGCAAGCTCTCCTACTCTCCCAAGCTCTCCTACTCCCCCAAGCTCTACTACTCCCCCAAGTGTTCCTACTCCCCCAAGCTCTCCTACTCCCCTAATATCTCCTACTCCCACAAGCTCTCCTACTCCCTCAAGCTCTCCTAATCCCCCAAGTTCTCATAACCCCCAAGTTCGCCTACTCCCCCAAGCTCTCCTACTCCCCCAAACTCTCCTACTCCCCCAAGCTCTCCTACTCCCCAAATCTCTCCTACTCCCCCAAGCTCTCCTACTCCCCCAAGCTCTCCTACTCCCCCAAACTCTCCTACTCCCCCAAATTCTCTTACTCCCCCAAGCTCTCCAACTCCCCCAAGCTCTCCTACTACCGCAAGCTCTCCTACTCTCCCAAGCTCTCCTACTCCCCCAAGCTCTACTACTCCCCCAAGTGTTCCTACTCCCCCAAGCTCTCCTACTCCCCTAATATCTCCTACTCCCACAAGCTCTCCTACTCCCTCAAGCTCTCCTAATCCCCCAAGTTCTCATAACCCCCAAGTTCGCCTAGTCCCCCAAGCTCTCCTACTCCCCCAAGCTCTCCTACTCCACCAAGCTCTCCTACTCCCCCAAGCTCTCCTACTCCCTCAAGCTCTCCTACACCCCCAAGCTCTCCTACTCCCCCAATCTCTCCTACTCCCCCAAACTCTCCTACTCCCCCAAGCTTTCCTACTCCCCCAAGCTCTCCTACTCCACCAAGCTCTCCTAGTCCACCAAGCTCTCCTACTCCATCAAGCTCTCCTACTTCCCGAAGCTCTCCTACTCCCCCAAGTTCTCCTACTCCCCCAAGCTCTCCTACTCCCCCATGCTCTCCTACTCCCCCAATTTCTCCTACTCCCCCAAGCTCGCCTACTCCTCCAAGCTCTCCTCGTCCTCCACGCTCTCCTACTCCCCATATCTCTCCTAACCCCCAAGTTCTCCTACTCCACCAAGCTCTCCTACTCCCCCAAGCACCCTTACTCATCCAAGCTCTCCTATTCCCCTAAGCTCTCCTACATCCCCAAGCTCTCCTACTCCCCCAAGCTCGCCTACTCCTCCAAGCTCTCCTACTCCCCCACGCTCTCCTACTCCTCCAAGCTCTCCTAATCCCCCAAGCTCTCCTACACCCCCAAGCTCTCCTACTCCCTCAAGCTCTCCTACACACCCAAGCTCTCCTACTCCCCCAATCTCTCCTACTCCCCCAAACTCTCCTACTCCCCCAAGCTTTCCTACTCCCCCAAGCTCTCATACTCCACCAAGCTCTCCTACTCCACCAAGCTCTCCTACTCCCCCAAACTCTCCTACTCCCCCAAGCTCTCCTACTCCGCCAAGCTCTTCTACTCCCCCAAGTTCTCCGACTCCCCCAAGCTCGCCTACTCCTCCAAGCTCTCCTACTCCCCCACGCTCTACTACTTCCCCAAGCTCTCCTAATCCCCCAAGCTCTCCTACTCCCCCAAGCTCTCCTCCTCCCCCAAGCTCTCGTACACCCCCAAGCTCTCCAATCGCCCCAGCTCTCCAATGCCCCAAGCTCTCCAATCCAGCAAGCTCTCCATTCCCTCAAGCTCGCCTACTCCCCCAAGCTCTCCTACACCCCAAATTTCTCCGAATCCCCGAAGCTCTCCTGCTCCCCCAAGTTCTACTACTCCTCCAAGCTCTCCTACTCCCCCAAGCTCTCCTACTCCCCAAAGCTCTCCTACACCCCCAAGCTCTCCTGCTCCCCCAAGCTCTCCTCCTCCCCCAAGCTCTCCTACTCCTCCAAGCTCTCCTACACCCCCACGCTCTCCTACTCCCCCAAGCTCTCCTAATCCCCCAAGCTCTCCTACTCCCTCAAGCTCTCCGACTCGCTCAAGCTCTCCTACACCCCCAAGCTCTCCTACTCCCCCAATCTCTCCTACTCCCCTAAGCTCGCCTACTCCCCCAAGCTTTCCAACTCCCCCAAGCTCTCCTACTCCACCAAGCTCTCCTACTCCACCAAGCTCTCCTACTCCCCCAAGCTCTCCTACTCCCCCAAGCTCTCCTACTCCTCCAAGCTCTCCTACTCCCTTAAACTCCCCGACTCCGGTAAGCTCTCCTACTCTGTTCAGCTGTCCTCCTCTCCCAAGCTCTCCTACTCGCCCACGCTCTCCTACTCTGGTAAGCTCTCCTAATCCGGCAAGCTCTCCTACTCCCACAATCTCTCCGACTCCCGCAAGCTCTCCTACTCACGCAAGCTCTCCGACTCCCGCAATGCTCACCTACTCCCGCAAGCTCTCCTACTCCCGCAAACTCTCCTACTCCCTCAAGCTCTCCTACTCCTGTAAGCTACCCTACTCCCACAAGCACTCCTACTCAACCAAGCTCTCCTACTCCCCAAGTTCTCCTAAACCCACAAGCTCTCCTACTCCCCCAAGCTCTCCTACTCCCCAAAGCTCGCCTACTCCCCCAAGTTCTCCTACTTCCCCAGCTCTCCTATTCCCCCACACTCTCCTACTCCCTCAAGCTCGCCTACACGCCCAAGCTCTCCTACACCCCCAAGCTCTCCTACTCCCGCAAGCTCTCCTACTCCCCCAAGCTCTCCTCCTCCCGCAAGCTGTCCTACTCCCCCAAGCTCTCCGACTCCCCCAAGCTCTCCTACTCCCCCAAGCTATCCGACTCCCCCAAGCTCTCCGACTCCCCCAAGCTCTCCTACTCCCCCAAGCTCTCCTTCTCCCCCAAGCTCTCCTACTCCCCCAAGCTCTCCTACTCCCCCAAGCTTTCCTACTCCCCCAGGCTCTCCTACTCCCCCAAGCTCTCCTACTCCAACAAGCTCTCCTACTGCCCCTAGCTCTCCTACTCCCCCAAGCTCTCCGACTCCCCCAAGCTCTCCTACTCCCCCAAGCTCTCCTTCTCCCCCAAGCTCTCCTACTCCCCCAAGCTCTCCTACTCCACCAAGCTTTCCTACTCCCCCAGGCTCTCCTACTCCACCAAGCTCTCCTACTCCACCAAGCTCTCCTACTCCCCCAAGCTCTCCTACTCCCCCAAGCTCTCCTACTCCCCCAAGCTTTCCTACTCCCCCAAACTCTCGTACTCCCCCAAGCTGTCCAATCCCCCAAGCTCTGCTACTCCCCCAAGCTCTCCTTCTCCCCCAAACTCTCCTACTCCCCCAAGCTCTCCGACTCCCCCAGGTTTTCCTACTCACCCAAGCTCGGCTACTCCTCCAAACTCTCCTACTCCCCCACGTTCTCCTACTCCACCAAGCTCTCCTACTCCACCAAGCTCTCCTACTCCACCAAGCTCTCCTACTCCCCCAAGCTCTCCTACTCCCTCAAGCTCTCCTACACCCCCAAGCTCTCCTACTCCCCCAATCTCTCCTACTCCCCCAAACTCTCCTACTCCCCCAAGCTTTCCTACTCCCCCAAGCTCTCCTACTCCACCAAGCTCTCCTAGTCCACCAAGCTCTCCTACTCCATCAAGCTCTCCTACTTCCCGAAGCTCTCCTACTCCCCCAAGTTCTCCTACTCCCCCAAGCTCTCCTACTCCCCCATGCTCTCCTACTCCCCCAATTTCTCCTACTCCCCCAAGCTCGCCTACTCCTCCAAGCTCTCCTCGTCCTCCACGCTCTCCTACTCCCCATATCTCTCCTAACCCCCAAGTTCTCCTACTCCCCCAAGCTCTCCTACTCCCCCAAGCACCCTTACTCATCCAAGCTCTCCTATTCCCCTAAGCTCTCCTACATCCCCAAGCTCTCCTACTCCCCCAAGCTCGCCTACTCCTCCAAGCTCTCCTACTCCCCCACGCTCTCCTACTCCTCCAAGCTCTCCTAATCCCCCAAGCTCTCCTACACCCCCAAGCTCTCCTACTCCCTCAAGCTCTCCTACACACCCAAGCTCTCCTACTCCCCCAATCTCTCCTACTCCCCCAAACTCTCCTACTCCCCCAAGCTTTCCTACTCCCCCAAGCTCTCATACTCCACCAAGCTCTCCTACTCCACCAAGCTCTCCTACTCCCCCAAACTCTCCTACTCCCCCAAGCTCTCCTACTCCGCCAAGCTCTTCTACTCCCCCAAGTTCTCCGACTCCCCCAAGCTCGCCTACTCCTCCAAGCTCTCCTACTCCCCCACGCTCTACTACTTCCCCAAGCTCTCCTAATCCCCCAAGCTCTCCTACTCCCCCAAGCTCTCCTCCTCCCCCAAGCTCTCGTACACCCCCAAGCTCTCCAATCGCCCCAGCTCTCCAATGCCCCAAGCTCTCCAATCCAGCAAGCTCTCCATTCCCTCAAGCTCGCCTACTCCCCCAAGCTCTCCTACACCCCAAATTTCTCCGAATCCCCGAAGCTCTCCTGCTCCCCCAAGTTCTACTACTCCTCCAAGCTCTCCTACTCCCCCAAGCTCTCCTACTCCCCAAAGCTCTCCTACACCCCCAAGCTCTCCTGCTCCCCCAAGCTCTCCTCCTCCCCCAAGCTCTCCTACTCCTCCAAGCTCTCCTACACCCCCACGCTCTCCTACTCCCCCAAGCTCTCCTAATCCCCCAAGCTCTCCTACTCCCTCAAGCTCTCCGACTCGCTCAAGCTCTCCTACACCCCCAAGCTCTCCTACTCCCCCAATCTCTCCTACTCCCCTAAGCTCGCCTACTCCCCCAAGCTTTCCAACTCCCCCAAGCTCTCCTACTCCACCAAGCTCTCCTACTCCACCAAGCTCTCCTACTCCCCCAAGCTCTCCTACTCCCCCAAGCTCTCCTACTCCTCCAAGCTCTCCTACTCCCTTAAACTCCCCGACTCCGGTAAGCTCTCCTACTCTGTTCAGCTGTCCTCCTCTCCCAAGCTCTCCTACTCGCCCACGCTCTCCTACTCTGGTAAGCTCTCCTAATCCGGCAAGCTCTCCTACTCCCACAATCTCTCCGACTCCCGCAAGCTCTCCTACTCACGCAAGCTCTCCGACTCCCGCAATGCTCACCTACTCCCGCAAGCTCTCCTACTCCCGCAAACTCTCCTACTCCCTCAAGCTCTCCTACTCCTGTAAGCTACCCTACTCCCACAAGCACTCCTACTCAACCAAGCTCTCCTACTCCCCAAGTTCTCCTAAACCCACAAGCTCTCCTACTCCGCCAAGCTCTCCTACTCCCCAAAGCTCGCCTACTCCCCCAAGTTCTCCTACTTCCCCAGCTCTCCTATTCCCCCACACTCTCCTACTCCCTCAAGCTCGCCTACACGCCCAAGCTCTCCTACACCCCCAAGCTCTCCTACTCCCGCAAGCTCTCCTACTCCCCCAAGCTCTCCTCCTCCCGCAAGCTGTCCTACTCCCCCAAGCTCTCCGACTCCCCCAAGCTCTCCTACTCCCCCAAGCTATCCGACTCCCCCAAGCTCTCCGACTCCCCCAAGCTCTCCTACTCCCCCAAGCTCTCCTTCTCCCCCAAGCTCTCCTACTCCCCCAAGCTCTCCTACTCCCCCAAGCTTTCCTACTCCCCCAGGCTCTCCTACTCGCCCAAGCTCTCCTACTCCAACAAGCTCTCCTACTGCCCCTAGCTCTCCTACTCCCCCAAGCTCTCCGACTCCCCCAAGCTCTCCTACTCCCCCAAGCTCTCCTTCTCCCCCAAGCTCTCCTACTCCCCCAAGCTCTCCTACTCCACCAAGCTTTCCTACTCCCCCAGGCTCTCCTACTCCACCAAGCTCTCCTACTCCACCAAGCTCTCCTACTCCCCCAAGCTCTCCTACTCCCCCAAGCTCTCCTACTCCCCCAAGCTTTCCTACTCCCCCAAACTCTCGTACTCCCCCAAGCTGTCCAATCCCCCAAGCTCTGCTACTCCCCCAAGCTCTCCTTCTCCCCCAAACTCTCCTACTCCCCCAAGCTCTCCGACTCCCCCAGGTTTTCCTACTCACCCAAGCTCGGCTACTCCTCCAAACTCTCCTACTCCCCCACGTTCTCCTACTCCCCCAAGCTCTCCTAATCCCCCAAGCTCTCCTACTCCCTCAAGCTCTCCGACTCGCATAAGCTCTCCTACACCCCCAAGCTCTCCTACTCCCCCAATCTCTCCTACTCCCCCAAGCTCGCCTACTCCCCCAAGCTTTCCAACTCCCCCAAGCTCTCCTACTCCACCAAGCTCTCCTACTCCACCAAGCTCTCCTACTCCCCCAAGCTCTCCTACTCCCCCAAGCTCTCCTACTCCTCCAAGCTCTCCTACTCCCTTAAACTCTCCGACTCCGGTAAGCTCTCCTACTCTGTTCAGCTGTCCTCCTCTCCCAAGCTCTCCTACTCGCCCACGCTCTCCTACTCTGGTAAGCTCTCCTAATCCGGCAAGCTCTCCTACTCCAACAAGCTCTCCTACTCCCGCAAGCTCTCCTACTCCCGCAAACTCTCCTACTCCCGCAAGCTCTCCTACTCCTGTAAGCTACCCTACTCCCACAAGCACTCCTACTCCCCCAAGCTCTCCTACTCCCCAAGTTCTCCGAAACCCACAAGCTCTCCTACTCCCCCAAGCTCTCCTACTCCCCAAAGCTCGCCTACTCCCCCAAGTTCTCCTACTTCCCCAGCTCTCCTATTCCCCCACACTCTCCTACTCCCTCAAGCTCGCCTACACGCCCAAGCTCTCCTACTCCCCCAAGCTCTCCTACTCCCGCAAGCTCTCCTACTCCCCCAAGCTCTCCTCCTCCCGCAAGCTGTCCTACTCCCCCAAGCTCTCCGACTCCCCCAAGCTCTCCTACTCCCCCAAGCTGTCCGACTCCCCCAAGCTCTCCGACTCCCCCAAGCTCTCCTACTCCCCCAAGCTCTCCTTCTCCCCCAAGCTCTCCTACTCCCCCAAGCTCTCCTACTCCCCCAAGCTTTCCTACTCCCCCAGGCTCTCCTACTCCCCCAAGCTCTCCTACTCCAACAAGCTCTCCTACTGCCCCTAGCTCTCCTACTCCCCCAAGCTCTCCGACTCCCCCAAGCTCTCCTACACCCCCAAGCTCTCCTTCACCCCAAGCTCTCCTTCTCCCCCAAGCTCTCCTACTCCCCAAGCTTTCCTACTCCCCCAGGCTCTCCTACTCCACCAAGCTCTCCTACTCCACCAAGCTCTCCTACTCCGCCAAGCTCTCCTACTCCCCCAAGCTCTCCTACTCCCCCAAGCTTTCCTACTCCCCCAAGCTTTCGTACTCCCCCAAGCTGTCCAATCCCCCAAGCTCTGCTACTCCCCCAAGCTCTCCTTCTCCCCCAAACTCTCCTACTCCCCCAAGCTCTCCTACTGCCCCAAGCTTTCCTACTCCCCCAGGCTCTCCTACTCCACCAAGCTCTCCTACTCCACCAAGCTCTCCTACTCCCCCAAGCTCTCCTACTCCCCCAAGCTCTCCTACTCCGCCAAGCTCTCCGACTCCCCCAAGCTCTCCTACTCCCCCAAGCTCTCCTTCTCACCCAAGCTCTCCTACTCCCCCAAGCACTCTTACTCCCCCAAGCTTTCCCACTCCCCCAGGCTCTCCTACTCCACCAAGCTCTCCGACTCCCCCAAGCTCTCCTACTCCCCCAAGCTCTCCGACTCCCCCAAGCTCTCCTACTCCACCAAGCTCTCCTACTCCCCCAAGCTCTCCTACTCCCCCAAGCTCTCCTACTCCCCCAAGCTCTCCGACTCCCCCAAGTTCTCCTACTCACCCCAGCTCGGCTGCTCCTCCAAGCTCTCCTACTCCCCCACGTTCTCCTACTCCACCAAGCTCTCCTACTCCACCAAGCTCTCCTACTCCCCCAAGCTCTCCTACTCCCCCAAGCTCTCCTGCTCCCCCAAGCTCTCCGACTCCCCCAAGCTCTCCTACTCCACCAAGCTCTCCTACTACCCCAAGCTCGCCTACTCCTCCAAGCTCTCCTAATCCCGCACGCTCTCCTTCTCCCCCAAGCTCTCGTAATCCGCCAAGCGCTCCTACTCCCCCAAGCTCTCCTACTCCCTCAAGCTCTCCTACACCCCCAAGCTCTCCTACTCCCCCAATCTCTCCTACTCCCCCAAGCTCTCCTACTCCCCCAAGCTTTCCTACTCCCCCAAGCTCTCCTACTCCACCAAGCTCTCCTACTCCACCAAGCTCTCCCACTCCCCCAAGCTCTCCTACACTCCCAAGCTCTCCTACTCCCCCATGTTCTCCTACTCCTCCAAGCTCTCCTACTCCCCGAAGCTCTCCTACTCCCCAAATCTCTCCTACACCCCCAAGCTCTCCTACTCCTCCAAGTTCTCCTACTCCCCCAGGCTCTCCTACTCCCCAAAACTCTCCTAATCCCCCAAGCTCTCCGACTCCCGCAAGCTCCCCTACTCGCTCAAGCTCTCCTACACCCCCAAGCTCTCCTACTCCCCCAATCTCTCCTACTCACCCAAGCTCTCCTATTCCCCCAAGCTTTCCAACTCCCCCAAGCTCTGCTACTCCCCCAAGCTCTTCTACTCCCCCAATTCTCCTACTCCCTCAAGCTCGCCTACTCCTCCAAGCTCTCCTACTCCTCCAATCTCTCCTACTCTCCCAAGCTCTCCACCTCCCCCAAGCTTTCCTACTCCCCCAAGCTCTCCTAATCCATCAAGCTCTCCAACTCCACCAAGCGCTCCTACTCCTCCAAGCACTCCTACTCCCCGACGCTCTCCTACTCCCCCAAGCTCTCCTAATCCCCCAAGGTCTCCTACTCCTCCAAGCTCTCCAACTCCCCCAAGCTCTCTAAATCCCCAAAACTCTCCTACACCCCCAAGCTCTCCTACTCCCCCAAGCTATCCTACTCCCCCAAGCTCTCCTATTCCCCCAAATTCTCCTACTCCCCCAAGCTCTCCTACTCCCCCAAGCTCTCCTACTCCCCCAAGCTCTCCTCCTCCCCCAAGCTCTCGTACACCCCCAAGCTCTCCAATCGCCCCAGCTCTCCAATGCCCCAAGCTCTCCAATCCAGCAAGCTCTCCATTCCCTCAAGCTCTCCTACTCCCCCAAGCTCTCCTGCTCCCCAAAGCTCTCCTACACCCCCAAGCTCTCCTGCTCCCCCAAGCTCTCCTACTCCCCCAAGCTCTCCTACTCCCCCAAGCTCTCCTACTCCACCAAGCGCTCCTACTCCCCCAAGCTCTCCGACTCCCCCAAGCTCTCCTACTCCCCCAAGCTCTCCTTCTCCCCCAAGCTCTCCTACTCCCCCAAGCTCTCTTACTCCCCCAAGCTTTCCTACTCCCCCAGGCTCTCCTACTCCACCAAGCTCTCCGACTCCCCCAAGCTCTCCTACTCCCCCAAGCTCTCCGACTCCCCCAAGCTCTCCTACTCCACCAAGCTCTCCTACTCCCCCAAGCTCTCCTACTCCCCCAAGCTCTCCTACTCCCTCAAGCTCTCCGACTCCCCCAAGTTCTCCTACTCACCCAAGCTCGGCTACTCCTCCAAGCTCTCCTACTACCCCACGTTCTCCTACTCCACCAAGCTCTCCTACACCACCAAGCTCTCCTACTCCCCCAAGCTCTCCTACTCCCCCAAGCTCTCCTACTCCCCAAGCTCCCCGACTCCCCCAAGCTCTCCTACTCCACCAAGCTCTCCTACTCCCCCAAGCTCGCCTACTCCTCCAAGCTCTCCTAATCCCGCACGCTCTCCTTCTCCCCCAAGCTCTCGTAATCCGCCAAGCGCTCCTACTCCCCCAAGCTCTCCTACTCCCTCCATCTCTCCTACACCCCCAAGCTCTCCTACTCCCCCAATCTCTCCGACTCCCCCAAGCTCTCCTACTCCACCAAGCTCCCCTACTCCCCCAAGCTCGCCTACTCCTCCAAGCTCTCCTAATCCCGCACGCTCTCCTTCTCCCCCAAGCTCTCGTAATCCGCCAAGCGCTCCTACTCCCCCAAGCTCTCCTACTCCCTCAAGCTCTCCTACACCCCCAAGCTCTCCTACTCCTCCAATCTCTCCTACTCCCCCAAGCTCTCCTACTCCCCCAAGCTTTCCTACTCCCCCAAGCTCTCCTACTCCACCAAGCTCTCCTACTCCCCCAAGCTCTCCTACACTCCCAAGCTCTCCTACTCCCCCATGTTCTCCTACTCCTCCAAGCTCTCCTACTCCCCGAAGCTCTCCTACTCCCCAAATCTCTCCTACACCCCCAAGCTCTCCTACTCCTCCAAGCTCTCCTACTCCCCCAGGCTCTCCTACTCCCCCAAACTCTCCTAATCCCCCAAGCTCTCCTACTCCCCCAAGCTCCCCTACTCGCACAAGCGCTCCTACACCCCCAAGCTCTCCTACTCCCCCAATCTCTCCTACTCACCCAAGCTCTCCTACTCCCCCAAGCGCTCCTACTCCCCCAAGCTCTCCTACTCCCCCAAGCTCTCCTACTCCCCCAAGCTCTCCTACTCCCCCAAGCTCTCCTACTTCCCCAAGCTCTCCTACTACACCAATCTCTCCTACCCCGCCAAGCTCTCCTACTCCCCCAAGTTCTCCTACTCCCCCAAGCTCTCGTACTCCCCCAAGCTGTCGTACTCCCCCATGCTCTCGTAATCCCCCAAGCTCCCCTCCTCCGGTAAGCTCTCCTCCTCCGGTATGATCTCCTACTCCCCCAAGCTCTCCTACTCACCCAAGCTCTCCTACTCCGACAAGCTCTCCTTCACCCCAAGCTCTCCTACTCCCCCAAGCTCTCCTACTTCCCCAAGCTGTCCTACTCCAACAAGCTCTCCTACCCCGCCAAGCTCTCCTAATCCCCCAAGTTCTCCTACTCCCCCAAGCTCTCATGCTCCCGCAAGCTCTCGTAATCCCCCAACACTCCTCCTCCCCCAAGCTCTCATCCTCCCCCAAGCTCTCCTCCTCCGGTAAGCTCTCCTCCTCTGGTATGATCTCCTAATCACCCTAACATTCCGACTCTCCCAAGCTCTCCTACTCACCCAAGCTCTCCTACTCCCCCAAGATCTCCTACTCTCCCAAGCTCTCCTACTCCCCCAAGCTCTCCTACCCCGCCAAGCTCTCCTACTCCCCCAAGTTCTCCTACTCCCCCAAGCTCTCCAACTCCCCCAAGCTCTCCTACTCCCCCAATCTCTCCTACTCCCCCAAGCTCTCCTACTCCCCCACTCTCGTACACCCCCAAGCTCTCGTACTCCCCCAAGCTCTCGTACTCCCCCAAGATCTCGTAATCCCCCAAGCTCTCCTCCTCCCCCAAGCTCTCCTCCTCCCCCAAGCTCTCCTACTCCCCCAAGCTCTCCTACTACACCAATCTCTCCTACCCCGCCAAGCTCTCCTACTCCCCCAAGTTCTCCTACTCCCCCAAGCTCTCGTACTCCCCCAAGCTCTCCTAATCCCCCAAGCTCTCCTACCCCGCCAAGCTCTCCTACTCCCCCAAACTCTCCTACTTCCCCAAGCTCTCCTACTCCCCCAAGCGCTCCTACTCCCCCAAGCTCTCCTACTCCCCCAAGCTCTCCTACTCCCCCAAGCTCTCCTACTCCCCCAAGCTCTCCTATTTCCCAAGCTCTCCTACTACACCAATCTCTCCTACCCCGCCAAGCTCTCCTACTCCCCCAAGTTCTCCTACTCCCCCAAGCTCTCGTACTCCCCCAAGCTGTCGTACTCCCCCAAGCTCTCGTAATCCCCCAAGCTCCCTTCCTCCGGTAAGCTCTCCTCCTCCGGTATGATCTCCTACTCCCCCATGCTCTCCTACTCACCCAAGCTCTCCTGCTCCCCCAAGCTTTCCTACCCCGCCAAGCTCTCCTACTCCCCCAAGCTCTCCTACTCCCCCAAGCTCTCCTACTACCCCAAGCTCTCCTACTCCCCTCAAGCTATCCTACTCCCCAAGCTCTCCTACTCCCCCAAGCTCTCCTACTCCCCCAAGCTCTCCTACTCCGCCAAGCTCTCCTTCACCCCAAGCTCTCCTACTCCCCCAAGCTCTCCTACTTCCCCAAGCTCTCCTACTCCACCAAGCTCTCCTACTCCGCCAAGCTCTCCTAATCCCCCAAGTTCTCCTCCTCCCCCAAGCTCTCATCCTCCCCCAAGCTCTCCTCCTCCGGTAAGCTCTTCTCCTCTGGTATGATCTCCTAATCACCCTAACATTTCTACTCCCCCATGCTCTCCTACTCACCCAAGCTCTCCTACTCCCCCAAGATCTCCTACTCCCCCAAGCTCTCCTACTCCCCCAAGCTCTCCTACCCCGCCAAGCTCTCCTACTCCCCCAAGTTCTCCTACTCCCCCAATTTCTCCAACTCCCCCAAGCTCTCCTACTCCCCCAATCTCTCCTACTCCCCCAAGCTCTCCTACTCCCCCACTCTCGTACACCCCCAAGCTCTCGTACTCCCCCAAGCTCTCGTACTCCCCCAAGATCTCGTAATCCCCCAAGCTCTCCTCCTCCCCCAAGCTCTCCTCCTCCCCCAAGCTCTCCTCCTCCGGTATGATTTCCTAATCATCCTAACGCTCCTACTCCCCCAAGCTCTACTACTCCCCCAAGCTCTCCTACTCCCCCAAGCTCACCTACCCCGCCAAGCTCTCCTACTCCCCCAAGCTCTCCTACTCCCCCAAGCTCTCCTACTCCCCCAAGCTATCCTACTCCCCCAAGCTCTCCTACTCCCTCAAGCTCTCCTACTCCCCCAAGCTCTCCTACTCCGCCATGCTCTCCTACTCCGGAAAGCTCTCCTACTCCCTCAAACTCTCCTAGTCTGGTAAGCTCTCCTACTCCCGTAAGCTCTCCTACTCCCTCAAGCTCTCCTACTCCCCCAAGTTCTCCGACACCAGTAAACTCTCCTACTCCAGTAAGCTCTCTGACTCAGGTAAGGTCTCTGACTCCCCCAAGCTCTCCGACTCCCCCAAGCTCTCCTACTCCCCCAAGCTCTCCTACTCCCCCAAGCTCTCCTACTCCTCCAAGCTCTCCTACTCCCGCAAGCTCTCCTACTCCCCCAAGCTCTCCTACTCCCCCAAGCTCTCCTCCTCTGGTATGATCTCCTACTCCCGCAAGCTCTCCTACTCACCCAAGCTCTCCTGCTCCCCCAAGCTCTCCTACTCGCCCAAGCTCTCCTACTCCCCCAAGCTTTCCTAACCCGCCAAGCTCTCCTACTCCCCCAAGTTCTCCTACTCCCCTTGGCTCTCCTATTCCCCCAAGCTCTCCTACTCCCCCAAACGCTCCTACTCCCCCAAGCTCTCCTACTCCCCGAAGCTCTCCTACTCCCCCAAGCTCTCCTACTCCCTCAAGCTCTCCTACTTCCCCAAGCTCTCCTACTCCCCCAAGCTCTCCTACTCCCCCAAGCTCTCCTACTTCCCCAAGCTCTCCTAATCCCCCAAGCTCTCCTTCTCACCCAAGTTCTCCTACTCCCCCAAGCTCTCGTACTCCCCCAAGCTGTCGTACTCCTCCATGCTCTCGTAATCCCCCAAGCTCTCCTCCTCCGGTAAGCTCTCCTCCTCCGGTATGATCTCCTACTCCCCCAAGCTCTCCTACTCACTCAAGCTCTCCTGCTCCCCCAAGCTCTCCTACTCCCCCAAGCTCTCCTGCTTCCCCAAGCACTCCTACTCCACTAGGCTCTCCTACCCCGCCAAGCTCTCCTACTCCCCCAAGTTCTCCGACTCCCCCAAGCTCTCCTACTCCTCCAAGCTCTGGTAATCCCCTAAGCACTCCCCCTCCACCAAGCTCTCATCCTCCCCCAAGCTCTCCTCCTCCGGTATGATTTCCTAATCATCCTAACGCTCCTACTCCCCCAAGCTCTCCTATTCCCCCAAGCTCTCCTATTCCCCCAAGCTCTCCTACGCCGCCAAGCTCTCCTACTCCCCCAAGCTCTCCTACTCCCCCAAGCTCTCCTACTCCCCCAAACTCTCCTACTCCCCCAAGCTCTCCTACTCCCCCAAGCTCTCCTTCTCCCCCAAGCTCTCCTACTCCCCCAAGCTCTCCTAATACCTCAAGCTCAACTACTCCAGTAAGCTCCTCTACTCCGCCATGCTCTCCTACTCCGGAAAGCTCTCCTGCGCCGCCAAGCTCTCCTACTCCCCCAAGCTCTCCTACTACCCCAAGCTCTCCTACTCACCCAAGCTCTCCTACTCTCCCAAGCTCTCCTACTCCCCCAAGCTGTCGTACTCCCCCATGCTCTCGTAATCCCGCCAAGCTCTCCTACTTCCCCAAGCTCTCCTACTCCCCCAAGCTCTCCTACTTCCCCAAGCTCTCCTACTCCACCAATCTCTCCTACCCCGCCAAGCTCTCCTACTCCCCCAAGTTCTCCTACTCCCCCAAGCTCTCCTACTCCCCCAAGCTCTCGTAATCCCCCAAGCACTCTTCCTCCCCCAAGCTCTCATCCTCCCCCAAGCTCTCCTCCTCCGATAAGTTCTCCTCCTCTGGTATGATCTCCTAATCACCCTAACACTCCTACCCCCCCAAGCTCTCCTACTCACCCAAGCTCTCCTACTCCCCCAAGATCTCCTACTCCCCCAAGCTCTCCTACTCCCCCAAGCTCTCCTACCCCGCCAAGCTCTCCTACTCCCCCAAGTTCTCCTACTCCCCCAAGCTCTCCTACTCCCCCAAGCTCTCCTACTCCCCCAAGGTCTCCTACTCACCCAAGCTCTCCTGCTCCCCCAAGCTCTCCTACTCGCCCAAGCTCTGCTACTCCCCCAAGCTTTCCTACCCCGCCAAGCTCTCCTACTCCCCGAAGCTCTCCTTCTCCCCCAAGCTCTCCTACTCCCCCAAGCTCTCCTATTCCCCCAAGCTCTCCTACTCCCCCAAGCTCTCCTACTCCCCCAAGCTCTCCGACTCCACCAAGCTCTCCTACTCCCCCAAGCTCTCCTACTCCCCCAAGCTCTCCTACTTCCCCAAGCTCTCCTACTCCCCCAAGCTCTCCTACTCCCCCAAGCTCTCCTACTTCCCCAAGCTCTCCTACTCCCCCAAGCTCTCCTACTCCCACAAGCTCTCGTAATCCCCCAAGCTCTCCTCCTCCGGTAAGCTCTCCTCCTCCGGTATGATCTCCTACTCCCCCAAGCTCTCCTACTCACCCAAGCTCTCCTGCTCCCCCAAGCTTTCCTACCCCGCCAAGCTCTCCTACTCCCCCAAGCTCTCCTACTCCCCCAAGCTCTCCTACTACCCCAAGCTTTCCTTCTCCCCCAAGCTCTCCTACTCCCCCAAGCTCTCCTACTTCCCCAAGCTCTCCTACTCCGGTAAGCTCTCCTACTCCGCCAAATTCTCCTACTACACCAAGTTCTCCTACTCCCCCAAGCTCTCGTACTCCCCCAAGCTGTCGTACTCCTCCATCCTCTCGTAATCCCCCAAGCTCTCCTCCTCCGGTAAGCTCTCCGCCTCCGGTATGATCTCCTACTCCCCCAAGCTCTCCTACTCACTCAAGCTCTCCTGCTCCCCCAAGCTCTCCTACTCCCCCAAGCTCTCCTACTTCCCCAAGCTCTCCTACTCCACCAGGCTCTCCTACCCCGCCAAGCTCTCCTACTCCCCCAAGTTCTCCTACTCCCCCAAGCTCTCCTACTCCCCCAAGCTCTCGTAATCCCCCAAGCACTCCTCCTCCCCCAAGCTCTCATCCTCCCCCAAGCTCTCCTCCTCCGGTAAGCTCTCCTCCTCTGGCATGATCTCCTAATCACCCTAACACTCCTACTCCCCCAAGCTCTCCTACTCACCCAAGCTCTCCTACTCCCCCAAGATCTCCTACTCCCCCAAGCCCTCCTACTCCTGCAAGCTCTCCTACCCCGCCAAGCTCTCCTACTCCCCCAAGTTCTCCTACTCCGCCAAGCTCTCCAACTCCCCCAAGCTCTCCTACTGCCCCAATCTCCCATACTCCCCCAAGCTCTACTACTCCACCAAGCTCTCGTACACCCCCACGCTCTCCTACTCCCCCAAGCTCTAGTACTCACCCAAGATCTCGTAATCCCCCAAGCTCTCCTCCTCCCCCAAGCTGTCCTCCTCCCCCAAGCTCTCCTCCTCCGGTATGATTTCCTAATCATCCTAACGCTCCTACTCCCCCAAGCTCTCCAAATCCACCAAGCTCTCCTAGTCCCCCAAGCTCTCCTACGCCGCCAAGCTCTCCTACTCCCCCAAGCTCTCCTACTCCCCCAAGCTCTCCTACTTACCCAAGCTCTCCTTCTCCCCCAAGCTATCCTACTCCCCCAAGCTCTCCTAATACCCCAAGCTCAACTACTCCAGTAAGCTCCTCTACTCCGCCATGCTCTCCTACTCCGGAAAGCTCTCCTACGCCGCCAAGCTCTCCTACTCCCCCAAGCTCTCCTACTGCCCCAAGCTCTCCTACTCTCCCAAGCTCTCCTACTCCCCCAAGCTCTCCTACTCCCCCAAGCTCTCCTACTCCCCCAAGCTCTCCTACTCGCCCAAGCTCTCCGACTCCTCCAAGCTTTCCTACCCCGCCAAGCTCTCCTACTCCCCCAAGCTCTCCTTCTCCCACAAGCTCTCCTACTCTCCAAGCTCTCCTACTCCCCTAAGCTCTCCGATTCCCCAAGCTCTCCTACTCCCCCAAGCTCTCCTACTCCCCCAAGCTCTTTACTCACCCAAGCTCTCCTACTCCCCCAAGCTCTCCTACTCCCCCAAGCTCTCCTACTCCCCCAAGCTCTCCTACTTCCCCAAGCTCTCCTACTGCACCAATCTCTACTACCCCGCCAAGCTCTCCTACTCCCATAAGTTCTCCTACTCCGCCAAACTCTCGTACTCCCCCAAGTTGTCGTACTCCCCCATGCTCTCGTAATCCCCCAAGCTCTTCTCCTCCGGTAAGCTCTCCTCCTCCGGTATGATCTCCTACTCCCCCAAGCTCTCCTACTCACCCAAGCTCTCCTGCTCCCCCAAGCTTTCCTTCCCCGCCAAGATCTCCTACTCCCCCAAGCTCTCCTACTTCCCCAAGCTCTCCTACTACCCCAAGCTCTCCTACTCCCGCAAGCTCTCCTACTCCCCCAAGCTCTCCTACTCCCCCAAGCTCTCCTACTCCCCCAAGCTCTCCTACTCCGCCAAGCTCTCCTACACCCCAAGCTCTCCAACTCCCCCAAGCTCTCCTACTTCCCCAAGCTCTCCTACTCCACCAAGCTCTCCTACCCCGCCAAGCTCTCCTACTCCCCCAAGCTCTCCTACTCCCCCAAGCTCTCGTAATCTCCCAAGCAGTCCTCCTCCCCCAAGCTCTCATCCTACCCCAAGCTCTCCTCCTCCGGTAAGCTCTCCTGCTCTGGTATGATCTCCTAATCACCCTAACACTCCTACTCCCCCAAGCTCTCCTACTCACCCAAGCTCTCCTACTCCCCCAAGCTCTCCTACTCCCCGAAGCTCTCCTACTCCCCCAAGCTCTCCTACTTCCCCAAGCTCTCCTACCCCCCCAAGCTCTCCTCCTCCGGTATGATCTCCTATTCCCCCAAGCTCTCCTACTCACCCAAGCTCTCCTGCTCCCCCAAGCTCTCCTACTCGCCCAAGCTCTCCTACTCCCCCAAGCTTTCCTAACCCGCCAAGCTCTCCTACTCCCCCAAGCTCTCCTACTCCCCCAAGCTCTCCTAATCCCTCCAGCTCTCCTACTCCCCCAAGCTCTCCTACTCCCCCAAGATCTCCTACTCCCCGAAGCTCTGCTACTCCCCCAAGCTCTCCTACTCCCCCAAGCTCTCCTACTCCCCCAAGCTCTCGTACTCCCCCAAGCTGTCGTACTCCTCCATGCTCTCGTAATCCCCCAAGCTCTCCTCCTCCGGTAAGCTCTCCTCCTCCGGTATGATCTCCTACTCCCCCAAGCTGTCCTACTCACTCAAGCTCTCCTGCTCCCCCAAGCTCTCCTACTCCCCCAATCTCTCCTACTTCCCCAAGCTCTCCTACTCCACCAGGCTCTCCTACCCCGCCAAGCTCACCTACTCCCCCAAGTTCTCCTACTCCCCCAAGCTCTCCTACTCCCCCAAGCTCTCGTAATCGCCCAAGCACTCCTCCTCCCCCAAGCTCTCATCCTCCCCCAAGCTCTCCTCCTCCGGTAAGCTCTCCTCCTCTGTTATGATCTCATAATCACTCTAAAACTCCTACTCCCCCAAGCTCTCCTACTCCCCCAAGCTCTCCGACTCCCCCAAGCTCACCTACTCCCCCAAGCTCTCCTACTCCCCGAAGCTCTCCAACTTCCCCAAGCTCTCCTACTCCCCCAAGCTCTCCTACTCCCCCAAGCTCTCCTACTTCCCCAAGCTCTCCTACTCCCCCAAGCGCTCCTACTCCCCCAAGCTCTCCTACTCCCCCAAGCTCTCCTACTCCCCCAAGCTCTCCTACTCCCCCAAGCTCTCCTACTTCCCCAAGCTCTCCTACTACACCAATCTCTCCTACCCCGCCAAGCTCTCCTACTCCCCCAAGTTCTCCTACTCCCCCAAGCTCTCGTACTCCCCCAAGCTGTCGTACTCCCCCATGCTCTCGTAATCCCCCAAGCTCCCCTCCTCCGGTAAGCTCTCCTCCTCCGGTATGATCTCCTACTCCCCCAAGCTCTCCTACTCACCCAAGCTCTCCTACTCCGCCAAGCTCTCCTTCACCCCAAGCTCTCCTACTCCCCCAAGCTCTCCTACTTCCCCAAGCTGTCCTACTCCAACAAGCTCTCCTACCCCGCCAAGCTCTCCTAATCCCCCAAGTTCTCCTACTCCCCCAAGCTCTCCTGCTCCCGCAAGCTCTCGTAATCCCCCAACACTCCTCCTCCCCCAAGCTCTCATCCTCCCCCAAGCTCTCCTCCTCCGGTAAGCTCTCCTCCTCTGGTATGATCTCCTAATCACCCTAACATTCCTACTCTCCCAAGCTCTCCTACTCACCCAAGCTCTCCTACTCCCCCAAGATCTCCTACTCTCCCAAGCTCTCCTACTCCCCCAAGCTCTCCTACCCCGCCAAGCACTCCTACTCCCCCAAGTTCTCCTACTCCCCCAAGCTCTCCAACTCCCCCAAGCTCTCCTACTCCCCCAATCTCTCCTACTCCCCCAAGCTCTCCTACTCCCCCACTCTCGTACACCCCCAAGCTCTCGTACTCCCCCAAGCTCTCGTACTCCCCCAAGATCTCGTAATCCCCCAAGCTCTACTCCTCCCCCAAGCTCTCCTCCTCCCCCAAGCTCTCCTCCTTCGGTATGATTTCCTAATCATCCTAACGCTCCTACACCCCCAAGCTCTCCTACTCCCCCAAGCTCCCCTACTCCCCCAAGCTCTCCTACCCCGCCAAGCTCTCCTACTCCCCCAAACTCTCCTACTTCCCCAAGCTCTCCTACTCCCCCAAGCGCTCCTACTCCCCCAAGCTCTCCTACTCCCCCAAGCTCTCCTACTCCCCCAAGCTCTCCTACTCCCCCAAGCTCTCCTACTTCCCCAAGCTCTCCTACTACACCAATCTCTCCTACCCCGCCAAGCTCTCCTACTCCCCCAAGTTCTCCTACTCCCCCAAGCTCTCGTACTCCCCCAAGCTGTCGTACTCCCCCAAGCTCTCGTAATCCCCCAAGCTCCCCTCCTCCGGTAAGCTCTCCTCCTCCGGTATGATCTCCTACTCCCCCATGCTTTCCTACTCACCCAAGCTCTCCTGCTCCCCCAAGCTTTCCTACCCCGCCAAGCTCTCCTACTCCCCCAAGCTCTCCTACTCCCCCAAGCTCTCCTACTACCCCAAGCTCTCCTACTCCCCTCAAACTATCCTACTCCCCAAGCTCTCCTACTCCCCCAAGCTCTCCTACTCCCCCAAGCTCTCCTACTCCGCCAAGCTCTCCTTCACCCCAAGCTCTCCTACTCCCCCAAGCTCTCCTACTTCCCCAAGCTCTCCTACTCCACCAAGCTCTCCTACTCCGCCAAGCTCTCCTAATCCCCCAAGTTCTCCTCCTCCCCCAAGCTCTCATCCTCCCCCAAGCTCTCCTCCTCCGGTAAGCTCTTCTCCTCTGGTATGATCTCCTAATCACCCTAACATTTCTACTCCCCCAAGCTCTCCTACTCACCCAAGCTCTCCTACTCCCCCAAGATCTCCTACTCCCCCAAGCTCTCCTACTCCCCCAAGCTCTCCTCCCCCGCCAAGCTCTCCTACTCCCCCAAGTTCTCCTACTCCCCCAATGTCTCCAACTCCCCCAAGCTCTCCTACTCCCCCAATCTCTCCTACTCCCCCAAGCTCTCCTACTCCCCCACTCTCGTACACCCCCAAGCTCTCGTACTCCCCCAAGCTCTCGTACTCCCCCAAGATCACGTAATCCCCCAAGCTCTCCTCCTCCCCCAAGCTCTCCTCCTCCCCCAAGCTCTCCTCCTCCGGTATGATTTCCTAATCATCCTAACGCTCCTACTCCCCCAAGCTCTCCTACTCCCCCAAGCTCTCCTACTCCCCCAAGCTCACCTACCCCGCCAAGCTCTCCTACTCCCCCAAGCTCTCCTACTCCCCCAAGCTCTCCTACTCCCCCAAGCTATCCTACTCCCCCAAGCTCTCCTACTCCCCCAAGCTCTCCTACTCCCACAAGCTCTCCTACTCCCCCAAGCTCTCCTAATACCCCAAGCTCAACTACTCCAGTAAGCTCCTCTACTCCGCCATGCTCTCCTACTCCGGAAAGCTCTCCTACTCCCTCAAACTCTCCTAGTCTGGTAAGCTCTCCTACTCCCGTAAGCTCTCCTACTCCCTCAAGCTCTCCTACTCCCCCAAGTTCTCCGACACCAGTAAACTCTCCTACTCCAGTAAGCTCTCTGACTCAGGTAAGGTCTCTGACTCCCCCAAGCTCTCCGACTCCCCCAAGCTCTCCTACTCCCCCAAGCTCTCCTACTCCCCCAAGCTCTCCTACTCCTCCAAGCTCTCCTACTCCCGCAAGCTCTCCTACTCCCCCAAGCTCTCCTACTCCCCCAAGCTCTCCTCCTCTGGTATGATCTCCTACTCCCGCAAGCTCTCCTACTCACCCAAGCTCTCCTGCTCCCCCAAGCTCTCCTACTCGCCCAAGCTCTCCTACTCCCCCAAGCTTTCCTAACCCGCCAAGCTCTCCTACTCCCCCAAGTTCTCCTACTCCCCTTGGCTCTCCTATTCCCCCAAGCTCTCCTACTCCCCCAAACGCTCCTACTCCCCCAAGCTCTCCTACTCCCCGAAGCTCTCCTACTCCCCCAAGCTCTCCTACTCCCTCAAGCTCTCCTACTTCCCCAAGCTCTCCTTCTCCCCCAAGCTCTCCTACTCCCCCAAGCTCTCCTACGTCCCCAAGCTCTCCTACTCCCCCAAGCTCTCCTTCTCACCCAAGTTCTCCTACTCCCCCAAGCTCTCGTACTCCCCCAAGCTGTCGTACTCCTCCATGCTCTCGTAATCCCCCAAGCTCTCCTCCTCCGGTAAGCTCTCCTCCTCCGGTATGATCTCCTACTCCCCCAAGCTCTCCTACTCACTCAAGCTCTCCTGCTCCCCCAAGCTCTCCTACTCCCCCAAGCTCTCCTGCTTCCAAAAGCACTCCTACTCCACTAGGCTCTCCTACCCCGCCAAGCTCTCCTACTCCCCCAAGTTCTCCGACTCCCCCAAGCTCTCCTACTCCTCCAAGCTCTGGTAATCCCCTAAGCACTCCTCCTCCACCAAGCTCTCATCCTCCCCCAAGCTCTCCTCCTCCGGTATGATTTCCTAATCATCCTAACGCTCCTACTCCCCCAAGCTCTCCTATTCCCCCAAGCTCTCCTATTCCCCCAAGCTCTCCTACGCCGCCAAGCTCTCCTACTCCCCCAAGCTCTCCTACTCCCCCAAGCTCTCCTACTCCCCCAAGCTCTCCTACTCCCCCAAGCTCTCCTACTACCCCAAGCTCTCCTTCTCCCCCAAGCTCTCCTACTCCCCCAAGCTCTCCTAATACCTCAAGCTCAACTACTCCAGTAAGCTCCTCTACTCCGCCATGCTCTCCTACTCCGGAAAGCTCTCCTGCGCCGCCAAGCTCTCCTACTCCCCCAAGCTCTCCTACTACCCCAAGCTCTCCTACTCACCCAAGCTCTCCTACTCTCCCAAGCTCTCCTACTCTCCCAAGCTGTCGTACTCCCCCATGCTCTCGTAATCCCCCAAGCTCTCATCCTCCCCCAAGCTCTCCTCCTCCGATAAGTTCTCCTCCTCTGGTATGATCTCCTAATCACCCTAACACTCCTACCCCCCCAAGCTCTCCTACTCACCCAAGCTCTCCTACTCCCCCAAGATCTCCTACTCCCCCAAGCTCTCCTACTCCCCCAAGCTCTCCTACCCCGCCAAGCTCTCCTACTCCCCCAAGTTCTCCTACTCCCCCAAGCTCTCCTACTCCCCCAAGCTCTCCTACTCCCCCAAGCTCTCCTACTCCCCCAAGCTCTCCTACTCACCCAAGCTCTCCTGCTCCCCCAAGCTCTCCTACTCGCCCAAGCTCTGCTACTCCCCCAAGCTTTCCTACCCCGCCAAGCTCTCCTACTCCCCGAAGCTCTCCTTCTCCCCCAAGCTCTCCTACTCCCCCAAGCTCTCCTATTCCCCCAAGCTCTCCTACTCCCCCAAGCTCTCCTACTCCCCCAAGCTCTCCGACTCCACCAAGCTCTCCTACTCCCCCAAGCTCTCCTACTCCCCCAAGCTCTCCTACTTCCCCAAGCTCTCCTACTCCCCCAAGCTCTCCTACTCCCCCAAGCTCTCCTACTTCCCCAAGCTCTCCTACTCCCCAAGCTCTCCTACTCCCAAAAGCTCTCGTAATCCCCCAAGCTCTCCTCCTCCGGTAAGCTCTCCTCCTCCGGTATGATCTCCTACTCCCCCAAGCTCTCCTACTCACCCAAGCTCTCCTGCTCCCCCAAGCTTTCCTACCCCGCCAAGCTCTCCTACTCCCCCAAGCTCTCCTACTCCCCCAAGCTCTCCTACTACCCCAAGCTTTCCTACTCCCCCAAGCTCTCCTACTCCCCCAAGCTCTCCTACTTCCCCAAGCTCTCCTACTCTGGTAAGCTCTCCTACTCCGCCAAATTCTCCTACTACACCAAGTTCTCCTACTCCCCCAAGCTCTCGTACTCCCCCAAGCTGTCGTACTCCTCCATCCTCTCGTAATCCCCCAAGCTCTCCTCCTCCGGTAAGCTCTCCTCCTCCGGTATGATCTCCTACTCCCCCAAGCTCTCCTACTCACTCAAGCTCTCCTGCTCCCCCAAGCTCTCCTACTCCCCCAAGCTCTCCTACTTCCCCAAGCTCTCCTACTCCACCAGGCTCTCCTACCCCGCCAAGCTCTCCTACTCCCCCAAGTTCTCCTACTCCCCCAAGCTCTCCTACTCCCCCAAGCTCTCGTAATCCCCCAAGCACTCCTCCTCCCCCAAGCTCTCATCCTCCCCCAAGCTCTCCTCCTCCGGTAAGCTCTCCTCCTCTGGTATGATCTCCTAATCACCCTAACACTCCTACTCCCCCAAGCTCTCCTACTCACCCAAGCTCTCCTACTCCCCCAAGATCTCCTACTCCCCCAAGCCCTCCTACTCCTGCAAGCTCTCCTACCCCGCCAAGCTCTCCTACTCCCCCAAGTTCTCCTACTCCGCCAAGCTCTCCAACTCCCCCAAGCTCTCCTACTGCCCCAATCTCCCATACTCCCCCAAGCTCTACTACTCCACCAAGCTCTCGTACACCCCCACGCTCTCGTACTCCCCCAAGCTCTAGTACTCACCCAAGATCTCGTAATCCCCCAAGCTCTCCTCCTCCCCCAAGCTGTCCTCCTCCCCCAAGCTCTCCTCCTCCGGTATGATTTCCTAATCATCCTAACGCTCCTACTCCCCCAAGCTCTCCAAATCCACCAAGCTCTCCTACTCCCCCAAGCTCTCCTACGCCGCCAAGCTCTCCTACTCCCCCAAGCTCTCCTACTCCCCCAATCTCTCCTACTCCCCCAAGCTCTCCTACTCCCCCAAGCTCTCCTTCTCCCCCAAGCTCTCCTACTCCCCCAAGCTCTCCTAATACCCCAAGCTCAACTACTCCAGTAAGCTCCTCTACTCCGCCATGCTCTCCTACTCCGGAAAGCTCTCCTACGCCGCCAAGCTCTCCTACTCCCCCAAGCTCTCCTACTGCCCCAAGCTCTCCTACTCTCCCAAGCTCTCCTACTCCCCCAAGCTCTCCTACTCCCCCAAGCTCTCCTACTCCCCCAAGCTCTCCTACTCGCCCAAGCTCTCCGACTCCTCCAAGCTTTCCTACCCCGCCAAGCTCTCCTACTCCCCCAAGCTCTTCTTCTCCCACAAGCTCTCCTACTCTCCAAGCTCTCCTACTCCCCCAAGCTCTCCGATTCCCCAAGCTCTCCTACTCCCCCAAGCTCTCCTACTCCCCCAAGCTCTTTACTCACCCAAGCTCTCCTACTCCCCCAAGCTCTCCTACTCCCCCAAGCTCTCCTACTCCCCCAAGCTCTCCTACTTCCCCAAGCTCTCCTACTGCACCAATCTCTACTACCCCGCCAAGCTATCCTACTCCCATAAGTTCTCCTACTCCGCCAAGCTCTCGTACTACCCCAAGTTGTCGTACTCCCCCATGCTCTCGTAATCCCCCAAGCTCTTCTCCTCCGGTAAGCTCTCCTCCTCCGGTATGATCTCCTACTCCCCCAAGCTCTCCTACTCACCCAAGCTCTCCTGCTCCCCCAAGCTTTCCTTCCCCGCCAAGATCTCCTACTCCCCCAAGCTCTCCTACTTCCCCAAGCTCTCCTACTACCCCAAGCTCTCCTACTCCCGCAAGCTCTCCTACTCCCCCAAGCTCTCCTACTCCCCCAAGCTCTCCTACTCCCCCAAGCTCTCCTACTCCGCCAAGCTCTCCTACACCCCAAGCTCTCCAACTCCCCCAAGCTCTCCTACTTCCCCAAGCTCTCCTACTCCACCAAGCTCTCCTACCCCGCCAAGCTCTCCTACTCCCCCAAGCTCTCCTACTCCCCCAAGCTCTCGTAATCTCCCAAGCACTCCTCCTCCCCCAAGCTCTCATCCTACCCCAAGCTCTCCTCCTCCGGTAAGCTCTCCTGCTCTGGTATGATCTCCTAATCACCCTAACACTCCTACTCCCCCAAGCTCTCCTACTCACCCAAGCTCTCCTACTCCCCCAAGCTCTCCTACTCCCCGAAGCTCTCCTACTCCCCCAAGCTCTCCTACTTCCCCAAGCTCTCCTACCCCCCCAAGCTCTCCTCCTCCGGTATGATCTCCTATTCCCCCAAGCTCTCCTACTCACCCAAGCTCTCCTGCTCCCCCAAGCTCTCCTACTCGCCCAAGCTCTCCTACTCCCCCAAGCTTTCCTAACCCGCCAAGCTCTCCTACTCCCCCAAGCTCTCCTACTCCCCCAAGCTCTCCTAATCCCTCCAGCTCTCCTACTCCCCCAAGCTCTCCTACTCCCCCAAGCTCTCCTACTCCCCGAAGCTCTGCTACTCCCCCAAGCTCTCCTACTCCCCCAAGCTCTCCTACTTCCCCAAGCTCTCCTACTCCCCCAAGCTCTCCTACTCCCCCAAGCTCTCCTACTTCCCAAGCTCTCCTACTCCCCCAAGCTCTCCTACTCCCCCAAGCTCTCCTACTCCCCAAGCTCTCCTACTCCCCCAAGCTCTCCTACTTCCCAAAGCTCTCCTACTACACCAATCTCTCCTACCCCGCCAAGCTCTCCTTCTCACCCAAGTTCTCCTACTCCCCCAAGCTCTCCTACTCCCCCAAGCTCTCCTACTCCCCCAAACTGTCGTACTCCTCCATGCTCTCGTAATCCCCCAAGCTTTCCTCCTCCGGTAAGCTCTCCTCCTCCGGTATGATCTCCTACTCCCCCAAGCTCTCCTACTCACTCAAGCTCTCCTGCTCCCCCAAGCTCTCCTACTCCCCCAAGCTCTCCTACTTCCCCAAGCTCTCCTACTCCACCAGGCTCTCCTACCCCGCCAAGCTCTCCTACTCCCCCAATTTCTCCGACTCCCCCAAGCTCTCCTACTCCTCCAACCTCTCGTAATCCCCTAAGCACTCCTCCTCCACCAAGCTCTCATCCCCCCCAAGCTCTCCTCCTCCGGTAAGCTCTCCTCCTCTGGTATGATCTCCAAATCACCCGAACACTCCTGCTCCCCCAAGCTCTCCTACTCACCCAAGCTCTCCTACTCTCCAAGCTCTCCTACTCCCCCAAGCTCTCTGATTCCCCAAGCTCTCCTACTCCCCCAAGCTCTCCTACTCCCCCAAGCTCTCCTACTCACCCAAGCTCTCCTACTCCCCCAAGCTCTCCTACTCCCCCAAGCTCTCCTACTCCCCCAAGCTCTCCTACTTCCCCAAGCTCTCCTACTGCACCAATCTCTACTACCCCGCCAAGCTCTCCTACTCCCCCAAGTTCTCCTACTCCGCCAAGCTCTCGTACTCACCCAAGCTGTCGTACTCCCCCATGCTCTCGTAATCCCCCAAGCTCTTCTCCTCCGGTAAGCTCTCCTCCTCCGGTATGATCTCCTACTCCCCCAAGCTCTCCTACTCACCCAAGCTCTCCTGCTCCCCCAAGCTTTCCTTCCCCGCCAAGATCTCCTACTCCCCCAAGCTCTCCTACTTCCCCAAGCTCTCCTACTACCCCAAGCTCTCCTGCAACCGCAAGCTCTCCTACTCCCCCAAGCTCTCCTACTCCCCCAAGCTCTCCTACTCCCCCAAGCTCTCCTACTCCGCCAAGCTCTCCTACACCACAAGCTCTCCAACTCCCCCAAGCTCTCCTACTTCCCCAAGCTCTCCTACTCCACCAAGCTCTCCTACCCCGCCAAGCTCTCCTACTCCCCCAAGCTCTCCTACTCCCCCAAGCTCTCGTAATCCCCCAAGCACTCCTCCTCCCCCAAGCTCTCATCCTACCCCAAGCTCTCCTCCTCCGGTAAGCTCTCCTGCTCTGGTATGATCTCCTAATCACCCTAACACTCCTACACCCCCATGCTCTCCTACTCACCCAAGCTCTCCTACTCCCCCAAGCTCTCCTACTCCCCCAAGCTCTCCTACTCCCCCAAGCTCTCCTACTTCCCCAAGCTCTTCTACCCCCCCAAGCTCTCCTCCTCCGGTATGATCTCCTATTCCCCCAAGCTCTCCTACTCACCCAAGCTCTCCTGCTCCCCCAAGCTCTCCTACTCGCCCAAGCTCTCCTACTCCCCCAAGCTTTCCTAACCCGCCAAGCTCTCCTACTCCCCCAAGCTCTCCTACTCCCCCAAGCTCTCCTAATCCCTCAAGCTCTCCTACTCCCCCAAGCTCTCCTACTTCCCAAGCTCTCCTACTTCCCCAAGCTCTCCTACTCCCCCAAGCTCTCCTACTCCCCCAAGCTCTCCTACTCCCCCAAGCTCTCCTACTTCCCAAAGCTCTCCTACTACACCAATCTCTCCTACCCCGCCAAGCTCTCCTTCTCACCCAAGTTCTCCTACTCCCCCAAGCTCTCCTACTCCCCCAAGCTCTCCTACTCCCCCAAACTGTCGTACTCCTCCATGCTCTCGTAATCCCCCAAGCTCTCCTCCTCCGGTAAGCTCTCCTCCTCCGGTATGATCTCCTACTCCCCCAAGCTCTCCTACTCACTCAAGCTCTCTTGCTCCCCCAAGCTCTCCTACTCCCCCAAGCTCTCCTACTTCCCCAAGCTCTCCTACTCCACCAGGCTCTCCTACCCCGCCAAGCTCTCCTACTCCCCCAAGTTCTCCGACTCCCCCAAGCTCTCCTACTCCTCCAAGCGCTCGTAATCCCCTAAGCACTCCTCCTCCACCAAGCTCTCATCCCCCCCAAGCTCTCCTCCTCCGGTAAGCTCTCCTCCTCTGGTATGATCTCCAAATCACCCTAACACTCCTACACCCCCAAGCTCTCCTACTCACCCAAGCTCTCCTACTCCCCCAAGCTCTCCTACTCCCCCAAGTTCTCCTACTCCCCCAATCTCTCCTACTCCCCCAAGCTCTCCTACTCCCCCAAGCTCTCGTACACCCCCAAGCTCTCGTACTCCCCCAAGCTCTCGTACTGATCCAAGATCTCGTAATCCCCCAAGCTCTGCTCCTCCCCCAAGCTCTCCTCCTCCCCCAAGCTCTCCTCCTCCGGTATGATTTCCTAATCATCCTAACGCTCCTACTCCCCCAAGCTCTCCTACTCCCCCAAGCTCTCCGACTCCCCCAAGCTCTCCTACTCCCCCAAGCTCTCCTACACCCCAAGCTCTCCAACTCCCCCAAGCTCTCCTACTCCGCCATGCTCTCCTACTCCGGAAAGCTCTCCTACTCGCCCAAGCTCTCCTACTCCTCCAAGCTTTCCTACCCCGCCAAGCTCTCCTACTCCCCCAAGCTCTCCTTCTCCCCCAAGCTCTCCTACTACCCCAAGCTCTCCTACTCCCGCAAGCTCTCCTACTCCCCCAAGCACTCCTACTCCCCCAAGCTCTCCTACTCCCCCAAGCTCTCCTACTCCGCCAAGCTCTCCTACACCCCAAGCTCTCCAACTCCCCCAAGCTCTCCTACTTCCCCAAGCTCTCCTACTCCACCAAGCTCTCCTACCCCGCCAAGCTCTCCTACTCCCCCAAGTTCTCCTACTCCCCCAAGCTCTCCTACTCCCCCAAGCTCTCGTAATCCCCCAAGCACTCCTCTTCCCCCAAACTCTCATCCTACCCCAAGCTCTCCTCCTCCGGTAAGCTCTCCTGCTCTGGTATGATCTCCTAATCACCCTAACACTCCTACTCCCCCAAGCTCTCCTACTCACCCAAGCTCTCCTACTCCCCCAAGCTCTCCTACTCCCCCAAGCTCTCCTACTCCCGCAAGCTCTCCTACTTCCCCAAGCTCTCCAACTCCCCCAAGCTCTCCTCCTCCGGTATGATCTCCTATTACCCCAAGCTCTCCTACTCACCCAAGCTCTCCTGCTCCCCCAAGCTCTCCTACTCGCCCAAGCTCTCCTACTCCCCAAGCTTTCCTAACCCGCCAAGCTCTCCTACTCCCCCAAGCTCTCCTACTCCCCCAAGCTCTCCTAATCCCTCAAGCTCTCCTACTCCCCCAAGCTCTCCTACTCCCCCAAGCTCTCCTACTCCCCGAAGCTCTGCTACTCCCCCAAGCTCTCCTACTCCCCCAAGCTCTCCGACTCCCCCAAGCTCTCCTACTCCCCCAAGCTCTCCTACTTCCCAAATCTCTCCTACTACACCAATCTCTCCTACCCCGCCAAGCTCTCCTTCTCACCCAAGTTCTCCTACTCCCCCAAGCTCTCCTACTCCCCCAAGCTCTCCTACTCCCCCAAGCTGTCGTACTCCTCCATGCTCTCGTAATCCCCCAAGCTCTCCTCCTCCGGTAAGCTCTCCTCCTCCGGTATGATCTCCTACTACCCCAAGCTCTCCTACTCACTCAAGCTCTCCTGCTCCCCCAAGCTCTCCTACTCCCCCAAGCTCTCCTACATCCCCAAGCTCTCCTACTCCACCAGGCTCTCCTACCCCGCCAAGCTCTCCTACTCCCCCAAGTTCTCTGACTCCCCCAAGCTCTCCTACTCCTCCAAGCTCTCGTAATCCCCTAAGCACTCCTCCTCCACCAAGCTCTCATCCTCCCCCAAGCTCTCCTCCTCCGTTAAGCTCTCCTCCTCTGGTATGATCTCCAAATCACCCTAACACTCCTACTCCCCCAAGCTCTCCTACTCACCCAAGCTCTCCTACTCCCCCAAGATCTCCTACTCCCCCAAGCTCTCCTACTCCCCCAAGCTCTTCTAACCCGCCAAGCTCTCCTACTCCCCCAAGTTCTCCTACTCCCCCAAGCTCTCCAACTCCCTCAAGCTCTCCTACTCCCCCAATCTCTCCTACTCCCCCAAGCTCTCCTACTCCCCCAAGCTCTCGTACATCCCCAAGCTCCCGTACTCCCCCAAGCTCTCGTACTGATCCAAGATCTCGTAATCCCCCAAGCTCTGCTCCTCCCCCAAGCTCTCCTCCTCCCACAAGCTCTCCTCCTCCGGTATGATTTCCTAATCATCCTAACGCTCCTACTCCCCCAAGCTCTCCTACTCCCCCAAGCTCTCCGACTCCCCCAAGCTCTCCTACTCCCCCAAGCTCTTCTACTCCCCCAAGCTCTCCTAATACCCCAAGCTCAACTACTCCAGTAAGCTGCTCTACTCCGCCATGCTCTCCTACTCCGGAAAGCTCTCCTACTCGCCCAAGCTCTCCTACTCCCCCAAGCTTTCCTACCCTGCCAAGCTCTCCTACTCCCCCAAGCTCTCCTTCTCCCCCAAGCTCTCCTACTCCCCCCAAGCTCTCCTACTCCCCGAAGCTCTCCTACTCCCCCAAGCTCTCCTACTCCCCCAAGATCTATTACTTCCCCACGCTCTCCTACTCCCCCAAGCTCTCCTACTCCCCCAAGCTCTCCTACTCCCCCAAGCTCTCCTACTCCCGCAAGCTCTCCTACTTCCCCAAGCTCTCCAACTCCCCCAAGCTCTCCTCCTCCGGTATGATCTCCTATTACCCCAAGCTCTCCTACTCACCCAAGCTCTCCTGCTCCCCCAAGCTCTCCGACTCGCCCAAGCTCTCCTACTCCCCAAGCTTTCCTAACCCGCCAAGCTCTCCTACTCCCCCAAGCTCTCCTACTCCCCCAAGCTCTCCTAATCCCTCAAGCTCTCCTACTCCCCCAAGCTCTCCTACTCCCCCAAGCTCTCCTACTCCCCGAAGCTCTGCTACTCCCCCAAGCTCTCCTGCTCCCCCAAGCTCTCCGACTCCCCCAAGCTCTCCTACTCCCCCAAGCTCTCCTACTTCCCAAAGCTCTCCTACTACACCAATCTCTCCTACCCCGCCAAGCTCTCCTTCTCACCCAAGTTCTCCTACTCCCCCAAGCTCTCCTACTCCCCCAAGCTCTCCTACTCCCCCAAGCTGTCGTACTCCTCCATGCTCTCGTAATCCCCCAAGCTCTCCTCCTCCGGTAAGCTCTCCTCCTCCGGAATGATCTCCTACTACCCCAAGCTCTCCTACTCACTCAAGCTCTCCTGCTCCCCCAAGCTCTCCTACTCCCCCAAGCTCTCCTACTTCCCCAAGCTCTCCTACTCCACCAGGCTCTCCTACCCCGCCAAGCTCTCCTACTCCCCCAAGTTCTCTGACTCCCCCAAGCTCTCCTACTCCTCCAAGCTCTCGTAATCCCCTAAGCACTCCTCCTCCACCAAGCTCTCATCCTCCCCCAAGCTCTCCTCCTCCGGTAAGCTCTCCTCCTCTGGTATGATCTCCAAATCACCCTAACACTCCTACGCCCCCAAGCTCTCCTACTCACCCAAGCTCTCCTACTCCCCCAAGATCTCCTACTCCCCCAAGTTCTCCTACTCCCCCAATCTCTCCTACTCCCCCAAGCTCTCCTACTCCCCCAAGCTCTCGTACACCCCCAAGCTCTCGTACTCCCCCAAGCTCTCGTACTGATCCAAGATCTCGTAATCCCCCAAGCTCTGCTCCTCCCCCAAGCTCTCCTCCTCCCCCAAGCTCTCCTCCTCCGGTATGATTTCCTAATCATCCTAACGCTCCTACTCCCCCAAGCTCTCCTACTCCCCCAAGCTCTCCGACTCCCCCAAGCTCTCCTACTCCCCCAAGCTCTCCTACACCCCAAGCTCTCCAACTCCCCCAAGCTCTCCTACTCCGCCATGCTCTCCTACTCCGGAAAGCTCTCCTACTCGCCCAAGCTCTCCTACTCCTCCAAGCTTTCCTACCCCGCCAAGCTCTCCTACTCCCCCAAGCTCTCCTTCTCCCCCAAGCTCTCCTACTACCCCAAGCTCTCCTACTCCCGCAAGCTCTCCTACTCCCCCAAGCACTCCTACTCCCCCAAGCTCTCCTACTCCCCCAAGCTCTCCTACTCCGCCAAGCTCTCCTACACCCCAAGCTCTCCAACTCCCCCAAGCTCTCCTACTTCCCCAAGCTCTCCTACTCCACCAAGCTCTCCTACCCCGCCAAGCTCTCCTACTCCCCCAAGTTCTCCTACTCCCCCAAGCTCTCCTACTCCCCCAAGCTCTCGTAATCCCCCAAGCACTCCTCTTCCCCCAAACTCTCATCCTACCCCAAGCTCTCCTCCTCCGGTAAGCTCTCCTGCTCTGGTATGATCTCCTAATCACCCTAACACTCCTACTCCCCCAAGCTCTCCTACTCACCCAAGCTCTCCTACTCCCCCAAGCTCTCCTACTCCCCCAAGCTCTCCTACTCCCGCAAGCTCTCCTACTTCCCCAAGCTCTCCAACTCCCCCAAGCTCTCCTCCTCCGGTATGATCTCCTATTACCCCAAGCTCTCCTACTCACCCAAGCTCTCCTGCTCCCCCAAGCTCTCCTACTCGCCCAAGCTCTCCTACTCCCCAAGCTTTCCTAACCCGCCAAGCTCTCCTACTCCCCCAAGCTCTCCTACTCCCCCAAGCTCTCCTAATCCCTCAAGCTCTCCTACTCCCCCAAGCTCTCCTACTCCCCCAAGCTCTCCTACTCCCCGAAGCTCTGCTACTCCCCCAAGCTCTCCTACTCCCCCAAGCTCTCCGACTCCCCCAAGCTCTCCTACTCCCCCAAGCTCTCCTACTTCCCAAATCTCTCCTACTACACCAATCTCTCCTACCCCGCCAAGCTCTCCTTCTCACCCAAGTTCTCCTACTCCCCCAAGCTCTCCTACTCCCCCAAGCTCTCCTACTCCCCCAAGCTGTCGTACTCCTCCATGCTCTCGTAATCCCCCAAGCTCTCCTCCTCCGGTAAGCTCTCCTCCTCCGGTATGATCTCCTACTACCCCAAGCTCTCCTACTCACTCAAGCTCTCCTGCTCCCCCAAGCTCTCCTACTCCCCCAAGCTCTCCTACATCCCCAAGCTCTCCTACTCCACCAGGCTCTCCTACCCCGCCAAGCTCTCCTACTCCCCCAAGTTCTCTGACTCCCCCAAGCTCTCCTACTCCTCCAAGCTCTCGTAATCCCCTAAGCACTCCTCCTCCACCAAGCTCTCATCCTCCCCCAAGCTCTCCTCCTCCGGTAAGCTCTCCTCCTCTGGTATGATCTCCAAATCACCCTAACACTCCTACTCCCCCAAGCTCTCCTACTCACCCAAGCTCTCCTACTCCCCCAAGATCTCCTACTCCCCCAAGCTCTCCTACTCCCCCAAGCTCTTCTAACCCGCCAAGCTCTCCTACTCCCCCAAGTTCTCCTACTCCCCCAAGCTCTCCAACTCCCTCAAGCTCTCCTACTCCCCCAATCTCTCCTACTCCCCCAAGCTCTCCTACTCCCCCAAGCTCTCGTACATCCCCAAGCTCCCGTACTCCCCCAAGCTCTCGTACTGATCCAAGATCTCGTAATCCCCCAAGCTCTGCTCCTCCCCCAAGCTCTCCTCCTCCCACAAGCTCTCCTCCTCCGGTATGATTTCCTAATCATCCTAACGCTCCTACTCCCCCAAGCTCTCCTACTCCCCCAAGCTCTCCGACTCCCCCAAGCTCTCCTACTCCCCCAAGCTCTTCTACTCCCCCAAGCTCTCCTAATACCCCAAGCTCAACTACTCCAGTAAGCTGCTCTACTCCGCCATGCTCTCCTACTCCGGAAAGCTCTCCTACTCGCCCAAGCTCTCCTACTCCCCCAAGCTTTCCTACCCTGCCAAGCTCTCCTACTCCCCCAAGCTCTCCTTCTCCCCCAAGCTCTCCTACTCCCCCCAAGCTCTCCTACTCCCCGAAGCTCTCCTACTCCCCCAAGCTCTCCTACTCCCCCAAGATCTATTACTTCCCCACGCTCTCCTACTCCCCCAAGCTCTCCTACTCCCCCAAGCTCTCCTACTCCCCCAAGCTCTCCTACTCCCGCAAGCTCTCCTACCTCCCCAAGCTCTCCAACTCCCCCAAGCTCTCCTCCTCCGGTATGATCTCCTATTACCCCAAGCTCTCCTACTCACCCAAGCTCTACTGCTCCCCCAAGCTCTCCGACTCGCCCAAGCTCTCCTACTCCCCAAGCTTTCCTAACCCGCCAAGCTCTCCTACTCCCCCAAGCTCTCCTACTCCCCCAAGCTCTCCTAATCCCTCAAGCTCTCCTACTCCCCCAAGCTCTCCTACTCCCCCAAGCTCTCCTACTCCCCGAAGCTCTGCTACTCCCCCAAGCTCTCCTACTCCCCCAAGCTCTCCGACTCCCCCAAGCTCTCCTACTCCCCCAAGCTCTCCTACTTCCCAAAGCTCTCCTACTACACCAATCTCTCCTACCCCGCCAAGCTCTCCTTCTCACCCAAGTTCTCCTACTCCCCCAAGCTCTCCTACTCCCCCAAGCTCTCCTACTCCCCCAAGCTGTCGTACTCCTCCATGCTCTCGTAATCCCCCAAGCTCTCCTCCTCCGGTAAGCTCTCCTCCTCCGGAATGATCTCCTACTACCCCAAGCTCTCCTACTCACTCAAGCTCTCCTGCTCCCCCAAGCTCTCCTACTCCCCCAAGCTCTCCTACTTCCCCAAGCTCTCCTACTCCACCAGGCTCTCCTACCCCGCCAAGCTCTCCTACTCCCCCAAGTTCTCTGACTCCCCCAAGCTCTCCTACTCCTCCAAGCTCTCGTAATCCCCTAAGCACTCCTCCTCCACCAAGCTCTCATCCTCCCCCAAGCTCTCCTCCTCCGGTAAGCTCTCCTCCTCTGGTATGATCTCCAAATCACCCTAACACTCCTACTCCCCCAAGCTCTCCTACTCACCCAAGCTCTCCTACTCCCCCAAGATCTCCTACTCCCCCAAGCTCTCCTACTCCCCCAAGCTCTTCTAACCCGCCAAGCTCTCCTACTCCCCCAAGTTCTCCTACTCCCCCAAGCTCTCCAACTCCCTCAAGCTCTCCTACTCCCCCAATCTCTCCTATTCCCCCAAGCTCTCCTACTCCCCCAAGCTCTCGTACATCCCCAAGCTCCCGTACTCCCCCAAGCTCTCGTACTGATCCAAGATCTCGTAATCCCCCAAGCTCTGCTCCTCCCCCAAGCTCTCCTCCTCCCACAAGCTCTCCTCCTCCGGTATGATTTCCTAATCATCCTAACGCTCCTACTCCCCCAAGCTCTCCTACTCCCCCAAGCTCTCCGACTCCCCCAAGCTCTCCTACTCCCCCAAGCTCTTCTACTCCCCCAAGCTCTCCTAATACCCCAAGCTCAACTACTCCAGTAAGCTGCTCTACTCCGCCATGCTCTCCTACTCCGGAAAGCTCTCCTACTCGCCCAAGCTCTCCTACTCCCCCAAGCTTTCCTACCCTGCCAAGCTCTCCTACTCCCCCAAGCTCTCCTTCTCCCCCAAGCTCTCCTACTCCCCCCAAGCTCTCCTACTCCCCGAAGCTCTCCTACTCCCCCAAGCTCTCCTACTCCCCCAAGATCTATTACTTCCCCACGCTCTCTTACTCCCCCAAGCTCTCCTACTCCCCCAAGCTCTCCTACTCCCCCAAGCTCTCCTACTCCTCCAAGCTCTCCTACTCCCCCAAGCTCTCCTACTCCCCCAAGCTCTCCTACTCCCCCAAGCTCTCCTACTCCCCCAAGCTCTCCTACTCCCCCAAGCTCTCCTACTCCCGCAAGCTCTCCTACTTCACCAAGCTCTCCTGCTACACCAATCTCTCCTACCCCGCCAAGCTCTCCTACTCCACCAAGTTCTCCTACTCCCACAAGCTCCCGTTATCCCCCAAGCTGTCGTACTCCCCCATGCTCTCGTAATCCCCCAAGCTCTCCTCCTCCGGTAAGCTCTCCTCCTTCGGTATGATCTCCTACTCCCTCAAGCTCTCCTACTCACCCAAGCTCTCCTACTCACCCAAGCTCTCCTGCTCCCCCAAGCTCTCCTACTCGCCCAAGCTCTCCTACTCCCCCAAGCTTTCCTACCCCGCCAAGCTCTCCTACTCCCCCAAGCTCTCCTGCTCCCCCAAGCTCTCCTACTCCCCCAAGCTCTCCTACTCACCCAAGCTCTCCTACTCACCCAAGCTCTCCTGCTCCCCCAAGCTCTCCTAGTCGCCCAAGCTCTCGTACTCCCCCAAGCTTTCCTAACCCGCCAAGCTCTCCTACTCCCCCAAGCTCTCCTTCTCCCCCAAGCTCTCCTACTCCCCCAAGCTCTCCTACTCCCGCAAGCTCCCCTACTTCGCAAGCTCTCCTACTACACCAATCTCTCCGACCCCGCCAAGCTCTCCTGCTCCCTCAAGCTCTCCTACTCCCCCAAGCTCTACTACTCCCCCAAGCTCTCCTACTCCGCCAAGCTCTCCTACTCCCCCAAGCTCTCCAACTCCCCCAAGCTCTCCTACTCCCCCAATCTCTCCTACTCCCCCAAGCTCTCCTACTCCCCCACTCTCGTACACCCCCAAACTCTCGTACTCCCCCAAACTCTCGTACTCCCCCAAGATCTCGTAATCCCCCAAGCTCTCCTCCTCCCCCAAGCTCTCCTCCTCCCCCAAGCTCCCCTCCTCCGGTATGATTTCCTAATCATCCTAACGCTCCTACTCCCCCAAGCTCTCCTACTCTCGCAAGCTCTCCTACTCCCCCAAGCTCTCCTATCCCGCCAAGCTCTCCTACTCCCCCAAGCTCTCCTACTCCCCCAAGCTCTCCTACTCCCCCAAGCTCTCCTACTCCCCCAAACTCTCCTACTCCCCCAAGCTCTCCTGATACCCCAAGCTCAACTACTCCAGTAAGCTCCTCTACTCCGCCATGCTCTCCTACTCCGGAAAGCTCTCCTACTCCCCCAAACTCTCCTAATCTGGTAAACTCTCCTACTCCCGTATGCTCTCCTACTCCCCCAAGCTCTCCTACTCCCCCAAGCTCTCCGACACCAGTAAACTCTCCTACTCCAGTAAGCTCTCTGACTCCGGTAAGCTCTCTGACTCCCCCAAGCTCTCCGACTCCCCCAAGCTTTCCTGCTCCCCCAAGCTCTCCTACTCCCCCAAGCTCTCCGACTCCCCCAAGCTCTCGTACACCCCCAAGCTCTCGTACTCCCCCAATCTCTCGTACTGACCCAAGATCTCGTAATCCCCCAAGCTCTGCTCCTCCCCCAAGCTCTCCTCCTCCCCCAAGCTCTCCTCCTCCGGTATGATTTCCTAATCATCCTAATGCTCCTACTCCCCCAAGCTCTCCTACACCCCCAAGCTCTCCTACGCCGCCAAGCTCTCCTACTCCCCCAAGCTCTCCTACTCCCCCAAGCTCTCCTACTCCCCCAAGGTCTTCTACTCCCCCAAGCTCTCCTAATACCCCAAGCTCAACTACTCCAGTAAGTTCCTCTACTCCGCCATGCTCTCCTACTCCGGAAAGCTCTCCTACTCGCCCAAGCTCTCCTACACCCCCAAGCTCTCCTACTCCCCCAAGCTCTCCTTATCCCCCAACCTCTCCTACTCCCCCAAGCTCTCCTACTGCCCCAAGCTCTCCGACTCCCCCAAGCTCTCCTACTCTCCCAAGCTCTCCTACTCCCCCAAGCTCTCCTACTTCCCCAAGCTCTCCTACACCCCCAAGCTCTCCTACTCCCCCAAGCTCTCCTACTCCCCCAAGCTCTCCTACTCCCCCAAGCTCTCTTACTCCCCCAAGCTCTCCTACTCCACCAAGTTCTTCTAATCCCACAAGCTCTCGTTATCCCCCAAGCTGTCGTACTCCCCCATGCTCTCGTAATCCCCCAAGCTCTCCTCCTCCGGTAAGCTCTCCTCCTCCGGGAGGATCTCCGACTCCCCCAAGCTCTCCTACTCACCCAAGCTCTCCTACTCACCCAAGCTCTCCTGCTCCCCCAAGCTCTCCTACTCGCCCAAGCTCTCCTACTCCCCCAAGCTTTCCTACACCGCCAAGCTCTCCTACTCCCCCAAGCTCTCCTACTCACCCAAGCTCTCCTACACCCCCAAGATCTCCTACTCCCGCAAGCTCTCCTACTTCCCCAAGCTCTCCTACTACACCAATCTCTCCTACCACGCCAAGCTCTCCTACTCCACCAAGTTCTCCTACTCCCACAAGCTCTCGTTATCCCCCAAGCTGTCGTACTCCCCCATGCTCTCGTAATCCCCCAAGCTCTCCTCCTCCGGTAAGCTCTCCTCCTCCGGTATGATCTCCTACTTCCCCAAGCTCTCCTACTCCCCCAAGCTCTCCTACTCACCCAAGCTCTCCTGCTCCCCCAAGCTCTCCTGCTCGCCCAAGCTCTCCTACTCCCGCAAGCTCTCCTACTTCCCCAAGCTCTCCTACTACACCAATCTCTCCTACCCCGCCAAGCTCTCCTGCTCCCTCAAGCTCTCCTACTCCCCCAAGCTCTCCTACTCCCCCAAGCTCTCCTACTGCGCCAAGCTCTCCTACTCCCCCAAGTTCTCCTACTCCCCCAAGCTCTCCAACTCCCTCAAGCTCTCCTACTCCCCCAATCTCTCCTACTCCCCCAAGCTCTCCTACTCCCCCAAGCTCTCGTACATCCCCAAGCTCCCGTACTCCCCCAAGCTCTCGTACTGATCCAAGATCTCGTAATCCCCCAAGCTCTGCTCCTCCCCCAAGCTCTCCTCCTCCCACAAGCTCTCCTCCTCCGGTATGATTTCCTAATCATCCTAACGCTCCTACTCCCCCAAGCTCTCCTACTCCCCCAAGCTCTCCGACTCCCCCAAGCTCTCCTACTCCCCCAAGCTCTTCTACTCCCCCAAGCTCTCCTAATACCCCAAGCTCAACTACTCCAGTAAGCTGCTCTACTCCGCCATGCTCTCCTACTCCGGAAAGCTCTCCTACTCGCCCAAGCTCTCCTACTCCCCCAAGCTTTCCTACCCTGCCAAGCTCTCCTACTCCCCCAAGCTCTCCTTCTCCCCCAAGCTCTCCTACTCCCCCCAAGCTCTCCTACTCCCCGAAGCTCTCCTACTCCCCCAAGCTCTCCTACTCCCCCAAGATCTATTACTTCCCCACGCTCTCCTACTCCCCCAAGCTCTCCTACTCCCCCAAGCTCTCCTACTCCCCCAAGCTCTCCTACTCCTCCAAGCTCTCCTACTCCCCCAAGCTCTCCTACTCCCCCAAGCTCTCCTACTCCCCCAAGCTCTCCTACTCCCCCAAGCTCTCCTACTCCCCCAAGCTCTCCTACTCCCGCAAGCTCTCCTACTTCCCCAAGCTCTCCTGCTACACCAATCTCTCCTACCCCGCCAAGCTCTCCTACTCCACCAAGTTCTCCTACTCCCACAAGCTCCCGTTATCCCCCAAGCTGTCGTACTCCCCCATGCTCTCGTAATCCCCCAAGCTCTCCTCCTCCGGTAAGCTCTCCTCCTTCGGTATGATCTCCTACTCCCTCAAGCTCTCCTACTCACCCAAGCTCTCCTACTCACCCAAGCTCTCCTGCTCCCCCAAGCTCTCCTACTCGCCCAAGCTCTCCTACTCCCCCAAGCTTTCCTACCCCGCCAAGCTCTCCTACTCCCCCAAGCTCTCCTACTCCCCCAAGCTCTCCTACTCCCCCAAGCTCTCCTACTCACCCAAGCTCTCCTACTCACCCAAGCTCTCCTGGTCCCCCAAGCTCTCCTAGTCGCCCAAGCTCTCGTACTCCCCCAAGCTTTCCTAACCCGCCAAGCTCTCCTACTCCCCCAAGCTCTCCTTCTCCCCCAAGCTCTCCTACTCCCCCAAGCTCTCCTACTCCCGCAAGCTCCCCTACTTCGCAAGCTCTCCTACTACACCAATCTCTCCGACCCCGCCAAGCTCTCCTGCTCCCTCAAGCTCTCCTACTCCCCCAAGCTCTACTACTCCCCCAAGCTCTCCTACTCCGCCAAGCTCTCCTACTCCCCCAAGCTCTCCAACTCCCCCAAGCTCTCCTACTTCCCCAAGCTCTCCTACTCCACGAAACTCTCCTACTCCGCCAAGCTCTCCTACTCCCCCAAGTTCTCCTACTCCCCCAAGCTCTCGTAATTCCCCAAGCACTCCTCCTCCCCCAAGCTCTCATCCTCCCCCAAGCTCTCCTCCTCCGGTAAGCTCTCCTCCTCTGGTATGATCTCCTAATCAACCTAACACTCCTACTCCCCCAAGCTCTCCTACTCACCCAAGCTCTCCTACTCCCCCAAGATCTCCTACTCCCCCAAGCTCTCCTACTCCCCCAAGCTCTCCTACCCCGCCAAGCTCTCCTACTCCCCCAAGTTCTCCTACTCCCCCAAGCTCTCCAACTCCCCCAAGCTCTCCTACTCCCCCAATCTCTCCTACTCCCCCAAGCTCTCCTACTCCCCCACTCTCGTACACCCCCAAACTCTCGTACTCCCCCAAGCTCTCGTACTCCCCCAAGATCTCGTAATCCCCCAAGCTCTCCTCCTCCCCCAAGCTCTCCTCCTCCCCCAAGCTCCCCTCCTCCGGTATGATTTCCTAATCATCCTAACGCTCCTACTCCCCCAAGCTCTCCTACTCTCGCAAGCTCTCCTACTCCCCCAAGCTCTCCTATCCCGCCAAGCTCTCCTACTCCCCCAAGCTTTCCTACTCCCCCAAGCTCTCCTACTCCCCCAAGCTCTCCTACTCCCCCAAGCTCTCCTACTCCCCCAAGCTCTCCTGATACCCCAAGCTCAACTACTCCAGTAAGCTCCTCTACTCCGCCATGCTCTCCTACTCCGGAAAGCTCTCCTACTCCCCCAAACTCTCCTAATCTGCTAAACTCTCCTACTCCCGTATGCTCTCCTACTCCCCCAAGCTCTCCTACTCCCCCAAGCTCTCCGACACCAGTAAACTCTCCTACTCCAGTAAGCTCGCTGACTCCGGTAAGCTCTCTGACTCCCCCAAGCTCTCCGACTCCCCCAAGCTTTCCTGCTCCCCCAAGCTCTCCTACTCCCCCAAGCTCTCCGACTCCCCCAAGCTCTCGTACACCCCCAAGCTCTCGTACTCCCCCAATCTCTCGTACTGACCCAAGATCTCGTAATCCCCCAAGCTCTGCTCCTCCCCCAAGCTCTCCTCCTCCCCCAAGCTCTCCTCCTCCGGTATGATTTCCTAATCATCCTAAAGCTCCTACTCCCCCAAGCTCTCCTACACCCCCAAGCTCTCCTACGCCGCCAAGCTCTCCTACTCCCCCAAGCTCTCCTACTCCCCCAAGCTCTCCTACTCCCCCAAGGTCTTCTACTCCCCCAAGCTCTCCTAATACCCCAAGCTCAACTACTCCAGTAAGTTCCTCTACTCCGCCATGCTCTCCTACTCCGGAAAGCTCTCCTACTCGCCCAAGCTCTCCTACTCCCCCAAGCTCTCCTACTCCCCCAAGCTCTCCTTATCCCCCAACCTCTCCTACTCCCCCAAGCTCTCCTTCTCCCCCAAGCTCTCCTACTCCCCCAAGCTCTCCTACTCCCGCAAGCTCCCCTACTTCGCAAGCTCTCCTACTACACCAATCTCTCCGACCCCGCCAAGCTCTCCTGCTCCCTCAAGCTCTCCTACTCCCCCAAGCTCTACTACTCCCCCAAGCTCTCCTACTCCGCCAAGCTCTCCTACTCCCCCAAGCTCTCCAACTCCCCCAAGCTCTCCTACTTCCCCAAGCTCTCCTACTCCACGAAACTCTCCTACTCCGCCAAGCTCTCCTACTCCCCCAAGTTCTCCTACTCCCCCAAGCTCTCGTAATTCCCCAAGCACTCCTCCTCCCCCAAGCTCTCATCCTCCCCCAAGCTCTCCTCCTCCGGTAAGCTCTCCTCCTCTGGTATGATCTCCTAATCAACCTAACACTCCTACTCCCCCAAGCTCTCCTACTCACCCAAGCTCTCCTACTCCCCCAAGATCTCCTACTCCCCCAAGCTCTCCTACTCCCCCAAGCTCTCCTACCCCGCCAAGCTCTCCTACTCCCCCAAGTTCTCCTACTCCCCCAAGCTCTCCAACTCCCCCAAGCTCTCCTACTCCCCCAATCTCTCCTACTCCCCCAAGCTCTCCTACTCCCCCACTCTCGTACACCCCCAAACTCTCGTACTCCCCCAAGCTCTCGTACTCCCCCAAGATCTCGTAATCCCCCAAGCTCTCCTCCTCCCCCAAGCTCTCCTCCTCCCCCAAGCTCCCCTCCTCCGGTATGATTTCCTAATCATCCTAACGCTCCTACTCCCCCAAGCTCTCCTACTCTCGCAAGCTCTCCTACTCCCCCAAGCTCTCCTATCCCGCCAAGCTCTCCTACTCCCCCAAGCTTTCCTACTCCCCCAAGCTCTCCTACTCCCCCAAGCTCTCCTACTCCCCCAAGCTCTCCTACTCCCCCAAGCTCTCCTGATACCCCAAGCTCAACTACTCCAGTAAGCTCCTCTACTCCGCCATGCTCTCCTACTCCGGAAAGCTCTCCTACTCCCCCAAACTCTCCTAATCTGCTAAACTCTCCTACTCCCGTATGCTCTCCTACTCCCCCAAGCTCTCCTACTCCCCCAAGCTCTCCGACACCAGTAAACTCTCCTACTCCAGTAAGCTCTCTGACTCCGGTAAGCTCTCTGACTCCCCCAAGCTCTCCGACTCCCCCAAGCTTTCCTGCTCCCCCAAGCTCTCCTACTCCCCCAAGCTCTCCGACACCCCCAAGCTCTCGTACACCCCCAAGCTCTCGTACTCCCCCAATCTCTCGTACTGACCCAAGATCTCGTAATCCCCCAAGTTCTGCTCCTCCCCCAAGCTCTCCTCCTCCCCCAAGCTCTCCTCCTCCGGTATGATTTCCTAATCATCCTAAAGCTCCTACTCCCCCAAGCTCTCCTACACCCCCAAGCTCTCCTACGCCGCCAAGCTCTCCTACTCCCCCAAGCTCTCCTACTCCCCCAAGCTCTCCTACTCCCCCAAGGTCTTCTACTCCCCCAAGCTCTCCTAATACCCCAAGCTCAACTACTCCAGTAAGTTCCTCTACTCCGCCATGCTCTCCTACTCCGGAAAGCTCTCCTACTCGCCCAAGCTCTCCTACTCCCCCAAGCTCTCCTACTCCCCCAAGCTCTCCTTATCCCCCAACCTCTCCTACTCCCCCAAGCTCTCCTACTGCCCCAAGCTCTCCGACTCCCCCAAGCTCTCCTACTCTCCCAAGCTCTCCTACTCCCCCAAGCTCTCCTACTTCCCCAAGCTCTCCTACTCCCCCAAGCTCTCCTACTCCCCCAAGCTCTCCTACTCCCCCAAGCTCTCCTACTCCCCCAAGCTCTCTTACTCCCCCAAGCTCTCCTACTCCACCAAGTTCTTCTAATCCCACAAGCTCTCGTTATCCCCCAAGCTGTCGTACTCCCCCATGCTCTCGTAATCCCCCAAGCTCTCCTCCTCCGGTAAGCTCTCCTCCTCCGGGAGGATCTCCGACTCCCCCAAGCTCTCCTACTCACCCAAGCTCTCCTACTCACCCAAGCTCTCCTGCTCCCCCAAGCTCTCCTACTCGCCCAAGCTCTCCTACTCCCCCAAGCTTTCCTACACCGCCAAGCTCTCCTACTCCCCCAAGCTCTCCTACTCACCCAAGCTCTCCTACACCCCCAAGATCTCCTACTCCCGCAAGCTCTCCTACTTCCCCAAGCTCTCCTACTACACCAATCTCTCCTACCACGCCAAGCTCTCCTACTCCACCAAGTTCTCCTACTCCCACAAGCTCTCGTTATCCCCCAAGCTGTCGTACTCCCCCATGCTCTCGTAATCCCCCAAGCTCTCCTCCTCCGGTAAGCTCTCCTCCTCCGGTATGATCTCCTATTTCCCAAGCTCTCCTACTCCCCCAAGCTCTCCTACTCACCCAAGCTCTCCTGCTCCCCCAAGCTCTCCTGCTCGCCCAAGCTCTCCTACTCCCGCAAGCTCTTCTACTCCAGTATGATCACCTACTCCCGCAAGCACTCCTCCTGCCCAAAGCTCAACTCTTCCGGTAAGCTCGCCTACTCCGGTAAGCTCTCCTACTCCGGTAAGCTCTCCTACTCTTCCACGCTCTCCTACTGCGGTATGCTCTCCTACTCCGGTAAGCTCTCCTACTCCCCCAAGCTCTCTTACTCCACCAACCTCTCCTACTCCCTCAACCTCTCCTACTCCCCCAATTTCTCCTACTCCCCCAACCTCTCCTACTCCCCCAAGCTCTCCTACTCCCCCAAGCTCTCCTACTCACCCAAGCTCTCCTACTCCCCCAAGCTCTCCTACTCCCCCAAGCTCTCCTACTCTCCCAAGCTCTCCTACTCCCCCAAGCTCTCCTACTCCCCCAAACTCTCCTCCGGTAAGCTCTCCTACTCTTCCACGCTCTCCTACTGCGGTATGCTCTCCTACTCCGGTAAGCTCTCCTACTCCCTCAACCTCTCCTACTCCCCCAATTTCTCCTACTCCCCCAACCTCTCCTACTCCCCCAACCTCTCCTACTCCCCCAACCTCTCCTACTCCCCAAACTCTGCTACGCCCCCAACCTCTCCTACTTCCCCAACATCTCCTACGCCCACAAGCTCTCCTCCTCCGGTAAGCTCTCCTACTCCAGTAAGCTCTCCTACTCCAATAAGCCCTTCTACTCGGGTAAGCTTTTATACTCCAGGAAAGCTCCTTCTCTCCCAAGCTCTCCTATTCCGGTCAGTGCTCCTACTCTCCCAAGCTCTCCTGCGCTCCCAAGCGCTCCTCCTCCGGGAAGCTCTCCGACTCTGGTATGATCTCCTAATCACCCTAAAACTCCTACTCCCCCCAAGCTCTACTACTCACCCAAGCTCTCCTAATCCCCCAACTTCTCCTAATCCCCCAAGCTCTCCGACTTCCCCAAGCTCTCCTACTCACCCTACCTCTCCTACACCCCCAACCTCTCCTACTCCCCCAACCTCTCCTACTCCCACAACCTATCCTACTCCCCCAACCTCTCCTACTCCCCGAACCTCTCCTACTCCCCCAACCTCTCCTACTCCCCCAACCACTCCTACTCCCACAATCTATCCTACTCCCACAACCTCTCCTACTCCCCCAACCTCTCCTACTCCGCAAACTCTCCTAATCCCACAACCTCTCCTACTCCCCCAACCTCTCATACGCCCCCAAGCTCTCCTACTCCGGTAAGCTCTCCTACTCCAGTAAGCTCTCCTACTCCAATAAGCCCTACTACTCGGGTAAGCTCTTATACTCCAGGAAGCTCTCCTTCTCTCCCAAGCTCTCCTATTCCGGTCAGTGCTACTACTCTCCCAAGCTCTCCTGCGCCCCCAAGCTCTCCTCCTCCGGTAAGCTCTCCGACTCTGGTATGATCTCCTAATCACCCTAAAACTCCTACTCCCCCAAGCTCTCCTACTCACCCAAGCTCTCCTAATCCCCCAAGTTCTCCTAATCCCCCAAGCTCTCCTACTCCCGCAAGCTCTCCTACTCCACCAAGCTCTCCTACGCCACCAAGCTCTCCTACTCCGGTAAGCTCTCCTACTCCGGAAAGCTCTCCTACTCCGGAAAGCACTCCTACTCCGGAAAGATCTCCTACTCCGGAAAGCTCTTCTACTCCCCCAGCTCTCCTACTCCTCCAAGCACTCCGACACCAGTAAACCCTCCAATCCAGTAAGCATTCTGACTCCGGTAAGCTCTCCGACTCCCTCAAGCTCCCCTACTCCTGAAAGCTCTCCAACTCCCCCAAGCTCTCCAATCCGGTAAGCGCTCCTACTCCGGTAAGCAGTCCTACTCCCACAAGCTCTCCGACACCGGTAGCTCTCCTACTCTGGTAAGCTCTCCTACTCCCCGAAGCTCTCCTACTCCCCCAAGCGCTCCGACTCGGTAAGCTCTCCTACTCCCCCAAGCTCTCCCACTCCCTCAAGCTCTACTACTCCCCCAAGCTCTCCTACTCCAACAAGCTCCCCTACTCCAGAAAGCTCTCCTACCCCACCACGCTGTCCTACTCCCCGAAGCTCAACTATCCCCGAAGCTTTCCTACTCCGGAAAGCTCTCCTACTCCAGTAAGCACTCCTATTCCCCCAAGCTCGCCGACTTCCCCAAGCTCTCCTACTCCCACAATCTCTCCTACTCCCCCAAGCTCTACGACTCCGGTAAGCACTCTGACTCCAGTAAGCTCTCCTACTCCCCAAAGCTCTCCTACTACCCCAAGCTCTCCTACTGCAAACGCTCTCCTACTCCCCCAAGCTCTCCTACTCCCCCAAGTTCTCCTACTCCCCTCAGCTCTCCTACCCCGCCAAGCTCTCCTACTCGCACAAGCTCTCCTACTCCCTCAATCTCTCCTGCGCCCCCAAGCTCTCCTACTCCGGTAAGCTCTCCTACTCTCCCAAGCTCTCCTGCAACCCAAGCTCTCCTACTCCCCCAAGCTCTCGAACACACCAAAGCTCTCGTACTCCCCCAAGCTCTCGTACTCCCCAAGCTCTCGTATTCCCCAAGCTCTCGTACTCCCCCATGCTCTCGTAATCCCCCAAGCTCTCCTCCTCCGGTAAGCTCTCCTCCTCCGGTATGATCTCCTAATCACCCTAACACTCCTACTCCCCCAAGCTCTCCTACTCCCCCAAGCTTTCCTACTCCCCCGAGCTCTCCTACCCCGCCAAACTCTCCTACTCCCACAAGCTCTCCTACTCCCCCAATCTCTCCAGCGCCCCCAAGCTCTCCTACTGCGGTAAGCTCTCCTACTCTTCCAAGCTCTCCTGCACCCCCAAGCTCTCCTACTCCCCCAAGCTCTCCTACTCTCCCAAGCTCTCGTACTCCCCCAAGCTCTCGTACTCCCCCAAGCTCTCGGACTCCCCCAAGCTCTCGTACTCCCCCATGCTCTCGTAAACCCCCAAGCTCTCCTCCTCCGGTAAGCTCTCCTCCTCCGGTATGATCTCCTACACCGCAAGCTCTCCTACTCACCCAAGCTCTCCTACTCCCCCAAGCTCTCCTACTCCCCCAAGCTCTCCTCCTCCGGTAAGCTCTCCTCCTCCGGTATGGTCTCCTACTCCCCCAAGCTCTCCTACTCACCCAAGCTCTCCTACTCCCCCAAGCTCTCCTACTCCCCCAAGCTCTCCTACTCCCCCAAGCTCTCCTACTCCCCCAAGCTCTCCTACTCCCCCAAGCTCTCCTACTCACCCAAGCTCTCTTACTCACCCAAACACTCCTACTCACCCAAGCTCTCCTACTCCCGCAAGCTCTTCTACTCCAGTATGATCGCCTACTCCCGCAAGCACTCCTCCTGCCCAAAGCTCAACTCTTCCGGTAAGCTCGCCTACTCCGGTAAGCTCTCCTACTCCGGTAAGCTCTCCTACTCTTCCACGCTCTCCTACTGCGGTAAGCTCTCCTACTCCGGTAAGCTCTCCTACTCCCCCAAGCTCTCTTACTCCCCCAACCTCTCCTACTCCTCCAACCTCTCCTACTCCCCCAACCTCTCCTACTCCCCCAACCTCTCCTACTCCCCAAATTCTGATACGCCCCCAACCTCTCCTACTTCCCCAACCTCTCCTACGCCCCCAAGCTCTCCTCCTCCGGTAAGCCCTCCTACTGCAGTAAGCTCTCCTACTCCAATAAGCCCTCCTACTCGGGTAAGCTCTTATACTCCAGGAAAGCTCCTTCTCTCCCAAGCTCTCCCAATCCGGTCAGTGCTCCTCCTCTCCCAAGCTCTCCTGCGCTCCCAAGCGCTCCTCCTCCGGGAAGCTCTCCGACTCTGGTATGATCTCCTAATCACCCTAAAACTCCTACTCCCCCCAAGCTCTACTACTCACCCAAGCTCTCCTAATCCCCCAACTTCTCCTAATCCCCCAAGCTCTCCGACTTCCCCAAGCTCTCCTACTCACCCAACCTCTCCTACTCCCCCAACCTCTCCTACTCCCCCAACCTCTCCTACTCCCACAACCTCTCCTACTCCCCCAACCTCTCCTACTCCCCGAACCTCTCCTACTCCCCCAACCTCTCCTACTCCCCCAACCACTCCTACTCCCACAACCTATCCTACTCCCACAACCTCTCCTACTCCCCCAACCTCTCCTACTCCGCAACCTCTCCTACTCCCACAACCTCTCCTACTCCCCCAACCTCTCCTACGCCCCCAAGCTCTCCTACTCCGGTAAGCTCTCCTACTCCAGTAAGCTCTCCTACTCCAATAAGCCCTCCTACTCGGGTAAGCTCTTATACTACAGGAAGCTCTCCTTCTCTCCCAAGCTCTCCTATTCCGGTCAGTGCTCCTACTCTCCCAAGCTCTCCTGCGCCCCCAAGCTCTCCTCCTCCGGTAAGCTCTCCGACTCTGGTATGATCTCCTAATCACCCTAAAACTCCTACTCCCCCAAGCTCTCCTACTCACCCAAGCTCTCCTAATCCCCCAAGTTCTCCTAATCCCCCAAGCTCTCCTACTCCCGCAAGCTCTCCTACTCCACCAAGCTCTCCTACTCCGGTAAGCTCTCCTACTCCGGAAAGCTCTCATACTCCGGAAAGCTCTCCTACTCCGGAAAGCACTCCTACCTCGGAAAGCTCTCCTACTCCGGAAAGCTCTTCTACTCCCCCAAGCTCTCCTACTCCTCCAAGCACTCCGACACCAGTAAACCCTCCTACTCCAGTAAGCTTTCTGACTCCGGTAAGCTCTCCGACTCCCTCAAGCTCTCCTACTCCGGAAAGCTCTCCTACTCCCCCAAGCTCTCCAATCCGGTAAGCGCTCCTACTCCGGTAAGCAGTCCTACTCCCACAAGCTCTCCGACACCGGTAGCTCTCCTATTCTGGTAAGCTCTCCTACTCCCCGAAGCTCTCCTACTCCCCCAAGCGCTCCTACTCGGTAAGCCCTCCTACTCCCCCAAGCTCTCCCACTCCCCCAAGCTCTACTACTCCCCCAAGCTCTCCTACTCCAACAAGCTCCCCTACTCGAGAAAGCTCTCCTACTCCACCACGCCGTCCTGCTACCCTAAGCTCAACTATCCCCCAAGCTTTGCTACTCCGGAAAGCTCTCCTACTCCAGTAAGCACTCCTATTCCCCCAAGCTCGCCGACTTCCCCAAGCTCTCCTACTCCCACAATCTCTCCTACTCCCCCAAGCTCTACGACTCCGGTAAGCACTCTGACTCCAGTAAGCTCTCCTACTCCCCAAAGCTCTCCTACTACGCCAAGCTCTCCAACTCCAAACGCTCTCCTACTCCCCCAAGCTCTCCTACACCCCAAGTTCTCCTACTCCCCTCAGCTCTCCTACCCCGCCAAGCTTTCCTACTCGCACAAGCTCTCCTACTCCCTCAATCTCTCCTGCGCCCCCAAGCTCTCCTACTCCGGTAAGCTCTCCTACTCTCCCAAGCTCTCCTGCACCCCCAGGCTCTCCTACTCCCCCAAGCTCTCGAACACCCCAAAGCTCTCGTACTCCCCCAAGCTCTCGTACTCCCCAAGCTCTCGTATTCCCCAAGCTCTCGTACTCCCCCATGCTCTCGTAATCCCCCAAGCTCTCCTCCTCCGGTAAGCTCTCCTCCTCCGGTATGATCTCCTAATCACCCTAACACTCCTACTCCCCCAAGCTTTCCTACTCCCCCAAACTTTCCTACTCCCCCGAGCTCTACTACCCCGCCAAGAACTCCTACTCCCACAAGCTCTCCTACTCGCCCAATCTCTCCTGCGCCCCCAAGCTCTCCTACTCCGGTAAGCTCTCCTACTCTCCCAAGCTCTCCTGCACCCCCAAGCTCTCCTACTCCCCCAAGCTCTCCTACTCTCCCAAGCTCTCGTACTCATCCAAGCTCTCGTACTCCCCCAAGCTCTCGGACTCCCCCAAGCTCTCGTACTCCACCATGCTCTCGTAATCCCCCAAGCTCTCCTCCTCCGGTAAGCTCTCCTCCTCCGGTATGATCTCCAACACCCCAAGCTCTCCTACTCACCCAAGCTCTCCTACTCCCCCAATCTCACCTACTCCCCCAAGATCTCCTCCTCCGGTAAGCTCTCCTCCTCCGGTATGATCTCCTACTCGCCCAAGCTCTCCTACTCACCCAAGCTCTCCTACTCCCCCAAGCTCTCCTACTCCCGCAAGCTCTCCTCCTCCCCCAAGCTCTCCTACTCCCCCAAGCACTCCTACTCCCCCAAGCTCTCCTACTCCCCCAAGCTCTCCTACTCCCGCAAGCTCTCCTACTCCCCCAAGCTCTTCTACTCGCCCAAGCTTTCCTGCTCCCCCAAGCTCTCATACTCCCCCAAGCTCTCCTACTCCCCCAAGCTCTCCTACTCCCCCAAGCTCTACGACTGCCCCAAACTCTCCTACTCCCCCAAGCTCTCCGACTCCCCCAAGCTTTCCTACTCCAACAAGCTCTCCTACTCACCCAAGCTCTCCTACTCCCCCAAGCTCTCCTACTCCCCCAACTTCTCCTACTCCCCCAAGCTCTCCTACTCCCCCAAGCTCTCCTACACACCCAAGCTCTCCTACTCCCGCAAGCTCTCCTGCTCCCCCAAGCGCTCCTGCTCCCCCAAGCTCTCCTACTCCCCCAAGCTCTCCTACTCCCCCAATCTCTCCTACTCCCCCAAGCTCTCCTACTCACCCAAGCTCTCCTACTCACCCAAGCTCTCCTACTCACCCAAGCTCTCCTGCTCACCCAATCTCTCCTACTTACCCAAGCTCTCCTACTTACCCAAGCTCTCCTACTCACCCAAGCTCTCCTACTCCCCCAAGCTCTCCTACTTACCCAAGCTCTGCAACTCCCCCAAGTACTCCTACTCCCCCAAGCTCTCCTACTCCGCCTAGCTCTCCTAGTCCCCCAAGCTCTCCTACTCCCGCAAGCTCTCCTACTCCAGTATGATCGCCTACTCCCGCAAGCACTCCTACTGCCCAAAGCTCAACTATTCCGGTAAGCTCTCCTACTCCGGTAAGCTCTCCTACTCCTGTAAACTGTCCTACTCTTCCACGCTCTCCTACTCCGGTAAGCTCTCCTATTCCGGTAAGCTCTCCTGCACCCCCAAGCTCTCCTACTCCCCCAAGCTCGCCTACTCTCCCAAGCCCTCGTACTCCCCCAAGCTCTCGTACTCCCACAAGCACTCGTACTCCCCCAAGCTCTCGTACTCCCCCATGCTCTCGTAATCCCCCAAGCTCTACTCCTCCGGTATGCTCTCCTCCTCCGGTATGATCTCCTACACCCCAAGCTCTCCTATTCACCCAAGCTCTCCTACTCCCCCAAGCTCTCCTACTCCCCCAAGCTCTCCTCCTCCGGTAAGCTCTCCTCCTCCGGTATGATCTCCTACTCCCCCAAGCTCTCCTACTCACCCAAGCTCTCCTACTCCCCCAAGCTCTCCTACTCCTGCCAGCTCTCCTACTCCCCCAAGCTCTCCTACTCCCCCAAGCACTCCTACTCCCCCAAGCTCTCCTACTCCCCCAAGCTCTCCTACGCCCCCAAGCTCTCCTACGCCCCCAAGCTCTCCTACTCCCCCAAGCTCTACTACTGCCCCAAGCTCTCCTACTCCCCCAATCTCTCCGACTCCCCCAAGCTCTCCTACTCCCACAAGCTCTCCTACTCCCCCAAGCTCTCCTACTCCCCCAAGCTCTCCTACTCCCCCAAGTTCTCCTACTCGCCCAAGCTCTCCTACTCCCCCAAGCTCTCCTACACACCCAAGCTCTCCTACTCCCCCAAGCACTCCTGCTCCACCAAGCGCTCCTGCTCCCCCAAGCTCTCCTACTCCGCCAAGCTCTCCTACTCCCCCAAGCTCTCCTACTCCCCCAAGCTCTCCTACTCACCCAAGCTCTCCTACTCCCCCAAGCTCTCCTACTCACCCAAGCTCTCCTGCTCACCCAAGCTCTCCTACTCCCGCAAGCTCTTCTTCTCCAGTATGATCGCCTACTCCCGCAAGCACTCCTCCTGCCCAAAGCTCAACTCTTCGGGTAAGCTCGCCTACTCCGGTAACCTCTCCTACTCCGGTAAGCTCTCCTACTCTTCCACGCTCCCCTACTGCGGTATGCTCTCCTGCTCCGGTAAGCTCTCCTACTCCCCCAAGCTCTCTTACTCCACCAACCTCTCCTACTCCCTCAACCTCTCCTACTCCCCCAATTTCTCCTACTCCCCCAACCTCTCCTACTCCCCCAACCTCTCCTACTCCCCAAACTCTGCTACGCCCCCAACCTCTCCTACTTCCCCAACCTCTCCTACGCCCACAAGCTCTCCTCCTCCGGTAAGCTCTCCTACTCCAGTAAGCTCTCCTACTCCAATAAGCCCTCCTACTCGGGTAAGCTCTTATACTCCAGGAAAGCTCCTTCTCTCCCAAGCTCTCCTATTCCGGTCAGTGCTCCTACTCTCCCATGCTCTCCTGCGCTCCCAAGCGCTCCTCCTCCGGGAAGCTCGCCGACTCTGGTATGATCTCCTAATCACCCTAAAACTCCTACTCCCCCCAAGCTCTCCTAATCCCCCAACTTCTCCTAATCCCCCAAGCTCTCCGACTTCCCCAAGCTCTCCTACTCACCCTACCTCTCCTACTCCCCCAACCTCTCCTACTCCCCCAACCTCTCCTACTCCCACAACCTCTCCTACTCCCCCAACCTCTCCTACTCCCCGAACCTCTCCTACTCCCCCAACCTCTCCTACTCCCCCAACCACTCCTACTCCCACAACCTATCCTACTCCCACAACCTCTCCTACTCCCCCAACCTCTCCTACTCCGCAAACTCTCCTACTCCCACAACCTCTCCTACTCCCCCAACCTCTCCTACGCCCCCAAGCTCTCCTACGCCACCAAGCTCTCCTACTCCGGTAAGCTCTCCTACTCCGGAAAGCTCTCCTACTCCGGAAAGCACTCCTACTCCGGAAAGATCTCCTACTCCGGAAAGCTCTTCTACTCCCCCAAGCTCTCCTACTCCTTCAAGCACTCCGACACCAGTAAACCCTCCTACTCCTGTAAGCTTTCTGACTCCGGTAAGCTCTCCGACTCCCTCAAGCTCTCCTACTCCAGAAAGCTCTCCTACTCCCCCAAGCTCTCCAATCCGGTAAGCGCTCCTACTCCGGTAAGCAGTCCTACTCCCACAAGCTCTCCGACACCGGTAGCTCTCCTACTCTGGTAAGCTCTCCTACTCCCCGAAGCTCTCCTACTCCCCCAAGCGCTCCGACTCGGTAAGCTCTCCTACTCCCCCAAGCTCTCCCACTCCCTCAAGCTCTACTACTCCCCCAAGCTCTCCTACTCCAACAAGCTCCCCTACTCGAGAAAGCTCTCCTACCCCACCACGCTGTCCTACTCCCCGAAGCTCAACTATCCCCGAAGCTTTCCTACTCCGGAAAGCTCTCCTACTCCAGTAAGCACTCCTATTCCCCCAAGCTCGCCGACTTCCCCAAGCTCTCCTACTCCCTCAATCTCTCCTACTCCCCCAAGCTCTACGACTCCGGTAAGCACTCTGACTCCAGTAAGCTCTCCTACTCCCCAAAGCTCTTCTACTACCCCAAGCTCTCCGACTGCAAACGCTCTCCTACTCCCCCAAGCTCTCCTACTCCCCCAAGTTCTCCTACTCCCCTCAGCTCTCCTACCCCGCCAAGCTCTCCTACTCGCACAAGCTCTCCTACTCCCTCAATCTCTCCTGCGCCCCCAAGCTCCCCTACTCCGGTAAGCTCTCCGACTCTCCCAAGCTCTCCTGCACCCCCAAGCTCTCCTACTCCCCCAAGCTCTCGAACACCCCAAAGCTCTCGTACTCCCCCAAGCTCTCGTACTCCCCAAGCTCTCGTATGCCCCAAGCTCTCGTACTCCCCCTTGCTCTCGTAATCCCCCAAGCTCTCCTCCTCCGGTAAGCTCTCCTCCTCCGGTATGATCTCCTAATCACCCTAACACTCCTACTCCCACAAGCTCTCCTACTCCCCCAAGCTTTCCTACTCCCCCGAGCTCTCCTACCCCGCCAAGCTCTCCTACTCCCACAAGCTCTCCTACTCCCCCAATCTCTCCAGCGCCCCCAAGCTCTCCTACTCCGGTAAGCTCTCCTACTCTCCCAAGCTCTCCTGCACCCCCAAGCTCTCCTACTCCCCCAAGCTCTCCTACTCTCCCAAGCTCTCGTACTCCCCCAAGCTCTCGTACTCCCCCAAGCTCTCGGACTCCCCCAAGCTCTCGTACTCCCCCATGCTCTCGTAATCCCCCAAGCTCTCCTCCTCCGGTAAGCTCTCCTCCTCCGGTATGATCTCCTACACCCCAAGCTCTCCTACTCACCCAAGCTCTCCTACTCCCCCAAGCTCTCCTACACCCCCAAGCTCTCCTCCTCCGGTAAGCTCTCCTCCTCCGGTATGGTCTCCTACTCCCCCAAGCTCTCCTACTCACCCAAGCTCTCCTACTCCCCCAAGCTCTCCTACTCCCCCAAGCTCTCCTACTCCCCCAAGCTCTCCTACTCCCCCAAACTCTCCTACTCCCCCAAGCTCTCCTACTCACCCAAGCTCTCCTACTCACCCAAACACTCCTACTCACCCAAGCTCTCCTACTCCCGCAAGCTCTTCTACTCCAGTATGATCGCCTACTCCCGCAAGCACTCCTCCTGCCCAAAGCTCAACTCTTCCGGTAAGCTCGCCTACTCCGGTAAGCTCTCCTACTCCGGTAAGCTCTCCTACTCTTCCACGCTCTCCTACTGCGGTAAGCTCTCCTACTCCAGTAAGCTCTCCTACTCCAATAAGCCCTCCTACTCGGGTAAGCTCTTATACTCCAGGAAGCTCTCCTTCTCTCCCAATCTCTCCTATTCCGGTCAGTGCTCCGACTCTCCCAAGCTCTCCTGCGCCCCCAAGCTCTCCTCCTCCGGCAAGCTCTCCGACTCTGGTATGATCTCCTAATCACCCTAAAACTCCTACTCCCCCAAGCTCTCCTACTCACCCAAGCTCTCCTAATCCCCCAAGTTCTCCTAATCCCCCAAGCTCTCCTACTCCCGAAAGCTCTCCTACTCAACCAAGCTCTCCTACGCCACCAAGCTCTCCTACTCCGGTAAGCTCTGCTACTCCGGAAAGCTCTCATACTCCGGAAAGCTCTCCTACTCCGGAAAGCACTCCTACTCCGGAAAGCTCTTCTTCTCGCCCAAGCTCTCCTAATCGCCCAAGCTCTCCTACTCGCCCAAGCTCTCCTTCTCCCCCAAGGTCACCTACTCGCCCAACCTCTTCTACTCGCCCAAGCTCTCCTACTCGCCCAAGCTCTCCTACTCGCCCAAGCTCACATACTCCCCCAAGCTCTCCCACTCCCCCAAGCTCTACTACTCCCCCAAGCTCTCCTACTCCAACAAGCTCCCCTACTCGAGAAAGCTCTCCTACTCCACCACGCCGTCCTGCTACCCTAAGCTCAACTATCCCCCAAGCTTTGCTACTCCGGAAAGCTCTCCTACTCCAGTAAGCACTCCTATTCCCCCAAGCTCGCCGACTTCCCCAAGCTCTCCTACTCCCACAATCTCTCCTACTCCCCCAAGCTCTACGACTCCGGTAAGCACTCTGACTCCAGTAAGCTCTCCTACTCCCCAAAGCTCTCCTACTACGCCAAGCTCTCCAACTCCAAACGCTCTCCTACTCCCCCAAGCTCTCCTACTCCCCCAAGTTCTCCTACTCCCCTCAGCTCTCCTACCCCGCCAAGCTTTCCTACTCGCACAAGCTCTCCTACTCCCTCAATCTCTCCTGCGCCCCCAAGCTCTCCTACTCCGGTAAGCTCTCCTACTCTCCCAAGCTCTCCTGCACCCCCAGGCTCTCCTACTCCCCCAAGCTCTCGAACACCCCAAAGCTCTCGTACTCCCCCAAGCTCTCGTACTCCCCAAGCTCTCGTATTCCCCAAGCTCTCGTACTCCCCCATGCTCTCGTAATCCCCCAAGCTCTCCTCCTCCGGTAAGCTCTCCTCCTCCGGTATGATCTCCTAATCACCCTAACACTCCTACTCCCCCAAGCTTTCCTACTCCCCCAAACTTACCTACTCCCCCGAGCTCTCCTACCCCGCCAAGAACTCCTACTCCCACAAGCTCTCCTACTCGCCCAATCTCTCCTGCGCCCCCAAGCTCTCCTACTCCGGTAAGCTCTCCTACTCTCCCAAGCTCTCCTGCACCCCCAAGCTCTCCTACTCCCCCTAGCTCTCCTACTCTCCCAAGCTCTCGTACTCATCCAAGCTCTCGTACTCCCCCAAGCTCTCGGACTCCCCCAAGCTCTCGTACTCCCCCATGCTCTCGTAATCCCCCAAGCTCTCCTCCTCCGGTAAGCTCTCCTCCTCCGGTATGATCTCCAACACCCCAAGCTCTCCTACTCACCCAAGCTCTCCTACTCCCCCAATCTCACCTACTCCCCCAAGCTCTCCTCCTCCGGTAAGCTCTCCTCCTCCGGTATGATCTCCTACTCCCCCAAGCTCTCCTACTCACCCAAGCTCTCCTACTCCCCCAAGCTCTCCTACTCCCGCAAGCTCTCCTCCTCCCCCAAGCTCTCCTACTCCCCCAAGCACTCCTACTCCCCCAAGCTCTCCTACTCCCCCAAGCTCTCCTACTCCCGCAAGCTCTCCTACTCCCCCAAGCTCTTCTACTCGCCCAAGCTTTCCTGCTCCCCCAAGCTCTCATACTCCCCCAAGCTCTCCTACTCCCCCAAGCTCTCCTACTCCCCCAAGCTCTACGACTGCCCCAAACTCTCCTACTCCCCCAAGCTCTCCGACTCCCCCAAGCTTTCCTACTCCCACAAGCTCTCCTACTCACCCAAGCTCTCCTACTCCCCCAAGCTGCTCCGACTCCCCCAACTTCTCCTACTCCCCCAAGCTCTCCTACTCCCCCAAGCTCTCCTACACACCCAAGCTCTCCTACTCCCGCAAGCTCTCCTGCTCCCCCAAGCGCTCCTGCTCCCCCAAGCTCTCCTACTCCCCCAAGCTCTCCTACTCCCCCAATCTCTCCTACTCCCCCAAGCTCTCCTACTCACCCAAGCTCTCCTACTCACCCAAGCTCTCCTACTCACCCAAGCTCTCCTGCTCACCTAATCTCTCCTACTTACCCAAGCTCTCCTACTTACCCAAGCTCTCCTACTCACCCAAGCTCTCCTACTCCCCCAAGCTCTCCTACTTACCCAAGCTCTGCAACTCCCCCAAGTACTCCTACTCCCCCAAGCTCTCCTACTCCGCCTAGCTCTCCTAGTCCCCCAAGCTCTCCTACTCCCGCAAGCTCTCCTACTCCAGTATGATCGCCTACTCCCGCAAGCACTCCTACTGCCCAAAGCTCAACTATTCCGGTAAGCTCTCCTACTCCGGTAAGCTCTCCTACTCCTTTAAGCTCTCCTACTCTTCCACGCTCTCCTACTCCGGTGAGCACTCCTATTACGGTAAGCTCTCCTGCACCCCCAAGCTCTCCTACTCCCCCAAGCTCGCCTACTCTCCCAAGCTCTCGTACTCCCCCAAGCTCTCGTACTCCCACAAGCACTCGTACTCCCCCAAGCTCTCGTACTCCCCCATGCTCTCGTAATCCCCCAAGCTCTCCTCCTCCGGTATGCTCTCCTCCTCCGGTATGATCTCCTACACCCCAAGCTCTCCTATTCACCCAAGCTCTCCTACTCCCCCAAGCTCTCCTACTCCCCCAAGCTCTCCTCCTCCGGTAAGCTCTCCTCCTCCGGTATGATCTCCTACTCCCCCAAGCTCTCCTACTCACCCAAGCTCTCCTACTCCCCCAAGCTCTCCTACTCCTGCCAGCTCTCCTACTCCCCCAAGCTCTCCTACTCCCCCAAGCACTCCTACTCCCCCAAGCTCTCCTACTCCCCCAAGCTCTCCTACGCCCCCAAGCTCTCCTACGCCCCCAAGCTCTCCTACTCCCCCAAGCTCTACTACTGCCCCAAGCTCTCCTATTCCCCAATCTCTCCGACTCCCCCAAGCTCTCCTACTCCCACAAGCTCTCCTACTCCCCCAAGCTCTCCTACTCCCCCAAGCTCTCCTACTCCCCCAAGTTCTCCTACTCGCCCAAGCTCTCCTACTCCCCCAAGCTCTCCTACACACCCAAGCTCTCCTACTCCCCCAAGCACTCCTGCTCCACCAAGCGCTCCTGCTCCCCCAAGCTCTCCTACTCCGCCAAGCTCTCCTACTCCCCCAAGCTCTCCTACTCCCCCAAGCTCTCCTACTCACCCAAGCTCTCCTACTCCCCCAAGCTCTCCTACTCACCCAAGCTCTCCTGCTCACCCAAGCTCTCCTACTCCCGCAAGCTCTTCTACTCCAGTATGATCGCCTACTCCCGCAAGCACTCCTCCTGCCCAAAGCTCAACTCTTCCGGTAAGCTCGCCTACTCCGGTAAGCTCTCCTACTCCGGTAAGCTCTCCTACTCTTCCACGCTCTCCTACTGCGGTATGCTCTCCTACTCCGGTAAGCTCTCCTACTCCCCCAAGCTCTCTTACTCCACCAACCTCTCCTACTCCCACAACCTCTCCTACTCCCCCAATTTCTCCTACTCCCCCAACCTCTCCTACTCCGCCAACCTCTCCTACTCCCCCAACCTCTCCTACTCCCCAAACTCTGCTACGCCCCCAACCTCTCCTACTTCCCCAACCTCTCCTACGCCCACAAGCTCTCCTCCTCCGGTAAGCTCTCCTACTCCAGTAAGCTCTCCTACTCCAATAAGCCCTCCGACTCGGGTAAGCTCTTATACTCCAGGAAAGCTCCTTCTCTCCCAAGCTCTCCTATTCCGGTCAGTGCTCCTCCTCTCCCAAGCTCTCCTGCGCTCCCAAGCGCTCCTCCTCCGGGAAGCTCGCCGACTCTGGTATGATCTCCTAATCACCCTAAAACTCCTACTCCCCCCAAACTCTACTACTCACCCAAGCTCTCCTAATCCCCCAACTTCTCCTAATCCCCCAAGCTCTCCGACTTCCCCAAGCTCTCCTACTCACCCTACCTCTCCTACTCCCCCAACCTCTCCTACTCCCCCAACCTCTCCTACTCCCACAACCTCTCCTACTCCCCCAACCTCTCCTACTCCCCGAACCTCTCCTACTCCCCCAACCTCTCCTACTCCCCCAACCACTCCTACTCCCACAACCTAACCTACTCCCACAACCTCTCCTACTCCCCCAACCTCTCCTACTCCGCAAACTCTCCAACTCCCACAACCTATCCTACTCCCCCAACCTCTCCTACGCCCCCAAGCTCTCCTACGCCACCAAGCTCTCCTACTCCGGTAAGCTCTCCTACTCCGGAAAGCTCTCCAAATCCGGAAAGCACTCCGACACCAGTAAACCCTCCTACTCCTGTAAGCTTTCTGACTCCGGTAAGCTCTCCGACTCCCTCAAGCTCTCCTACTCCTGAAAGCTCTCCTACTCCCCCAAGCTCTCCAATCCGGTAAGCGCTCCTACTCCGGTAAGCAGTCCTACTCCCACAAGCTCTCCGACACCGGTAGCTCTCCTACTCTGGTAAGCTCTCCTACTCCCCGAAGCTCTCCTACTCCCCCAAGCGCTCCGACTCGTTAACTCTCCTACTCCTCCAAGCTCTCCCACTCCCTCAAGCTCTACTACTCCCCCAAGCTCTCCTACTCCAACAAGCTCCCCTACTCCAGAAAGCTCTCCTACCCCACCACGCTGTCCTACTCCCCGAAGCTCAACTATCCCCGAAGCTTTCCTACTCCGGAAAGCTCTCCTACTCCAGTAAGCACTCCTATTCCCCCAAGCTCGCCGACTTCCCCAAGCTCTCCTACTCCCACAATCTCTCCTACTCCCCCAAGCTCTACGACTCCGGTAAGCACTCTGACTCCAGTAAGCTCTCCTACTCCCCAAAGCTCTTCTACTACCCCAAGCTCTCCGACTGCAAACGCTCTCCTACTCCCCCAAGCTCTCCTACTCCCCCAAGTTCTCCTACTCCCCTCAGCTCTCCTACCCCGCCAAGCTCTCCTACTCGCACAAGCTCTCCTACTCCCTCAATCTCTCCTGCGCCCCCAAGCTCCCCTACTCCGGTAAGCTCTCCTACTCTCCCAAGCTCTCCTGCACCCCCAAGCTCTCCTACTCCCCCAAGCTCTCGAACACCCCAAAGCTCTCGTACTCCCCCAAGCTCTCGTACTCCCCAAGCTCTCGTATTCCCCAAGCTCTCGTACTCCCCCTTGCACTCGTAATCCCCCAAGCTCTCCTCCTCCGGTAAGCTCTCCTCCTCCGGTATGATCTCCTAATCACCCTAACACTCCTACTCCCACAAGCTCTTCTACTCCCCCAAGCTTTCCTACTCCCCCGAGCTCTCCTACCCCGCCAAGCTCTCCTACTCCCACAAGCTCTCCTTCTCCCCCAATCTCTCCAGCACCCCCAAGCTCTCCTACTCCGGTAAGCTCTCCTACTCTCCCAAGCTCTCCTGCACCCCCAAGCTCTCCTACTCCCCCAAGCTCTCCTACTCTCCCAAGCTCTCGTACTCCCCCAAGCTCTCGTACTCCCCCAAGCTCTCGGACTCCCCCAAGCTCTCGTACTCCCCCATGCTCTCGTAATCCCCCAAGCTCTCCTCCTCCGGTAAGCTCTCCTCCTCCGGTATGATCTCCTACACCCCAAGCTCTCCTACTCACCCAAGCTCTCCTACTCCCCCAAGCTCTCCTACTCCCCCAAGCTCTCCTGCTCCGGTAAGCTCTCCTCCTCCGGTATGGTCTCCTACTCCCCCAAGCTCTCCTACTCACCCAAGCTCTCCTACTCCCCCAAGCTCTCCTACTCCCCCAAGCTCTCCTACTCCCCCAAGCTCTCCTACTCCCCCAAACTCTCCTACTCCCCCAAGCTCTCCTACTCACCCAAGCTCTCCTACTCACCCAAACACTCCTACTCACCCAAGCTCTCCTACTCCCGCAAGCTCTTCTACTCCAGTATGATCGCCTACTCCCGCAAGCACTCCTCCTGCCCAAAGCTCAACTCTTCCGGTAAGCTCGCCTACTCCGGTAAGCTCTCCTACTCCGGTAAGCTCTCCTACTCTTCCACGCTCTCCTACTGCGGTAAGCTCTCCTACTCCAGTAAGCTCTCCTACTCCAATAAGCCCTCCTACTCGGGTAAGCTCTTATAATCCAGGAAGCTCTCCTTCTCTCCCAAGCTCTCCTATTCCGGTCAGTGCTCCGACTCTCCCAAGCTCTCCTGCGCCCCCAAGCTCTCCTCCTCCGGTAAGCTCTCAGACTCTGGTATGATCTCCTAATCACCCTAAAACTCCTACTCCCCCAAGCTCTCCTACTCACCCAAGCTCTCCTAATCCCCCAAGTTCTCCTAATCCCCCAAGCTCTCCCACTCCCGCAAGCTCTCCTACTCAACCAAGCTCTCCTACGCCACCAAGCTCTCCTACTCCGGTAAGCTCTGCTACTCCGGAAAGCTCTCATACTCCTGAAAGCTCTCCTACTCCGGAAAGCACTCCTACTCCGGAAAGCTCTCCTACTCCGGAAAGCTCTTCTTCTCGCCCAAGCTCTCCTAATCGCCCAAGCTCTCCTACTCGCCCAAGCTCTCCTTCTCCCCCAAGGTCTCCTACTCGCCCAAACTCTTCTACTCGCCCAAGCTCTCCTACTCGCCCAAGCTCTCCTACTCGCCCAAGCTCACATACTACCCCAAGCTCTCCTACTCCCCCAAGCTCTCCTACTCCCCCAAGCTCACATACACCCCCAAGCTCTCCTACTCCCGCAATCTCTCCTACTCCCCCAAGCTCTCCTACTCCCCCAAGCTCTCCTACTCACCCAAGCTCTCCTACTCCCCCAAGCTCACCTACACCCCCAAGCTCACCGACTCCCCCAAGCTCTCCTACTCCCCCAAGCTCTCCTACTCCCCCAAGCTCTACTACTCCCCCAAGCTCTCCTACTCCCCCAAGCTCTCCTACTCCCCCAAGCTGTCCTACTCCCCCAAGCGCTCCTACTCCCCCAAGCTCTCCTACTCCCCCAAGCTCTCCGACTCCCCCAAGCTCTCCTACTCTTCCAAGCTCTCCTACTCCCCCAAGCTCTCCTACTCGCCCAAGCTCTCGTACTCCCCCAAGCTCTCCTACTCCCCCAAGCTCTCCTACTCTCCCAAGCTCTCCTACCCCCCCCAAGCTCTCCTTCTCCCTCAAGCTCTCCTACTCCCCCAAGCACTCCTACTCCCCCAAGCTCTCCTACTCCCCCAAGCTCTACTACTCCCTCAAGCTTTCCTACTCCCCCAAGCTCTCCTACTCCCCCAAGCTCTCCTACTCCCCCAAGCTAACCTACTCTCCCAAGCTTTCCTACTCCCCCAAGCTCTCCTAATCCCCCAAGCTCTCCTACTCCCGCAAGCTCTCCTACTCCCCCAGGCTCTCCTCCACCCCCAAGCTAACCTACTCTCCCAAGCTTTCCTACTCCCCCAAGCTCTCCTAATCCCCCAAGCTCTCCTACTCCCGCAAGCTTTCCTACTCCCAAAAGCTCTCCTACTCCCGCATGCTCTCCTACACCGGCAATCTCTCCTGCTCCCCCAAGCTCTGCTTCTCCCGCAAGCTCTCCTCCTCCCCCAAGCTCTCCTAATCTCCCAAGCTCTCCTACTCCCCCAAGATCTCCTACTCCCCCATCACTCCTCCTCTCCAAGCTCTCCTACTCCCCCAAGATCACCTACTCCGGTAATCTCTCCAAATCCCCCAAGCTCTCCAACTCCCCCAAGCTCACCTACTCCCTCAAGCTCTCCTACTCCCCCAAGCTCTCCTCCTCCCCCAAGCTCTCCTACTCCCCCAAGCTCTCCTATTCCAGTCAGCTCTCCTACTCCGGCAAGCTCTCCGACTCTGGCAAGCTCTCCTAATCCCCCAAGCTCTCCTAGTCCCCAAAGCTCTCCTACTCCCCCAAGCTCTCCTAATCCGGTAAGCTCTCCTACTCCCCCAAGCTCTCCTACTACCCTAAGCTCTCCTACTCCCCCAAGCTCTCCTGCTCCCCCAAGCTCTCCTACTCCCCCAAGCTCTCCTACTCTCCCAAGCTCTCCTACTCCCCCAAGCTCTCCTACTCCCCCAAGCTCTCCTACTCCACCAAGCTCTCCTACTCCCCCAAGCTCTCCTACTCCCCCAAGCTCTCCTACTCCGGTAATCTCTCCTAATCCCCCAAGCTCTCCTAGTCCCCAAAGCTCTCCTACTCCCCCAAGCTCTCCTACTCCCCCAAGCTCTCCTACTCCCCCAAGCTCTCCTACTCCCTGAAGCTCTCCTACTACCCCAAGCTCTCCTTCTCCCCCAAGCTCTCCTACTCCGCCAAGCTCTCCTACTCCCCCAAGCTCTCCTATTCCAGTCAGCTCTCCTACTCCGGCAAGCTCTCCTACTCCGGCAAGCTCTCCTTCTCCGGCAAGCTCTCCTTCTCCGGCAAGCTCTCCATCTCCGGTAATCTCTCCTGATCCCCCAAGCTCTCCTACTCCCCAAAGCTCTCCTACTCCCCCAAGCTCTCCTACTCCCCCAAGCTCTCCTACTCCCCCAAGCTCTCCTACTCCCACAACCTCTCCTACTCCCCCAACCTCTCCTACGCCCCCAAGCTCTCCTACTCCGGTAAGCTCTCCTACTCCAGTAAGCTCTCCTACTCCAATAAGCCCTCCTACTCGGGTAAGCTCTTATACTCCAGGAAGCTCTCCTTCTCTCCCAAGCTCTCCTATTCCGGTCAGTGCTCCTACTCTCCCAAGCTCTCCTGCGCCCCCAAGCTCTCCTCCTCCGGTAAGCTCTCCGACTCTGGTATGATCTCCTAATCACCCTAAAACTCCTACTCCCCCAAGCTCTCCTACTCACCCAAGCTCTCCTAATCCCCCAAGTTCTCCTAATCCCCCAAGCTCTCCTACTCCCGCAAGCTCTCCTACTCCACCAAGCTCTCCTACGCCACCAAGCTCTCCTACTCCGGTAAGCTCTCCTACTCCGGAAAGCTCTCCTACTCCGGAAAGCACTCCTACTCCGGAAAGATCTCCTACTCCGGAAAGCTCTTCTACTCCCCCAAGCTCTCCTACTCCTCCAAGCACTCCGACACCAGTAAACCCTCCTACTCCAGTAAGCATTCTGACTCCGGTAAGCTCTCCGACTCCCTCAAGCTCTCGTACTCCTGAAAGCTCTCCTACTCCCCCAAGCTCTCCAATCCGGGAAGCGCTCCTACTCCGGTAAGCAGTCCTACTCCCACAAGCTCTCCGACACCGGTAGCTCTCCTACTCTGGTAAGCTCTCCTACTCCCCGAAGCTCTCCTACTCCCCCAAGCTCTCCTACTCCACCAAGCTCTCCTACTCCCCCAAGCTCTCCTACTCCCCCAAGCTCTCCTACTCCCCCAAGCTCTCCTACTCCCCCAAGCTCTCCTACTCCACCAAGCTCTCCTACTCCACCAAGCTCTCCTACTCCCCCAAGCTCTCCTACTCCCCCCAGCTCTCCTACTCCGGTAATCTCTCCTAATCCCCCAAGCTCTCCTAGTCCCCAAAGCTCTCCTACTCCCCCAAGCTCTCCTAATCCGGTAAGCTCTCCTACTCCCCCAAGCTCTCCTACTCCCCTAAGCTCTCCTACTCCCCCAAGCTCTCCTGCTCCCCCAAGCTCTCCTACTCCCCCAAGCTCTCCTACTCTCCCAAGCTCTCCTACTCCCCCAAGCTCTCCTACTCCCCCAAGCTCTCCTACTCCACCAAGCTCTCCTACTCCCCCAAGCTCTCCTACTCCCCCAAGCTCTCCTACTCCGGTAATCTCTCCTAATCCCCCAAGCTCTCCTAGTCCCCAAAGCTCTCCTACTCCCCCAAGCTCTCCTACTCCCCCAAGCTCTCCTACTCCCCCAAGCTCTCCTACTCCCTCAAGCTCTCCTACTACCCCAAGCTCTCCTACTCCCCCAAGCTCTCCTACTCCGCCAATCTCTCCTACTCCCCCAAGCTCTCCTATTCCAGTCAGCTCTCCTACTCCGGCAAGCTCTCCTACTCCGGCAAGCTCTCCTTCTCCGGCAAGCTCTCCTACTCCGGCAAGCTCTCCTTCTCCGGTAATCTCTCCTAATCCCCCAAGCTCTCCTACTCCCCAAAGCTCTCCTACTCCCCCAAGCTCTCTTACTCCCCCAAGCTCTCCTACTCCCCCAAGCTCTCCTACTCCCACAACCTCTCCTACTCCCCCAACCTCTCCTACGCCCCCAAGCTCTCCTACTCCGGTAAGCTCTCCTACTCCAGTAAGCTCTCCTACTCCAATAAGCCCTCCTACTCGGGTAAGCTCTTATACTCCAGGAAGCTCTCCTTCTCTCCCAACCTCTCCTATTCCGGTCAGTGCTCCTACTCTCCCAAGCTCTCCTGCGCCCCCAAGCTCTCCTCCTCCGGTAAGCTCTCCGACTCTGGTATGATCTCCTAATCACCCTAAAACTCCTACTCCCCCAAGCTCTCCTACTCACCCAAGCTCTCCTAATCCCCCAAGTTCTCCTAATCCCCCAAGCTCTCCTACTCCCGCAAGCTCTCCTACTCCACCAAGCTCTCCTACGCCACCAAGCTCTCCTACTCCGGTAAGCTCTCCTACTCCGGAAAGCTCTCCTACTCCGGAAAGCACTCCTACTCCGGAAAGATCTCCTACTCCGGAAAGCTCTTCTACTCCCCCAAGCTCTCCTACTCCTCCAAGCACTCCGACACCAGTAAACCCTCCTACTCCAGTAAGCTTTCTGACTCCGGTAAGCTCTCCGATTCCCTCAAGCTCTCCTACTCCTGAAAGCTCTCCTACTCCCCCAAGCTCTCCAATCCGGTAAGCGCTCCTACTCCGGTAAGCAGTCCTACTCCCACAAGCTCTCCGACACAGGTAGCTCTCCTACTCTGGTAAGCTCTCCTGCTCCCCGAAGCTCTCCTACTCCCCCAAGCGCTCCGACTCGGTAAGCTCTCCTACTCCCCCAAGCTCTCCCACTCCCTCAAGCTCTACTACTCCCCCAAGCTCTCCTACTCCAACAAGCTCCCCTACTCGAGAAAGCTCTCCTACCCCACCACGCTGTCCTACTCCCCGAAGCTCAACTATCCCTGAAGCTTTCCTACTCCGGAAAGCTCTCCTACTCCCCCAAGGTCTCCTATTCCCCAAGCTCTCCTACTCGGCCAAGCTCTCCTAATCCGGTAAGCTCTCCTACTCCCCCAAGCTCTCCTACTCCCCTAAGCTCTCCTACTCCCCCAAGCTCTCCTGCTCCCCAAGCTCTCCTACTCCCCCAAGCTCTCCTACTCTCCCAAGCTCTCCTACTCCCCCAAGCTCTCCTACTCCCCCAAGCTCTCCTACTCCACCAAGCTCACCTACTCCCCCAAGCTCTCCTACTCCCCCAAGCTCTCCTACTCCGGTAATCTCTCCTAATCCCCCAAGCTCTTCTAGTCCCCAAAGCTCTCCTACTCCCCCAAGCTCTCCTACTCCCCCAAGCTCTCCTACTCCCCCAAGCTCTCCTACTCCCTCAAGCTCTCCTACTACCCCAAGCTCTCCTACTCCCCCAAGCTCTCCTACTCCGCCAAGCTCTCCTACTCCCCCAAGCTCTCCTATTCCAGTCAGCTCTCCTACTCCGGCAAGCTCTCCTACTCCGGCAAGCTCTCCTTCTCCGGCAAGCTCTCCTACTCCGGCAAGCTCTCCTTCTCCGGTAATCTCTCCTAATCCCCCAAGCTCTCCTACTCCCCAAAGCTCTCCTACTCCCCCAAGCTCTCCTACTCCCCCAAGCTCTCCTACTCCCCCAAGCTCTCCTACTCCCACAACCTCTCCTACTATCCCAACCTCTCCTACGCCCCCAAGCTCTCCTACTCCGGTAATCTCTCCTACTCCAGTAAGCTCTCCTACTCCAATAAGCCCTCCTACTCGGGTAAGCTCTTATACTCCAGGAAGCTCTCCTTCTCTCCCAAGCTCTCCTATTCCGGTCAGTGCTCCTACTCTCCCAAGCTCTCCTGCGCCCCCAAGCTCTCCTCCTCCGGTAAGCTCTCCGACTCTGGTATGATCTCCTAATCACCCTAAAACTCCGACTCCCCCAAGCTCTCCTACTCACCCAAGCTCTCCTAATCCCCCAAGTTCTCCTAATCCCCCAAGCTCTCCTACTCCCGCAAGCTCTCCTACTCCACCAAGCTCTCCTACGCCACCAAGCTCTCCTACTCCGGTAAGCTCTCCTACTCCGGAAAGCTCTCCTACTCCGGAAAGCACTCCTACTCCGGAAAGATCTCCTACTCCGGAAAGCTCTTCTACTCCCCCAAGCTCTCCTACTCCTCCAAGCACTCCGACACCAGTAAACCCTCCTACTCCAGTAAGCTTTCTGACTCCGGTAAGCTCTCCGACTCCCTCAAGCTCTCCTACTCCTGAAAGCTCTCCTACTCCCCCAAGCTCTCCAATCCGGTAAGCGCTCCTACTCCGGTAAGCAGTCCTACTCCCACAAGCTCTCCGACACCGGTAGCTCTCCTACTCTGGTAAGCTCTCCTACACCCCGAAGCTCTCCTACTCCCCCAAGCGCTCCGACTCGGTAAGCTCTCCTACTCCCCCAAGCTCTCCCACTCCCTCAAGCTCTACTACTCCCCCAAGCTCTCCTACTCCAACAAGCTCCCCTACTCGAGAAAGCTCTCCTACCCCACCACGCTGTCCTACTCCCCGAAGCTCAACTATCCCCGAAGCTTTCCTACTCCGGAAAGCTCTCCTACTCCAGTAAGCACTCCTATTCCCCCAAGCTCGCCGACTTCCCCAAGCTCTCCTACTCCCACAATCTCTCCTACTCACCCAAGCTCTACGACTCCGGTAAGCACTCTGACTCCAGTAAGCTCTCCTACTCCCCAAAGCTCTACTACTACCCCAAGCTCTCCGACTGCAAACGCTCTCCTACTCCCCCAAGCTCTCCTACTCCCCCAAGTTCTCCTACTCCCCTCAGCTCTCCTACCCCGCCAAGCTCTCCTGCTCGCACAAGCTCTCCTACTCCCTCAATCTCTCCTGCGCCCCCAAGCTCCCCTACTCCGGTAAGCTCTCCTACTCTCCCAAGCTCTCCTGCACCCCCAAGCTCTCCTACTCCCCCAGGCTCTCGAACACCCCAAAGCTCTCGTACTCCCCCAAGCTCTCGTACTCCCCAAGCTCTCGTATTCCCCAAGCTCTCGTACTCCCCCTTGCTCTCGTAATCCCCCAAGCTCTCCTCCTCCGGTAAGCTCTCCTCCTCCGGTATGATCTCCTAATCACCCTAACACTCCTACTCCCCCAAGCTCTCCTACTCCCCCAAGCTTTCCTACTCCCCCGAGCTCTCCTACCCCGCCAAGCTCTCCTACTCCCACAAGCTCTGCTACTCCCCCAATCTCTCCAGCGCCCCCAAGCTCTCCTACACCGGTAAGCTCTCCTACTCTCCCAAGCTCTCCTGCACCCCCAAGCTCTCCTACTCCCCCAAGCTCTCCTACTCTCCCAAGCTCTCGTACTCCCCCAAGCTCTCGTACTCCCCCACGCTCTCGGACTCCCCCAAGCTCTCGTACTCCCCCATGCTCTCGTAATCCCACAAGCTCTCCTCCTCCGGTAAGCTCTCCTCCTCCGGTATGATCTCCGACACCCCAAGCTCTCCTACTCACCCAAGCTCTCCTACTCCCCCAAGCTCTCCTACTCCCCCAAGCTCTCCTCCTCCGGTAAGCTCTCCTCCTCCGGTATGGTCTCCTACTCCCCCAAGCTCTCCTACTCACCCAAGCTCTCCTACTCCCCCAAGCTCTCCTACTCCCCCAAGCTCTCCTACTCCCCCAAGCTCTCCTACTCCCCCAAACTCTCCTACTCCCCCAAGCTCTCCTACTCACCCAAGCTCTCCTACTCACCCAAACACTCCTACTCACCCAAGCTCTCCTACTCCCGCAAGCTCTTCTACTCCAGTATGATCGCCTACTCCCGCAAGCACTCCTCCTGCCCAAAGCTAAACTCTTCCGGTAAGCTCGCCTACTCCGGTAAGCTCTCCTACTCCGGTAAGCTCTCCTACTCTTCCACGCTCTCCTACTGCGGTAAGCTCTCCTACTCCAGTAAGCTCTCCTACTCCAATAAGCCCTCCGACTCGGGTAAGCTCTTATACTCCAGGAAGCTCTGCTTCTCTTCCAAGCTCTCCTATTCCGGTCAGTGCTCCTACTCTCCCAAGCTCTCCTGCGCCCCCAAGCTCTCCTCCTCCGGTAAGCTCTCCGACTCTGGTATGATCTCCTAATCACCCTAAAACTCCTACTCCCCCAAGCTCTCCTACTCACCCAAGCTCTCCTAATCCCCCAAGTTCTCCTAATCCCCCAAGCTCTCCTACTCCCGCAAGCTCTCCTACTCCACCAAGCTCTCCTACGCCACCAAGCTCTCCTACTCCGGTAAGCTCTCCTACTCTGGAAAGCTCTCATACTCCGGAAAGCTCTCCTACTCCGGAAAGCACTCCTACTCCGGAAAGCTCTCCTACTCCGGAAAGCTCTTCTACTCGCCCAAGCTCTCCTAATCGCCCAAGCTCTCCTACTCGCCCAAGCTCTCCTTCTCCCCCAAGGTCTCCTACTCGCCCAAACTCTTCTACTCGCCCAAGCTCTCCTACTCGCCCAAGCTCTCCTACTCGCCCAAGCTCACATACTACCCCAAGCTCTCCTACTCCCCCAAGCTCTCCTACTCCCCCAAGCTCACATACTCCCCCAAGCTCTCCTACTCCCGCAAGCTCTCCTACTCCCCCAAGTTCTCCTACTCCCCCAAGCTCTCCTACTCACCCAAGCTCTCCTACTCCCCCAAGCTCACCTACACCCCCTAGCTCACCGACTCCCCCAAGCTCTCCTACTCCCCCAAGCTCTCCCACTCCCCCAAGCTCTACTACTCCCCCAAGCTCTCCTACTCCCCCAAGCTCTCCTACTCCCCCAAGCTCTCCTACTCCCCCAAGCGCTCCTACTCCCCCAAGCTCTCCTACTCCCCCAAGCTCTCCGACTCCCCCAAGCTCTCCTACTCTTCCAAGCTCTCCTACTCCCCCAAGCTCTCCTACTCGCCCAAGCTCTCGTACTCCCCCAAGCTCTCCTACTCCCCCAAGCTCTCCTACTCTCCCAAGCTCTCCTACCCCCCCAAGCTCTCCTTCTCCCTCAAGCTCTCCTACTCCCCCAAGCACTCCTACTCCCCCAAGCTCTCCTACTCCCCCAAGCTCTACTACTCCCTCAAGCTCTCCTACTCCCCCAAGCTCTCCTACTCCCCAAGCTCTCCTACTCCCCCAAGCTAACCTACTCTCCCAAGCTTTCCTACTCCCCCAAGCTCTCCTAATCCCCCAAGCTCTCCTACTCCCGCAAGCTCTCCTACTCCCCCAGGCTCTCCTCCACCCCCAAGCTAACCTACTCTCCCAAGCTTTCCTACTCCCCCAAGATCTCCTAATCCCCCAAGCTCTCCTACACCCGCAAGCTTTCATATTCCCAAAAGCTCTCCTACTCCCGCATGCTCTCCTACACCGGCAATCTCTCCTGCTCCCCCAAGCTCTCCTTCTCCCGCAAGCTCTCCTCCTCCCCCAAGCTCTCCTAATCTCCCAAGCTCTCCTACTCCCCCAAGATCTCCTACTCCCCCATCACTCCTCCTCTCCCAAGCTCTCCTACTCCCCCAAGATCACCTACTCCGGTAATCTCTCCAAATCCCCCAAGCTCTCCAACTCCCCCAAGCTCTCCTACTCCCCCAAGCTCTCCTACTAACCCAAGCTCTCATACTCCCCCAAGCTCTCCTCCTCCCCCAAGCTCTCCTACTCCCCCAAGCTCTCCTATTCCAGTCAGCTCTCCTACTCCGGCAAGGTCTCCTACTCTGGCAAGCTCTCCTACTCCGACAAGCTCTCCTACTCCCGCAAGCTCTCCTACTCCCGCAAGCTCTCCTACTCCCGCAAACTCTCCGAATCCCGCAAGCTCTCCTACTCCGGCAATCTCTCCTGCTCCCCCAAGGTCTCCTACTCCCCCAAGCTCTCCTACTCCCCCAAGATCTCCTACTCCCCCAAGCTCTCCTAATCCCGCAAGCTCTCCTACTCCCGCAAGCTCACCTATTCCCGCAAGCTCTCCTACTCCCGCAAGCTCTCCCACTTCCGCAAGCTCTCCTACTCCCGCAAGCTCTCCTACTCTCGCAAGCTCTCCTCGTCCCCCAAGCTCTCCTACTCCCCCAAGATCTCCTACTCCCCCAAGCTCTTCTACTCCGGTAAGCTCTCCTACTCCAGTATGCTCTCCTACTCCGGTAAGCTCTCCTACTCGCCCTAGTCTCCTACTCGCCCTTGCTCTCCTACTCGCCCAAGCTCTCCTACTCGCTCAATCTCTCCTACTCGCCCAAGCTCTCCTACTCGCCCAAGGTCTCCTACTCGCCCAAACTCTTCTACTCGCCGTGATCTCCTACTCGCCCAAGCTCTCCTACTCGCCCAAGCTCACATACTCCCCCAAGCTCTCCTACTCCCCCAAGCTCTCCTACTCCCCCAAGCTCTCCTACTCCCCCAAGCTCTCCTACTCCCGCAAGCTCTCCTACTCCCCCAAGCTCTCCTACTCGCCCAAGCTCTCCTACTCGCCCAAGCTCTCCTACTCGCCCAAGCTCTCCTACTCGCCCAAGGTCTCCTACTCGCCCAAACTCTCCTACTCCCCCAAGATCTCCTACTCCCCCAAGCTCTCCTAATCCCTCAAGCTCTCGTACTCCCGCTAGCTCACCTATTCCCGCAAGCTCTCCTACTCCCGCAAGCTCTCTCACTCCCTCAAGCTCTCCTACTCCCGCAACATCTCCTTCTCCCGCAAGCTCTCCTACTCCCGCAAGCTTTCCTACTCTCGCAAGCTTTCCTCGTCCCCCAATCTCTCCTACTCCCCAAAGATCTCCCACTCCCCCAAGCTCTCCTACTCCGGTAAGCTCTCCTACTCCAGTAAGCTCTCCTACTCCGGTAAGCTGTCCTACTCGCCCAAGTCTCCTACTCGCCCAAGCTCTCCTACTCGCCCAAGCTCTCCTACTCGCCCAAGCTCTCCGACTCGCCAAGCTCTCCTACTCGTCCAAGCTCTCCTACTCCCCCAAGCTCTCCTACTCCCCCAAGGTCTCCTATTCCCCAAGCTCTCCTACTCGGCCAAGCTCTCCTAATCCGGTAAGCTCTCCTACTCCCCCAAGCTCTCCTACTCCCCTAAGCTCTCCTACTCCCCCAAGCTCTCCTGCTCCCCCAAGCTCTCCTACTCCCCCAAGCTCTCCTACTCTCCCAAGCTCTCCTACTCCCCCAAGCTCTCCTACTCCCCCAAGCTCTCCTACTCCACCAAGCTCTCCTACTCCCCCAAGCTCTCCTACTCCGGTAATCTCTCCTAATCCCCCAAGCTCTCCTACTCCCCAAAGCTCTCCTACTCCCCCAAGCTCTCCTACTCCCCCAAGCTCTCCTACTCCCCCAAGCTCTCCTACTCCCTCAAGCTCTCCTACTACCCCAAACTCTCCTACTCCCCCAAGCTCTCCTACTCCGCCAAGCTCTCCTACTCCCCCAAGCTCTCCTATTCCAGTCAGCTCTCCTACTCCGGCAAGCTCCCCTACTCCGGCAAGCTCTCCTTCTCCGGCAAGCTCTCCTACTCCGGCAAGCTCTCCTTCACCGGCAAGCTCTCCGAATCCGCCAAGCTCTCCTACTCCGGCAAACTCTCCTACTCCCGCAAGCTCTTCTACTCCCGCAAGCTCTCCTACTCCCGCAAGCTCTCCTACTCCCGCAAGCTCTCCTACTCCCGCAAGCTCTCCTACTCCGGCAATCTCTCCTGCTACCCCAAGCTCTCCTACTCCTGTAAGCTCTCCTTCTGCCCCAAGCTCTCCTAATCTCCTAATCTATCCTATTCCCCCAAGCTCTCCTACTCCTCCAAGCTCTCCTACTCCCCCAAGCTCGCCTACACCGGTAAGCTCTCCTACTCCGGTAAGCACTCCTTCTCTCCCAAGCTCTCCTATTCCGGTCAGCTCTCCTACTCCCCCAAGCTCTCCTACTACCCCAAGCTCTCCTACTCCGCCAAGCTCTCCTACACCCCCAAGCTAATCTACTCCCCCAAGCTCTCCTACTCCCCCAAGCTCTTCTACTCCCCCAAGCTCTCCTTCTCCCCCAAGCTCTCCGACTCCCCCAAGCTCTCCTACTCGCCCAAGCTCTCCTACACACCCAAGCTAACCTACTCCCCCTAGCTCTCCTACTCCCCTAAGCTCTGCTACTCCCCCAAGCTCCCCTACTCCCCCAAGCTCTCCTACTATCCCAAGCTCTCCTACTCCCCCAAGCTCTCCTACTCCCCCAAGCTCTCCTACACACCCAAGCTAACCTACTCCCCCAAGCTCTCCTACTCCCCCAAGCTCTCCTACTCCCCCAAGCTCTCCTACTCCGCGAAGCTCTCCTACTGCCCCAAGCTCTCCTACTCCCCCAAGCTCTCCTACTCCCCCAAGCTCTCCTACTCCCCCAAGCTCTCCTACTCCCCCAAGCTCTCCTACTCCCCCAATCTCTCCTACTCTCCCAAGCTCTCCTACTCCCCCAAGCTCTACTATTCCCCCAAGCTCTCCTACTCACCCAAGCACTCCTACTCCCCCAAGCTCTCCTACGCCCCAAGCTCACCTACTCCGGTAATCTCTCCTAATCCCCCAAGCTCTCCTACTCCCCCAAGCTCTCCTGCACCCCCAAGCTCTCCTACTCCCCCAAGCTATCCTACTCCCTCAAGCTCTCCGACTCCCCCAAGCTCTCCTACTCCCCCAAGCTCTGCTACTCCCCCAAGCTCTCCTACTCCCCCAAGCTCACCTATTCCAGTCAGCTCTCCTACTCCGGCAAGGTCTCCTACTCCGGCAAGCTCTACTACTCCGGCAAGCTCTCCTACTCCCCCAAGCTCTCCTACTCCCGCAAGCTCACCTATTCCCGCAAGCTCTCCTACTCCCGCAAGCTCTCCCACTACCGCAAGCTCTCCTACTCCCCCAAGCTCTCCTACTCCCCCTAGCTCTCCTACTCCCCCAAGCTCTCCTAATCCCCCAAGCTCCCCTACTCCACCAAGCGCTCCTACTCCCCCAAGCTCTCCTACTCCCCCAAGCTGTCCTACTCCCCCAAGCTCTCCTACAAACCCAAGCTAACCTACTCCCCCAAGCTCTCCTACTCCCCCAAGCTCTCCTACTCCCGCATGCTCTCCTACACCGGCAATCTCTCCTGCTCCCCCAAGCTCTCCTTCTCCCGCAAGCTCTCCTCCTCCCCCAAGCTCTCCTAATCTCCCAAGCTCTCCTACTCCCCCAAGATCTCCTACTCCCCCATCACTCCTCCTCTCCCAAGCTCTCCTACTCCCCCAAGATCACCTACTCCGGTAATCTCTCCAAATCCCCCAAGCTCTCCAACTACCCCAAGCTCTCCTACTCCTCCAAGCTCTCCTACTACCCCAAGCTCTCCTACTCCCCCAAGCTCACCTACTCCCTCAAGCTCTCCTACTCCCCCAAGCTCTCCTCCTCCCCCAAGCTCTCCTACTCCCCCAAGCTCTCCTATTCCAGTCAGCTCTCCTACTCCGGCAAGCTCTCCTACTCTGGCAAGCTCTCCTACTCCGACAAGCTCTCCTACTCCCGCAAACTCTCCGAATCCCGCAAGCTCTCCTACTCCGGCAATCTCTCCTGCTCCCCCAAGGTCTCCTACTCCCCCAAGCTCTCCTACTCCCCCAAGATCTCCTACTCCCCCAAGCTCTCCTAATCCCGCAAGCTCTCCTACTCCCGAAAGCTCACCTATTCCCGCAAGCTCTCCTACTCCCGCAAGCTCTCCCACTTCCGCAAGCTCTCCTACTCCCGCAAGCTCTCCTACTCTCGCAAGCTCTCCTCGTCCCCCAAGCTCTCCTACTCCCCCAAGATCTCCTACTCCCCCAAGCTCTCCTACTCCGGTAAGCTCTCCTACTCCAGTAAGCTCTCCTACTCCGGTAAGCTCTCCTACTCGCCCTAGTCTCCTACTCGCCCTTGCTCTCCTACTCGCCCAAGCTCTCCTACTCGCCCAATCTCTCCTACTCGCCCAAGCTCTCCTATTCGCCCAAGGTATCCTACTCGCCCAAACTCTTCTACTCGCCAAGTTCTCCTACTCGCCCAAGCTCTCCTACTCGCCCAAGCTCACATACTCCCCCAAGCTCTCCTACTCCCCCAAGCTCTCCTACTCCCCCAAGCTCTCCTACTCCCCCAAGCTCTCCTACTCCCGCAAGCTCTCCTACTCCCGCAAGCTCTCTCACTCCCGCAAGCTCTCCTACTCCCGCAAGCTCTCCTTCTCCCGCAAGCTCTCCTACTCCCACAAGCTTTCCTACTCTCGCAAGCTCTCCTCGTCCCCCAATCTCTCCTACTCCCCAAAGATCTCCTACTCCCCCAAGCTCTACTACTCCGGTAAGCTCTCCTACTCCAGTAAGCTCTCCTACTCCGGTAAGCTGTCCTACTCGCCCAAGTCTCCTACTCGCCCAAGCTCTCCTACTCGCCCAAGCTCTCCTACTCGCCCAAGCTCTCCGACTCGCCAAGCTCTCCTACTCGCCCAAGCTCTCCTACTCCCCCAAGCTCCCCTACTCCCCCAAGGTCTCCTATTCCCCAAGCTCTCCTTCTCGGCCAAGCTCTCCTAATCCGGTAAGCTCTCCTACTCCCCCAAGCTCTCCTACTCCCCTAAGCTCTCCTACTCCCCCAAGCTCTCCTGCTCCCCCAAGCTCTCCTACTCCCCCAAGCTCTCCTACTCTCCCAAGCTCTCCTACTCCCCCAAGCTCTCCTACTCCCCCAAGCTCTCCTACTCCACCAAGCTCTCCTACTCCCCCAAGCTCTCCTACTCCCCCAAGCTCTCCTACTCCGGTAATCTCTCCTAATCCCCCAAGCTCTCCTACTCCCCAAAGCTCTCCTACTCCCCCAAGCTCTCCTACTCCCCCAAGCTCTCCTACTCCCCCAAGCTCTCCTACTCCCTCAAGCTCTCCTACTACCCCAAGCTCTCCTACTCCCCCAAGCTCTCCTACTCCGCCAAGCTCTCCTACTCCCCCAAGCTCTCCTATTCCGGTCAGCTCTCCTACTCCGGCAAGCTCTCCTACTCCGGCAAGCTCTCCTTCTCCGGCAAGCTCTCCTACTCCGGCAAGCTCTCCTTCTCCGGCAAGCTCTCCGAATCCGCCAAGCTCTCCTACTCCGGCAAACTCTCCTACTCCCGCAAGCTCTTCTACTCCCGCAAGCTCTCCTACTCCCGCCAGCTCTCCTACTCCCGCAAGCTCTCCTACTCCCGCAAGCTCTCCTACTCCGGCAATCTCTCCTGCTACCCCAAGCTCTCCTACTCCTGTAAGCTCTCCTTCTGCCCCAAGCTCTCCTAATCTCCTAATCTATCCTATTCCCCCAAGCTCTCCTACTCCTCCAAGCTCTCCTACTCCCCCAAGCTCGCCTACACCGGTAAGCTCTCCTACTCCGGTAAGCACTCCTTCTCTCCCAAGCTCTCCTATTCCGGTCAGCTCTCCGACTCCCCCAAGCTCTCCTACTACCCCAAGCTCTCCTACTCCGCCAAGCTCTCCTACACTCCCAAGCTAATCTACTCCCCCAAGCTCTCCTACTCCCCCAAGCTCTTCTACTCCCCCAAGCTCTCCCTCTCCCCCAAGCTCTCCGACTCCCCCAAGCTCTCCTACTCGCCCAAGCTCTCCTACACACCCAAGCTAACCTACTCCCCCTAGCTCTCCTACTCCCCTAAGCTCTGCTACTCCCCCAAGCACCCCTACTCCCCCAAGCTCTCCTACACCCCAAGCTCTCCTACTCCCCCAAGCTCTCCTACTCCCCCAAGCTCTCCTACACACCCAAGCTAACCTACTCCCCCAAGCTCTCCTACTCCCCCAAGCTCTCCTACTCCCCCAAGCTCTCCTACTCCCCCAAGCTCTCCTACTGCCCCAAGCTCTCCTACTCCCCCAAGCTCTCCTACTCCCCCAAGCTATCCTACTCCCCCAAGCTCTCCTACTCCCCCAAGCTCTCCTACTCCCCCAATCTCTCCTACTCTCCCAAGCTCTCCTACTCCCCCAAGCTCTACTATTCCCCCAAGCTCTCCTACTCACCCAAGCACTCCTACTTCCCCAAGCTCTCCTACGCCCCCAAGCTCACCTACTCCGGTAATCTCTCCTAATCCCCCAAGCTCTCCTACTCCCCCAAGCTCTCCTACTCCCCCAAGCTCTCCTACTCCGGTAATCTCTCCTAATCCCCCAAGCTCTCCTACTCCCCAAAGCTCTCCTACTCCCCCAAGCTCTCCTACTCCCCCAAGCTCTCCTACTCCCCCAAGCTCTCCTACTCCCTCAAGCTCTCCTACTACCCCAAGCTCTCCTACTCCCCCAAGCTCTCCTACTCCGCCAAGCTCTCCTACTCCCCCAAGCTCTCCTTTTCCATTCAGCTCTCCTACTCCGGCAAGCTCTCCTTCTCCGGCAAGCTCTCCTTCTCCGGCAAGCTCTCCTACTCCGGCAAGCTCTCCTTCTCCGGCAAGCTCTCCGAATCCGCCAAGCTCTCCTACTCCGGCAAACTCTCCTACTCCCGCAAGCTCTTCTACTCCCGCAAGCTCTCCTACTCCCGCAAGCTCTCCTACTCCCGCAAGCTCTCCTACTCCCGCAAGCTCTCCTACTCCGGCAATCTCTCCTGCTACCCCAAGCTCTCCTACTCCTGTAAGCTCTCCTTCTGCCCCAAGCTCTCCTAATCTCCTAATCTATCCTATTCCCCCAAGCTCTCCTACTCCTCCAAGCTCTCCTACTCCCCCAAGCTCGCCTACACCGGTAAGCTCTCCTACTCCGGTAAGCACTCCTTCTCTCCCAAGCTCTCCTATTCCGGTCAGCTCTCCGACTCCCCCAAGCTCTCCTACTACCCCAAGCTCTCCTACTCCGCCAAGCTCTTCTACTCCCCCAAGCTCTCCTTCTCCCCCAAGCTCTCCGACTCCCCCAAGCTCTCCTACTCGCCCAAGCTCTCCGACACACTCAAGCTAACCTACTCCCCCTAGCTCACCTACTCCGATAATCTCTCCTAATCCCCCAAGCTCTCCTACTCCCCAAGCTCTCCTACACCCCCAAGCTCTCCTACTCCCCCAAGCTATCCTACTCCCTCAAGCTCTCCTACTCCCCCAAGCTCTCCTACTCCCCCAAGCTCTGCTACTCCCCCAAGCTCTCCTACTCCCCCAAGCTCTCCTATTCCAGTCAGCTCTCCTGCTCCGGCAAGGTCTCCTACTCCGGCAAGCTCTACTACTCCGGCAAGCTCTCCTACTCCCCCAAGCTCTCCTACTCCCGCAAGCTCACCTATTCCCGCAAGCTCTCCTATCCCGCAAGCTCTCCCACTACCGCAAGCTCTCCTACTCCCCCAAGCTCTCCTACTCCCCCTAGCTCTTCTACTCCCCCAAGCTCTCCTAATCCCCCAAGCTCCCCTACTCCCCCAAGCGCTCCTACTCCCCCAAGCTCTCCTACTCCCCCAAGCTGTCCTACTCCCCCAAGCTCTCCTACAAACCCAAGCTAACCTACTCCCCCAAGCTCTCCTACTCCCCCAAGCTCTCCTACTCCCCCAAGCTCTCCTACTCCCCCAAGCTCTCCTACTCCCCCAAGCTCTCCTACTCCCCCAAGCACTCCTACTCCCCCAAGCTCTCCTACTCCCCCAAGCTCTCCTACTCCCCCAATCTCTCCTACTCTCCCAAGCTCTCCTACTCCCCCAAGCTCTACTATTCCCCCAAGCTCTCCTACTCACCCAAGCACTCCTACTCCCCCAAGCTCTCCTACTCCCCAAAGCTCACCTACTCCGGTAATCTCTCCTAATCCCCCAAGCTCTCCTACTCCCCCAAGCTCTCCTACTCCCCCAAGCTCTCCTACTCCCCCAAGCTATCCTACTCCCTCAAGCTCTCCTACTCCCCCAAGCTCTCCTACTCCCCCAAGTTCTCCTAACTCCCCCAAGCTCTTCTACTCCCCCAAGCTCTCCTATTCCAGTCAGCTCTCCTACTCCGGCAAGGTCTCCTACTCCGGCAAGCTCTACTACTCCGGTAAGCTCTCCTACTCCGCCAAGCTCTCCTACTCCCGCAAGCTCACCTATTCCCGCAAGCTCTCCTACTCCCGCAAGCTCTCCCACTACCGCAAGCTCTCCTACTCCCGCACGCTCTCCTACTCTCGCAAGCTCTCCTCGTCCCTCAAGCTCTCCTACTCCCCCAAGATCTCCTACTCCCCCAAGCTCACCTACTCCGGTAAGCTCTCCTACTCCAGTAAGATCTCCTACTCCGGTAAGCTCTCCTACTCGCCCAAGTCTACTACTCGCCCTAGCTCTCCTACTCGCCCAAGCTCTCCTACTCGCCCAAGCTCTCCTACTCGCCCATGCTCTCCTAATCGCCCAAGGTCTCCTACTCGCCCAAACTCTTCTACTCGCCCAAGCTCTCCTACTCGCCCAAGCTCTCCTACACCCCCAAGCTCTCCTACTCGCCCAAGCTCTCCTACTCGCCCAAGCTCTCCTACTCGCCCAAACTCTCCTACTCCCACAAGATCTCCTACCCCGCAAACTCTCCTAATCCCGCAAGCTCTCCAACTCCCGCAAGCTCACCTATTCCCGCAAGCTCTCCTACTCCCGCAGGCGCTCCTACTCCCCCAAGCTCTCCTACTCCCCCAAGCTCTCCGACTCCCCCAAGCTCTCCTACTCTTCCAAGCTCTCCTACTTCCCCAAGCTCTCCTACTCCCCCAAGCTCTCCTACTCCCCCAAGCTCTCCTAATCCCGCAAGCTCTCCTACTCCCCCAAGATCTCCTACTCGCCCAAGCTCTCCTTCTCCCCCAAGGTTTCCTACTCGCCCAAACTCTTCTACTCGCCCAAGCTCTCCTACTCGCCGAAGCTCTCCTACTCGCCCAAGCTCACATACTCCCCCAAGCTCTCCTACTCCCCCAAGCTTTCCTACTCCCCCAAGCTCACATACTCCCCCAAGCTCTGCTACTCCCGCAATCTCTCCTACACCCCCAAGCTCTCCTACTCCCCCAAGCTCTCCTACTCCCCCAAGCTCTCCTACTCCCCCAAGCTCTCCTACACCCCCAAGCTCACCTACTCACCCAAGCTCTCCTACTCCCCCAAGCTCTCCTACTCCCCCAAGCTCAACTACTCCCCCAAGCTCTCCTACTCCCCCAAGCTCTCCTACTCCCCCAAGCTCTCCTACTCCCCCAAGCTCTCCTACTCCCCCAAGCTATCCTACTCCCTCAAGCTCTCCTACTCCCCCAAGCTCTCCTACTCCCCCAAGTTCTCCTACTCCCGCAAGCTCTACTACTCCCCCAAGCTCTCCTATTCCAGTCAGCTCTCCTACTCCGGCAAGGTCTCCTACTCCCCCAAGCTCACCTACTCCGGTAATCTCTCCTAATCCCCCAAGCTCTCCTACTCCCCCAAGCTCTCCTACACCCCCAATCTCTCCTACTCCCCCTAGCTCTCCTACTCCCCCAAGCTCTCCTACACCCCCAAGCTCCCCTACTCCCCCAAGCTCTCCTATTCCAGTCAGCTCTCCTACTCCGGCAAGGTCTCCTACTCCGGCAAGCTCTACTACTCCGGCAAGCTCTCCTACTCCCCCAAGCTCTCCTACTCCCGCAAGCTCACCTATTCCCGCAAGCTCTCCTACTCCCGCAAGCTCTCCCACTACCGCAAGCTCTCCTACTCCCCCAATCTCTCCTACTCCCCCTAGCTCTCCTACTCCCCCAAGCTCTCCTACTCCCCCAAGCTCCCCTACTCCCCCAAGCTCTCCTACTACCCCAAGCTCTCCTACTCCCCCAAGCTCTCCTACCCCCCCAAGCTCTCCTACTCCCCCAATCTCTCCTTCTCTCCCAAGCTCTCCTACTCCCCCAAGCTCTACTATTCCCCCAAGCTCTCCTACTCACCCAAGCACTCCTACTCCCCCAAGCTCTCCTACTCCCCAAAGCTCACCTACTCCGGTAATCTCTCCTAATCCCCCAAGCTCTCCTACTCCCCCAAGCTCTCCTACTCCCCCAAGCTCTCCTACTCCCCATGCTATCCTAATCCCTCACGCTCTCCTACTCCCCCAATCTCTCCTACTCCCCCAAGTTCTCCTACTCCCCCAAGCTCTCCTACTCCCCCAAGCTCTCCTATTCCAGTCAGCTCTACTACTCCGGCAAGGTCTCCTACTCCGGCAAGCTCTACTACTCCAGCAAGCTCTCCTACTCCGCCAAGCTCTCCTACTCCCGCAAGCACACCTATTCACGCAAGCTCTCCTACTCCCGCAAGCTCTCCCACTACCGCAAGCTCTCCTACTCCCGCAAGCTCTCCTACTCTCGCAAGCTCTCCTCGTCCCCCAAGCTCTCCTACTCCCCCAAGCTCTCCTACTCCCCCAATCTCTCCTTCTCTCCCAAGCTCTCCTACTCCCCCAAGCTCTACTATTCCCCCAAGCTCTCCTACTCACCCAAGCACTCCTACTCCCCCAAGCTCTCCTACTCCCCAAAGCTCACCTACTCCGGTAATCTCTCCTAATCCCCCAAGCTCTCCTACTCCCCCAAGCTCTCCTACTCCCCCAAGCTCTCCTACTCCCCCAAGCTATCCTACTCCCTCAAGCTCTCCTACTCCCCCAAGCTCTCCTACTCCCCCAAGTTCTCCTACTCCCCCAAGCTCTCCTACTCCCCCAAGCTCTCCTATTCCAGTCAGCTCTCCTACTCCGGCAAGGTCTCCTACTCCGGCAAGCTCTACTACTCCGGTAAGCTCTCCTACTCCGCCAAGCTCTCCTACTCCCGCAAGCTCACCTATTCCCGCAAGCTCTCCTACTCCCGCAAGCTCTCCCACTACCGCAAGCTCTCCTACTCCCGCAAGCTCTCCTACTCTCGCAAGCTCTCCTCGTCCCTCAAGCTCTCCTACTCCCCCAAGATCTCCTACTCCCCCAAGCTCTCCTACTCCGGTAAGCTCTCCTACTCCAGTAAGCTCTCCTACTCCGGTAAGCTCTCCTACTCGCCCAAGTCTACTACTCGCCCGAGCTCTCCTACTCGCCCAAGCTCTCCTACTCGCCCAAGCTCTCCTACTCGCCCAAGCTCTCCTAATCGCCCAAGGTCTCCTACTCGCCCAAACTCTTCTACTCGCCCAAGCTCTCCTACTCGCCCAAGCTCTCCGACACCCCCAAGCTCTCCTACTCGCCCAAGCTCTCCTACTCGCCCAAGCTCTCCTACTCGCCCAAACTCTCCTACTCCCACAAGATCTCCTACCCCGCAAACTCTCCTAATCCCGCAAGCTCTCCAACTCCCGCAAGCTCACCTATTCCCGTAAGCTCTCCTACTCCCCCAGGCGCTCCTATTCCCCCAAGCTCTCCTACTCCCCCAAGCTCTCCGACTCCCCCAAGAATCCTACTCTTCCAAGCTCTCCTACTTCCCCAAGCTCTCCTACTCCCCCAAGCTCTCCTACTCCCCCAAGCTCTCCTACTCCCGCAAGCTCTCCTACTCCCCCAAGATCTCCTACTCGCCCAAGCTCTCCTTCTCCCCCAAGGTCTCCTATTCGCCCAAACTCTTCTACTCGCCCAAGCTCTCCTACTCGCCGAAGCTCTCCTACTCGCCCAAGCTCACATACTCCCCCAAGCTCTCCTACTCCCCCAAGCTTTCCTACTCCCCCAAGCTCACATACTCCCCCAAGCTCTCCTACTCCCGCAATCTCTCCTACTCCCCCAAGCTCTCCTACTCCCCCAAGCTCTCCTACTCCCCCAAGCTCTCCTACTCCCCCAAGCTCTCCTACACCACCAAGCTCACCTACTCCCCCAAGCTCTCCTACTCCCCCAAGCTCTCCTACTCCCCCAAGCTCTACTACTCCCCCAAGCTCTCCTACTCCCCCAAGCTCTCCTACTCCCCCAAGCTCTCCTACTCCCCCAAGCTCTCCTACTCCCCCAAGCTATCCTACTCCCTCAAGCTCTCCTACTCCCCCAAGCTCTCCTACTCCCCCAAGTTCTCCTACTCCCGCAAGCTCTCCTACTCCCCCAAGCTCTCCTATTCCAGTCAGCTCTCCTACTCCGGCAAGGTCTCCTACTCCCCCAAGCTCACCTACTCCGGTAATCTCTCCTAATCCCCCAAGCTCTCCTACTCCCCCAAGCTCTCCTACACCCCCAATCTCTCCTACTCCCCCTAGCTCTCCTACTCCCCCAAGCTCTCCTACACCCCCAAGCTCCCCTACTTCCCCAAGCTCTCCTATTCCAGTCAGCTCTCCTACTCCGGCAAGGTCTCCTACTCCGGCAAGCTCTACTACTCCGGCAAGCTCTCCTACTCCCCCAAGCTCTCCTACTCCCGCAAGCTCACCTATTCCCGCAAGCTCTACTACTCCCGCAAGCTCTCCCACTACCGCAAGCTCTCCTACTCCCCCAATCTCTCCTACTCCCCCTAGCTCTCCTACTCCCCCAAGCTCTCCTACTCCCCCAAGCTCCCCTACTCCCCCAAGCTCTCCTACTACCCCAAGCTCTCCTACTCCCCCAAGCTCTCCTACTCCCCCAAGCTCTCCTACTCCCGCAATCTCTCCTTCTCTCCCAAGCTCTCCTACTCCCCCAAGCTCTACTATTCCCCAAGCTCTCCTACTCACCCAAGCACTCCTACTCCCCCAAGCTCTCCTACTCCCCAAAGCTCACCTACTCCGGTAATCTCTCCTAATCCCCCAAGCTCTCCTACTCCCCCAAGCTCTCCTACTCCCCCAAGCTCTCCTACTCCCCCAAGCTATCCTACTCCCTCAAGCTCTCCTACTCCCCCAAGCTCTCCTACTCCCCCAAGTTCTCCTACTCCCCCAAGCTCTCCTACTCCCCCAAGCTCTCCTATTCCAGTCAGCTCTCCTACTCCGGCAAGGTCTCCTACTCCGGCAAGCTCTACTACTCCGGTAAGCTCTCCTACTCCGCCAAGCTCTCCTACTCCCGCAAGCTCACCTATTCCCGCAAGCTCTCCTACTCCCGCAAGCTCTCCCACTACCGCAAGCTCTCCTACTCCCGCAAGCTCTCCTACTCTCGCAAGCTCTCCTCGTCCCTCAAGCTCTCCTACTCCCCCAAGATCTCCTACTCCCCCAAGCTCTCCTACTCCGGTAAGCTCTCCTACTCCAGTAAGCTCTCCTACTCCGGTAAGCTCTCCTACTCGCCCAAGTCTACTACTCGCCCTAGCTCTCCTACTCGCCCAAGCTCTCCTACTCGCCCAAGCTCTCCTACTCGCCCAAGCTCTCCTAATCGCCCAAGGTCTCCTACTCGCCCAAACTCTTCTACTCGCCCAAGCTCTCCTACTCGCCCAAGCTCTCCTACACCCCCAAGCTCTCCTACTCGCCCAAGCTCTCCTACTCGCCCAAGCTCTTATACTCGCCCAAACTCTCCTACTCCCACAAGATCTCCTACCCCGCAAGCTCTCCTAATCCCGCAAGCTTTCCAACTCCCGCAAGCTCACCTATTCCCGCAAGCTCTCCTACTCCCCCAAGCGCTCCTACTCCCCCAAGCTCTCCTACTCCCCCAAGCTCTCCGACTCCCCCAAGCTCTCCTACTCTTCCAAGATCTCCTACTTCCCCAAGCTCTCCTACTCCCCCAAGCTCTCCTACTCCCCCAAGCTCTCCTACTCCCGCAAGCTCTCCTACTCCCCCAAGATCTCCTACTCGCCCAAGCTCTCCTTTTCCCCCAAGGTCTCCTACTCGCCCAAACTCTTCTACTCGCCCAAGCTCTCCTACTCGCCGAAGCTCTCCTACTCGCCCAAGCTCACATACTCCCCCAAGCTCTCCTACTCCCCCAAGCTTTCCTACTCCCCCAAGCTCACATACTCCCCCAAGCTCTCCTACTCCCGCAATCTCTCCTACTCCCCCAAGCTCTCCTACTCCCCCAAGCTCTCCTATTCCAGTCAGCTCTCCTACTCCGGCAAGGTCTCCTACTCCGGCAAGCTCTACTACTCCGGTAAGCTCTCCTACTCCGCAAAGCTCTCCTACTCCCGCAAGCTCACCTATTCCCGCAAGCTCTCCTACTCCCGCAAGCTCTCCCACTACCGCAAGCTCTCCTACTCCCGCAAGTTCTCCTACTCTCGCAAGCTCTCCTCGTCCCTCAAGCTCTCCTACTCCCCCAAGATCTCCTACTCCCCCAAGCTCTCCTACTCCGGTAAGCTCTCCTACTCCAGTAAGCTCTCCTACTCCGGTAAGCTCTCCTACTCGCCCAAGTCTAATACTCGCCCTAGCTCTCCTACTCGCCCAAGCTCTCCTACTCGCCCAAGCTCTCCTACTCGCCCAAGCTCTCCTAATCGCCCAAGGTCTCCTACTCGCCCAAACTCTTCTACTCGCCCAAGCTCTCCAACTCGCCCAAGCTCTCCTACACCCCCAAGCTCTCCTACTCGCCCAAGCTCTCCTACTCGCCCAAGCTCTCCTACTCGCCCAAACTCTCCTACTCCCACAAGATCTCCTACCCCGCAAACTCTCCTAACCCGCAAGCTCTCCAACTCCCGCAAGCTCACCTATTCCCGCAAGCTCTCCTACTCCCCCAGGCGCTCCTACTCCCCCAAGCTCTCCTACTCCCCCAAGCTCTCCGACTCCCCCAAGCTCTCCTACTCTTCCAAGCTCTCCTACTTCCCAAAGCTCTCCTACTCCCCCAAGCTCTCCTACTCCCCCAAGCTCTCCTACTCCCGCAAGCTCTCCTACTCCCCCAAGATCTCCTACTCGCCCAAGCTCTCCTTCTCCCCCAAGGTCTCCTACTCGCCCAAACTCCTCTACTCGCCCAAGCTCTCCTACTCGCCGAAGCTCTCCTACTCGCCCAAGCTCACATACTCCCCCAAGCTCTCCTACTCCCCCAAGCTTTCCTACTCCCCCAAGCTCACATACTCCCCCAAGCTCTCCTACTCCCGCAATCTCTCCTACACCCCCAAGCTCTCCTACTCCCCCAAGCTCTCCTACTCCCCCAAGCTCTCCTACTCCCCCAAGCTCTCCTACACCCCAAAGCTCACCTACTCCCCCAAGCTCTCCTACTCCCCCAAGCTCTCCTACTCCCCCAAGCTCTACTACTCCCCCAAGCTCTCCTACTCCCCCAAGCTCTCCTACTCCCCCAAGCTCTCCTACTCCCCCAAGCTATCCTACTCCCTCAAGCTCTCCTACTCCCCAAAGCTCTCCTACTCCCCCAAGTTCTCCTACTCCCGCAAGCTCTCCTACTCCCCCAAGCTCTCCTATTCCAGTCAGCTCTCCTACTCCGGCAAGGTCTCCTACTCCCCCAAGCTCACCTACTCCGGTAATCTCTCCTAATCCCCCAAGCTCTCCTACTCCCCCAAGCTCTCCTACACCCCCAATCTCTCCAACTCCCCCTAGCTCTCCTACTCCCCCAAGCTCTCCTACACCCCCAAGCTCCCCTACTCCCCCAAGCTCTCCTATTCCAGTAAGCTCTCCTACTCCGGCAAGGTCTCCTACTCCGGCAAGCTCTACTACTCCGGCAAGCTCTCCTACTCCCCCAAGCTCTCCTACTCCCGCAAGCTCACCTATTCCCGCAAGCTCTCCTACTCCCGCAAGCTCTCCCACTACCGCAAGCTCTCCTACTCCCCCAATCTCTCCTACTCCCCCTAGCTCTCCTACTCCCCCAAGCTCTCCTACTCCCCCAAGCTCCCCTACTCCCCCAAGCTCTCCTACTACCCCAAGCTCTCCTACTCCCCCAAGCTCTCCTACTCCCCCAAGCTCTCCTACTCCCCCAATCTCTCCTTCTCTCCCAAGCTCTCCTACTCCCCCAAGCTCTACTATTCCCCCAAGCTCTCCTACTCACCCAAGCACTCCTACTCCCCCAAGTTCTCCTACTCCCCAAAGCTCACCTACTCCGGTAATCTCTCCTAATCCCCCAAGCTCTCCTACTCCCCCAAGCTCTCCTACTCCCCCAAGCTCTCCTACTCCCCATGCTATCCTAATCCCTCACGCTCTCCTACTCCCCCAATCTCTCCTACTCCCCCAAGTTCTCCTACTCCCCCAAGCTCTCCTACTCCCCCAAGCTCTCCTATTCCAGTCAGCTCTACTACTCCGGCAAGGTCTCCTACTCCGGCAAGCTCTACTACTCCAGCAAGCTCTCCTACTCCGCCAAGCTCTCCTACTCCCGCAAGCACACCTATTCACGCAAGCTCTCCTACTCCCGCAAGCTCTCCCACTACCGCAAGCTCTCCTACTCCCGCAAGCTCTCCTACTCTCGCAAGCTCTCCTCGTCCCCCAAGCTCTCCTACTCCCCCAAGCTCTCCTACTCCCCCAATCTCTCCTTCTCTCCCAAGCTCTCCTACTCCCCCAAGCTCTACTATTCCCCCAAGCTCTCCTACTCACCCAAGCACTCCTACTCCCCCAAGCTCTCCTACTCCCCAAAGCTCACCTACTCTCGCAAGCTCTCCTCGTCCCCCAAGCTCTCCTACTCCCCCAAGCTCTCCTACTCCCGCAATCTCTCCTTCTCTCCCAAGCTCTCCTACTCCCCCAAGCTCTACTATTCCCCCAAGCTCTCCTACTCACCCAAGCACTCCTACTCCCCCAAGCTCTCCTACTCCCCAAAGCTCACCTACTCCGGTAATCTCTCCTAATCCCCCAAGCTCTCCTACTCCCCCAAGGTCTCCTACTCCCGCAATCTCTCCTACTCGCCCAAGCTCTCCTACTCCCCCAAGCTCTCCTACTCCCCCAAGCTCTCCTACTCCCCCAAGCTCTCCTACACCCCCAAGCTCACCTACTCCCCCAAGCTCTCCTACTCCCCCAAGCTCTCCTACTCCCCCAAGCTCTACTACTCCCCCAAGCTCTCCTACTCCCCCAAGCTCTCCTACTCCCCCAAGCTCTCCTACTCCCCCAAGCTCTCCTACTCCCCCAAGCTATCCTACTCCCTCAAGCTCTCCTACTCCCCCAAGCTCTCCTACTCCCCCAAGTTCTCCTACTCCCGCAAGCTCTCCTACTCCCCCAAGCTCTCCTATTCCAGTCAGCTCTCCTACTCCGGCAAGGTCTCCTACTCCCCCAAGCTCACCTACTCCGGAAATCTCTCCTAATCCCCCAAGCTCTCCTACTCCCCCAAGCTCACCTACACCCCCAATCTCTCCTACTCCCCCTAGCTCTCCTACTCCCCCAAGCTCTCCTACACCCCCAAGCTCCCCTACTCCCCCAAGCTCTCCTATTCCAGTCAGCTCTCCTACTCCGGCAAGGTCTCCTACTCCGGCAAGCTCTACTACTCCGGCAAGCTCTTCTACTCCCCCAAGCTCTCCTACTCCCGCAAGCTCACCTATTCCCGCAAGCTCTACTACTCCCGCAAGCTCCCCCACTACCGCAAGCTCTCCTACTCCCCCAATCTCTCCTACTCCCCCTAGCTCTCCTACTCCCCCAAGCTCTCCTACTCCCCCAAGCTCCCCTACTCCCCCAAGCTCTCCTACTACCCCAAGCTCTCCTACTCCCCCAAGCTCTCCTACTCCCCCAAGCTCTCCTACTCCCCCAATCTCTCCTTCTCTCCCAAGCTCTCCTACTCCCCCAAGCTCTACTATTCCCCCAAGCTCTCCTACTCACCCAAGCACTCCTACTCCCCCAAGCTCTCCTACTCCCCAAAGCTCACCTACTCCGGTAATCTCTCCTAATCCCCAAAGCTCTCCTACTCCCCCAAGCTCTCCTACTCCCCCAAGCTCTCCTACTCCCCATGCTATCCTAATCCCTCACGCTCTCCTACTCCCCCAATCTCTCCTACTCCCCCAAGTTCTCCTACTCCCCCAAGCTCTCCTACTCCCCCAAGCTCTCCTATTCCAGTCAGCTCTACTACTCCGGGAAGGTCTCCTACTCCGGCAAGCTCTACTACTCCAGCAAGCTCTCCTACTCCGCCAAGCTCTCCTACTCCCGCAAGCACACCTATTCACGCAAGCTCTCCTACTCCCGCAAGCTCTCCCACTACCGCAAGCTCTCCTACTCCCGCAAGCTCTCCTACTCTCGCAAGCTCTCCTCGTCCCCCAAGCTCTCCTACTCCCCCAAGCTCTCCTACTCCCCCAATCTCTCCTTCTCTCCCAAGCTCTCCTACTCCCCCAAGCTCTACTATTCCCCCAAGCTCTCCTACTCACCCAAGCACTCCTTCTCCCCCAAGCTCTCCTACTCCCCAAAGCTCACCTACTCCGGTAATCTCTCCTAATCCCCCAAGCTCTCCTACTCCCCCAAGCTCTCCTACTCCCCCAAGCTCTCCTACTCCCCCAAGCTATCCTACTCCCTCAAGCTCTCTTACTCCCCCAAGCTCTCCTACTCCCCCAAGTTCTCCTACTCCCCCAAGCTCTCCTACTCCCCCAAGCTCTCCTATGCCAGTCAGCTCTCCTACTACGGCAAGGTCTCCTACTCCGGCAAGCTCTACTACTCCGGTAAGCTCTCCTACTCCGCCAAGCTCTCCTACTCCCGCAAGCTCACCTATTCCCGCAAGCTCTCCTACTCCCGCAAGCTCTCCCACTACCGCAAGCTCTCCTACTCCCGCAAGCTCTCCTACTCTCGCAAGCTCTCCTCGTCCCTCAAGCTCTCCTACTCCCCCAAGATCTCCTACTCCCCCAAGCTCTCCTACTCCGGTAAGCTCTCCTACTCCAGTAAGCTCTCCAACTCCGGTAAGCTCTCCTACTCGCCCAAGTCTACTACTCGCCCTAGCTCTCCTACTCGCCCAAGCTCTCCTACTCGCCCAAGCTCTCCTACTCGCCCAAGCTCTCCTAATCGCCCAAGGTCTCCTACTCGCCCAAACTCTTCTACTCGCCCAAGCTCTCCTACTCGCCCAAGCTCTCCTACACCCCCAAGCTCTCCTACTCGCCCAAGCTCTCCTACTCGCCCAAGCTCTCCTACTCGCCCAAACTCTCCTACTCCCACAAGATCTCCTACCCCGCAAGCTCTCCTAATCCCGCAAGCTCTCCAACTCCCGCAAGCTCACCTATTCCCGCAAGCTCTCCTAATCCCCCAAGCGCTCCTACTCCCCCAGCTCTCCTACTCCCCCAAGCTCTCCGACTCCCCCAAGCTCTCCTACTCTTCCAAGATCTCCTACTTCCCCAAGCTCTCCTATTCCCCAAGCTCTCCTACTCCCCCAAGCTCTCCTACTCCCGCAAGCTCTCCTACTCCCCCAAGATCTCCTACTCGCCCAAGCTCTCCTTTTCCCCCAAGGTCTCCTACTCGCCCAAACTCTTCTACTCGCCCAAGCTCTCCTACTCGCCGAAGCTCTCCTACTCGCCCAAGCTCACATACTCCCCCAAGCTCTCCTACTCCCCCAAGCTTTCCTACTCCCCCAAGCTCACATACTCCCCCAAGCTCTCCTACTCCCGCAATCTCTCCTACTCCCCCAAGCTCTCCTACTCCCCCAAGCTCTCCTACTCCCCCAAGCTCTCCTACACCCCCAAGCTCACCTACTCCCCCAAGCTCTCCTACTCCCCCAAGCTCTCCTACTCCCCCAAGCTCTACTACTCCCCCAAGCTCTCCTACTCCCCCAAGCTCTCCAACTCCCCCAAGCACTCCTACTCCCCCAAGCTCTCCTACTCCCCCAAGCTATCCTACTCCCTCAAGCTCTCCTACTCCCCCAAGCTCTCCTACTCCCCCAAGTTCTCCTACTCCCGCAAGCTCTCCTACTCCCCCAAGCTCTCCTATTCCAGTCAGCTCTCCTACTCCGGCAAGGTCTCCTACTCCCCCAAGCTCACCTACTCCGGTAATCTCTCCTAATCCCCCAAGCTCTCCTACTCCCCCAAGCTCTCCTACACCCCCAATCTCTCCTACTCCCCCTAGCTCTCCTACTCCCCCAAGCTCTCCTTCACCCCCAAGCTCCCCTACTCCCCCAAGCTCTCCTATTCCAGTCAGCTCTCCTACTCCGGCAAGGTCTCCTACTCCGGCAAGCTCTACTACTCCGGCAAGCTCTCCTACTCCCCCAAGCTCTCCTACTCCCGCAAGCTCACCTATTCCCGCAAGCTCTCCTACTCCCGCAAGCTCTCCCACTACCGCAAGCTCTCCGACTCCCCCAATCTCTCCTACTCCCCCTAGCTCTCCTACTCCCCCAAGCTCTCCTACTCCCCCAAGCTCCCCTACTCCCCCAAGCTCTCCTACTACCCCAAGCTCTCCTACTCCCCCAAGCTCTCCTACTCCCCCAAGCTCTCCTACTCCCCCAATCTCTCCTTCTCTCCCAAGCTCTCCTACTCCCCCAGCTCTACTATTCCCCCAAGCTCTCCTACTCACCCAAGCACTCCTACTCGCCCAAGCTCTCCTACTCCCCAAAGCTCACCTACTCCGGTAATCTCTCCTAATCCCCCAAGCTCTCCTACTCCCCCAAGCTCTCCTACTCCCCCAAGCTCTCCTAATCCCCATGCTATCCTACTCCCTCACGCCCTCCTACTCCCCCAATCTCTCCTACTCCCCCAAGTTCTCCTACTCCCCCAAGCTCTCCTACTCCCCCAAGCTCTCCTATTCCAGTCAGCTCTACTACTCCGGCAAGGTCTCCTACTCCGGCAAGCTCTACTAATCCAGCAAGCTCTCCTACTCCGCCAAGCTCTCCTACTCCCGCAAGCACACCTATTCACGCAAGCTCTCCTACTCCCGCAAGCTCTCCCACTACCGCAAGCTCTCCTACTCCCGCAAGCTCTCCTACTCTCGCAAGCTCTCCTCGTCCCCCAAGCTCTCCTACTCCCCCAAGATCTCCTACTCCCCCAAGCTCTCCTACTCCGGTAAGCTCTCCTACTCCAGTAAGCTCTCCTACTCCGGTAAGCTCTGCTACTCGCCCAAGTCTACTACTCGCCCTAGCTCTCCTACTCGCCCAAGCTCTCATACTCGCCCAAGCTCTCCTAATCGCCCAATGTCTCCTACTCGCCCAAACTCTTCTACTCGCCCAAGCTCTCCTACTCGCCCAAGCTCTCCTACTCGCCCAAGCTCACATACTCCCCCCAGCTCTCCTACTCCCCCAAGCTCTCCTACTCCCCCAAGCTCTGCTACACATCCAAGCTCTCCTACTCCCGCAAGCTCTCCTACTCCCCCAAGCTATCCTACTCGCCCAAGCTCTCCTACTCGCCCAAGGTCTCCTACTCGCCCAAACTCTTCTACTCGCCCAAGCTCTCCTACTCGCCCAAGCTCTCCTACTCGCCCAAGCTCACATACTCCCCCAAGCTCTCCTACTCCCCCAAGCTCTCCTACTCCCCCAAGCTCTCGTACTCCCCCAAGCTCTCCTACTCCCGCAAGCTCTCCTACTCCACCAAGATCTCCTACTCCCCCAAGCTCTCCTACTCCCCCAAGCTCTCCTACTCGCTCAAGCTCTCCTACTCGCCCAAGCTCTCCTACTCGCCCAAACTCTCCTACTCCCCCAAGATCTCCTACCCCGCAAGCTCTCCTAATCCCGCAAGCTCTCCTCCTCCCGCAAGCTCAACTATTCCCGCAAGCTCTCCAACTCCCCCAAGCGCTCCTACTCCCCCAAGCTCTCCTACTCCCCCAAGCTCTCCGACTCCCCAAAGCTCTCGTACTCTTCCAAGCTCTCCTACTTCCCCAAGCTCTCCTACTCCCCCAAGCTCTCCTACTCCCCCAAGCTCTCCTACTCCCGCAAGCTCTCCTACTCCCCCAAGATCTCCTACTCGCCCAAGCTCTCCTTCTCCCCCAAGCTCTCCTACTCGCCCAAGCTCTCCTACTCGCCCAAGCTCACATACTCCCCCAAGCTCTCCTACTCGCCCAAGCTTTCCTACTCCCCCAAGCTCACATACTCCCCCAAGCTCTCCTACGCCCGCAAGCTCTCCTACTCCCCCAAGCTCTCCTACTCCCCCAAGCTCTCCTACTCCCCCAAGCTCTCCTACTCTCCCAAGCTCTCCTACACCCCCATGCTCATCTACTCCCCCAAGCTCTCCTACTCCCCCAAGCTCTCCTACTCCCCCAAGCTCTACTACTCCCCCAAGCTCTCCTACTCCCCCAAGCTCTCCTACTCCCCCAAGCTCTCCTACTCCCCCAAGCGCTCCTACTCCCACAAGCTCTCCTACTCCCCCAAGCTCTCCGACTCCCCCAAGCTCTCCTACTCTTCCAAGCTCTCCTACTCCCCCAAGCTCTCCTACTCCCCCAAGCTCTCGTACTCCCCCAAGCTCTCCTACTCCCCCAAGCTCTCCTGCTCTCCCAAGCTCTCCTACTCCCCCAAGCTCTCCTTCTCCCCCAAGCTCTCCTTCTTCCCCAAGCACTCCTAATCCCCCAAGCTCTTCTACTCCCCCAAGCTCACCTACTCCGGTAATCTCTCCTACTCCCCCAAGCTCTCCTACTCACTCAAGCTCTCCTACACCCCCAAGCTCTCCTACTCCCTCAAGCTCTTCTACTCCCCCAAGCTCTCCTACTCCCCCAAGCTCTCCTAGTCCAGTCAGCTCTCCTACTGCGGCAAGGTCTCCTCGTCCGGCAAGCTCTACTACTCCGGCAAGCTCTCCTACTCCGGCAAGCTCTCCTACACCAGCAATCTCTCCTGCTCCCCCAAGCTCTCCTACTCCCGCAAGATTTCCTACTCCCACAAGCTCTCCTACTCCCGCAAGCTCTCCTACACGAGCAGTCTCTCCTGCTCCCCCAAGCACACCTACTCCCCCAAGCACTCCTACTCCCCCAAGCTCTCCTACTCCCCCAAGCGCTCCTACACCCACAAGCTAACCTACTCCCCGAAGCTCTCCTACTCCCCCAAGCTCTCCTACTCCCCCAAGCTCTTCTACTCCCCAAAGCTCTCCTACTCCCCCAAGCTCTCCTACTCGCCGAAGCTCTCCTACTCGCCCAAGCTCTCCTATTCCCCAAGCTCTCCTAGTCCAGTCAGCTCTCCTACTCCGGCAAGGTCTCATACTCGGGCAAGCTCTACTACAACGGCAAGCTCTCCTACTCCGGCAAGCTCTCCTACTCCCGCAAGCTCTCCTACTCCCGCAAGCTTTCCTACTCCCACAAGCTCTCCTACTCCCGCAAGCTCTCCTATACCGGCAATCTCTCCTGCTCCCCCAAGCTCTCCTACTCCCCCAAGCTCTCCTACTCCCCCAAGATATCCTACTCCCCCAAGCTCTCCTACTCCCTTAAGCTCTCCTGCTCACCCAAGCTCTCCTACTCCCCCAAGCTTTCCTACTCCCCGAAGCTCTCCAACTCGCCCAAGTTCTCCTACTCCCCCAAGCTCTCCTACTCGCCGAAGCTCTCCTCCTCGCCCAAGCTCTCCTACTCGCCCAAGATCTGCTACTCGCCCAGGCTCTCCTACTCGCCCAAGCTCTCCTACTCGCCCAAGCTCTCCTACACGCCCAAGCTCTCCTACTCGCCCAAGCTCTCCTACTCGCCCGAGCTCTGCTACTCGCCCAAGCTCTTCTACTCGCCCAAGCTCTCCTACCCGTCCAAGCTCTCCTACTCCCCCAAGCTCTCCGACTCGCCCAATCTCTCCGAAGCTCCCAACCTCTCCTACTCGCCCAAGCTCTACTGCTCGCCCAAGCTCTCCTACTCGCCCAAGCTCTCCTAATCGCCCAAGCTCTCCTACTCCCCCAAGCTCTCCTACTCCGCCAAGCTCTCCTACTCCCCCAAGCTCTCCTACACCCCCAAGCTAATCTACTCTCCCAAGCTTTCCGAATCCCCCAAGCTCTCCTAATCCCCCAAGCTCTCCTACTCCCGCAAGCTCTCCTGCTCCCGCAAGCTTTCCGACTCCCACAAGCTCTCCTACTCCCGCAAACTCTCCTACACCGGCAATCTCTCCTGCTCCCCCAAGCTCTCCTTCTCCCGCAAGCTCTCCTACTCCCCCAAGCTCTCCTACTCTCCCAAGCTCTCCTGCTCCCCCAAGCTCTCCTACTCTCACAAGCTCTCCTACTCCCCCAAGCTCTCCTACTCCCCCAACCTCTCCTACTCCCACAAGCACTCCTACTCCCCCAAGCTCTCCTACTACCCCAAGGACACCTACCCCGGTAATCTCTCCTAATCCCCCAAGCTCTCCTACTCCCCCAAGCTCTCCTACTCCCCCAAGCTCTCCTACTCGCTCAAGCTCTCCTACTCCCCCAAGCTCTGCTACTCGCCCAATCTCTCCGACTCGCCCAACCTCTCCGACTCGACCAAGCTCTCCTACTCAACCAAGCTCTCCTACTCGCCCAAGCTCTTCTACTCGCCCAAGCTCTCCTGATCGCCCAAGCTCTCCTACTCGCCCAAGCTCTCCTACTCCCCCAAGCTCCCCTACTCCCCCAAGCTCTCCTACTCCCCCAAGCTCACCTACTCCCCCAAGCTCTCCTACTCCCCCAAGCTCTCCTACTACCCCAAGCTCTCCTATTCCCCCAAGCTCTCCTACACCCCCAAGCTAACCTACTCACCCAAGCTCTCCTACTCCCCCAAGCTCTCCTACTCCCCCAAGCTCTCCTACTCCCCCAAGATCTCCTACTCCCCCAAGCTCTCCTACTCCCTCAAGCTCTCCTACTCCCCCAAGCTCTCCTACTCTCCCAAGCTCTCCTACTCCCCCAAGCTCTCCTACTCCCCCAAGCTCTCCTACTCCCCCAAGCTCTCCTACTCCCCAAAGCTCACCTACTCCGGTAATCTCTCCGCATCCCCCAAGCTCTCCTACTCCCCCAAGCTCTCCTACTCCCCCAAGCTCTCCTACTCGCCCAAGCTCTCCTACTCCCCGAAGCTCTCCTACTCCCTCAAGCTCTCCTACTCCCCCAAGCTCCCCTACTCCCCCAAGCTCTCCTACTCCCCCAAGCTCTCCAATTCCCCAAGCTCTCCTAGTCCAGTCAGCTCTCCTACTCCGGCAAGGTCTCATACTCGGGCAAGCTCTACTACAACGGCAAGCTCTCCTACTCCGGCAAGCTCTCCTACTCCCGCAAGCTCTCCTACTCCCGCAAGCTTTCCTACTCCCACAAGCTCTCCTACTCCCGCAAGCTCTCCTACACCGGCAATCTCTCCTGCTCCCCCAAGCTCTCCTACTCCCCCAAGCTCTCCTACTCCCCCAAGATATCCTACTCCCCCAAGCTCTCCTACTCCCTTCAGCTCTCCTGCTCACCCAAGCTATCCTACTCCCCCAAGCTTTCCTACTCCCCGAAGCTCTCCTACTCGCCCAAGCTCTCCTACTCCCCCAAGCTCTCCTACATCTCCAAGCTAACCTACTCCCCCAAGCTCTCCTACTCCCCAAGCTCTCCTACTCCCCCAAGCTCTCCTACTCCCCCAAGCTCTCCTACTCCCCCAAGCTCTCCTACACCCCCAAGCTAACCAACTCTCCCAAGCTTACCTACTCCCCCAAGCTCTCCTAATCCCCCAAGCTCTCCTACTCCCGCAAGCGCTCCTACTCCAGCAAGCTTTCCTACTCCCACAAGCTCTCCTACTCCCGCAAGCTCTCCTACACCGGCAATCTCTCCTGCTCCCCCAAGCTCTCCTTCTCCCGCAAGCTCTCCTACTCCCCCAAGCTCTCCTACTCTCCCAAGCTCTCCTACTCCCCCAAGCTCTGCTACTCTCCCAAGCACTCCTACTCCCCCAAGCTCTCCTACTCCCCAACCTCTCCTACTCCCACAAGCACTCCTACTCCCCCAAGCTCTCCTACTACCCCAAGACACCTACCCCGGTAATCTCTCCTAATCCCCCAAGCTCTCCTACTCCCCCAAGCTCTCCTACTCCCCCAAGCTCTCCTACTCGCTCAAGCTCTCCTACTCCCCCAAGCTCTGCTACTCGCCCAATCTCTCCGACTCGTCCAACCTCTCCGACTCGCCCAAGCTCTCCTGCTCAACCAAGCTCTCCTACTCGCCCAAGCTCTCCTACTCGCCCAAGCTCTCCTAATCGCCCAAGCTCTCCTACTCGCCCAAGCTCTCCTACTCCCCCAAGCTCCCCTACTGCCCCACGCTCTCCTACTCCCCCAAGCTCACCTACTCCCCCAAGCTCTCCTACTCTCCCAAGCTCTCCTACTCCCCCAAGCTCTCCTACTCCCCCAAGCTCTCCTACACCCCCAAGCTCACCTACTCCCCCAAGCTCTCCTACTCCCCCAAGCTCTCCTACTCCCCCAAGCTCTCCTACTCCCCCAAGATCTCCTACTCCCCCAAGCTCTCCTACTCCCCCAAGCACTCCTACTCCCCCAAGCTCTCCTACTCTCCCAAGCTCTCCTACTCCCCCAAGCTCTCCTACTCCCCCAAGCTCTCCTACTCCCCCAAGCTCCCCTACCTCCCCAAGCTCTCCTACTCGCCCAAGCTCTCCTACTCCCCCAAGCTCTCCTACTCCCTCAAGCTCTACTACTCCCCCAAGCTCCCCTCCTCCCCCAAGCTCTCCTACTCCCCCAAGCTCTCCAATTCCCCAAGCTCTCCTAGTCCAGTCATCTCTCCTACTCCGGCAAGGTCTCCTACTCGGGCAAGCTCTACTACTGCGGCAAGCTCTCTTACTCCGGCAAGCTCTCCTACTCCCGCAAGCTCTCCTACTCCGGCAAGCTTTCCTACTCCCACAAGCTCTCCTACTCCCGCAAGCTCTCCTACACCGGCAATCTCTCCTGCTCCCCCAAGCTCTACTACTCCGGCAAGCTCTCCTACTCCGGGAAGCTCTCCTACTCCCGCAAGCTCTCCTACTCCCGCAAGCTTTCCTACTCCCACAAGCTCTCCTACTCCCGCAAGCTCTCCTACACCGGCAATCTCTCCTGCTCCCCCAAGCTCGCCTACTCCCCCAAGCTCTCCTACTCCCCCAAGCTCTACTACTCCCCCAAGCTCTCCGACTCGCCCACGCTCTCCTACTCGCCCAAGCTCTCCTACTCGCCCAAGCTCTCCTACTCGCCCAAGCTCTCCTACTCGCCGAAGCTCTTCTACTCGCCGAAGCTCTCCTACTCGCCCAAGCTCTCCTACTCGCCTAAGCTCTCTTACTCGCCCAAGCTCTGCTACTCGCCCAAGCTCTTCTACTCGCCCAAGCTCTCCTACTCGCCCAAGCTCTCCTACTCCCCCAATCTCTCCTACTCGCCCAATCTCTCCGACTCGCCCAACCTCTCCGACTCGCCCAAGCTCTCCGACTCACCCAAGCTCTCCAACTCGCCCAAGCTCTCCTCATCGCCCAAGCTCTGCTACTCTCCCAAGCTCTCCTACTCCCCCAAGCTCTCCTACTACCCCAAGGACACCTACCCCGGTAATCTCTCCTAATCCCCCAAGCTCTCCTACTCCCCCAAGCTCTCCTACTCCCCCAAGCTCTCCTACTCGCTCAAGCTCTCCTACTCCCCCAAGCTCTGCTACTCGCCCAATCTCTCCGACTCGCCCAACCTCTCCGACTCGCCCAAGCTCTCCTACTCAACCAAGCTCTCCTACTCGCCCAAGCTCTCCTACTCGCCCAAGCTCTCCTAATCGCCCAAGCTCTCCTACTCCCCCAAGCTCTCCTACTCCCCCAAGCTCTCCTACTCCCCCAAGCTCTCCTACACCCCCAAGCTCACCTACTCCGGTAATCTCTCCGAATCCCCCAAGCTCTCCTACTCCCCCAAGCTCTCCTACTCCCCCAAGCTCTCCTACTCGCCCAAGCTCTCCTACTCCCCCAAGCTCTCCTACTCCCTCAAGCTCTCCTACTCCCCCAAGCTCCCCTACTCCCCCAAGCTCTCCTACTCCCCCAAGCTCTCCAATTCCCCAAGCTCTCCTAGTCCAGTCAGCTCTCCTACTCCGGCAAGGTCTCCTACTCGGGCAAGCTCTACTACAACGGCAAGCTCTCCTACTCCGGCAAACTCTCCTACTCCCGCAAGCTCTCCTACTCCCGCAAGCTTTCCTACTCCCACAAGCTCTCCTACTCCCGCAAGCTCTCCTACACCGGCAATCTCTCCTGCTCCCCCAAGCTCTCCTACTCCCCCAAGCTCTCCTACTCCCCCAAGATATCCTACTCCCCCAAGCTCTCCTACTCCCTTAAGCTCTCCTGCTCACCCAAGCTCTCCTACTCCCCCAAGCTTTCCTACTCCCCGAAGCTCTCCTACTCGCCCAAGCTCTCCTACTCCCCCAAGCTCTCCTACATCTCCAAGCTAACCTACTCCCCCAAGCTCTCCTACTCCCCAAGCTCTCCTACTCCCCCAAGCTCTCCTACTCCCCCAAGCTCTCCTACTCCCCCAAGCTCTCCTACACCCCCAAGCTAACATACTCTCCCAAGCTTACCTACTCCCCCAAGCTCTCCTAATCCCCCAAGCTCTCCTACTCCCGCAAGCTCTCCTACTCCCGCAAGCTTTCCTACTCCCACAAGCTCTCCTACTCCCGCAAGCTCTCCTACACCGGCAATCTCTCCTGCTCCCCCAAGCTCTCCTTCTCCCGCAAGCTCTCCTACTCCCCCAAGCTCTCCTACTCTCCCAAGCTCTCCTACTCCCCCAAGCTCTGCTACTCTCCCAAGCTCTCCTACTCCCCCAAGCTCTCCTACTCCCCAACCTCTCCTACTCCCACAAGCACTCCTACTCCCCCAAGCTCTCCTACTACCCCAAGGACACCTACCCCGGTAATCTCTCCTAATCCCCCAAGCTCTCCTACTCCCCCAAGCTCTCCTACTCCCCCAAGCTCTCCTACTGGCTCAAGCTCTCCTACTCCCCCAAGCTCTGCTACTCGCCCAATCTCTCCGACTCGCCCAACCTCTCCGACTCGCCCAAGCTCTCCTACTCAACCAAGTTCTCCTACTCGCCCAAGCTCTCCTACTCGCCCAAGCTCTCCTAATCGCCCAAGCTCTCCTACTCGCCCAAGCTCTCCTACTCCCCCAAGCTCCCCTACTCCCCCACGCTCTCCTACTCCCCCAAGCTCACCTACTCCCCCAACCTCTCCTACTCCCCCAAGCTCTCCTACTCCCCCAAGCTCTCCTACTCCCAAAAGCTCTCCTACACCCCCAAGCTCACCTACTCCCCCAAGCTCTCCTACTCCCCCAAGCTCTCCTACTCCCCCAAGCTCTCCTACTCCCCCAAGATCTCCTACTCCCCCAAGCTCTCCTACTCCCCCAAGCTCTCCTACTCCCCCAAGCTCTCCTACTCTCCCAAGCTCTCCTACTCCCCCAAGCTCTCCTACTCCCCCAAGCTCTCCTACTCCTCCAAGCTCTCCTACCTCCCCAAGCTCTCCTACTCGCCCAAGCTCTCCTACTCCCCCAAGCTCTCCTACTCCCTCAAGCTCTACTACTCCCCCAAGCTCCCCTACTCCCCCAAGCTCTCCTACTCCCCCAAGCTCTCCAATTCCCCAAGCTCTCCTAGTCCAGTCATCTCTCCTACTCCGGCAAGGTCTCCTACTCGGGCAAGCTCTACTACTGCGGCAAGCTCTCTTACTCCGGCAAGCTCTACTACTCCCGCAAGCTCTCCTACTCCGGCAAGCTTTCCTACTCCCACAAGCTCTCCTACTCCCGCAAGCTCTCCTACACCAGCAATCTCTCCTGCTCCCCCAAGCTCTACTACTCCGGCAAGCTCTCCTACTCCGGGAAGCTCTCCTACTCCCGCAAGCTCTCCTACTCCCGCAAGCTTTCCTACTCCCACAAGCTCTCCTACTCCCGCAAGCTCTCCTACACCGGCAATCTCTCCTGCTCCCCCAAGCTCGCCTACTCCCCCAAGCTCTCCTACTCCACCAAGATCTCCTACACCCCCAAGCTAACCTACTCCCCCAAGCTCTCCTACTCCCCAAGCTCTCCTACTCCCCCAAGCTCTCCGACTCCCCCAATCTCTCCTACTCCCCCAAGCTCTACTACTCCCCCAAGCTCTCCGACTCGCCCAAGCTCTCCTACTCGCCCAAGCTCTCCTACTTGCCCAAGCTCTCCTACTCGCCCAAGCTCTCCTACTCACCGAAGCTCTTCTACTCGCCGAAGCTCTCCTACTCGCCCAAGCTCTCCTACTCGCCCAAGCTCTCTTACTCGCCCAAGCTCTGCTACTCGCCCAAGCTCTTCTACTCGCCCAAGCTCTCCTACTCGCCCAAGCTCTCCTACTCCCCCAATCTCTCCTACTCGCCCAATCTCTCCGACTCGCCCAACCTCTCCGACTCGCCCAAGCTCTCCGACTCACCCAAGCTCTCCAACTCGCCCAAGCTCTCCTAATCGCCCAAGCTCTCATTCTCGCCCAAGCTCTCCGACTCCCCAAAGCTCCCCTACTCCCCCAAGCTCTCCTACTCCCCCAAGCTCTCCTACTCCCCCAAGCTCTCCTACTCCCCGAAGCTCTCCTACACCCCCAAGCTCACCTACTCCCCCAAGCTCTCCTACTCCCCCAAGCTCTCCTACTCCCCCAAGCTATCCTACTCCACCAACCTATCCTACTCCCCCAAGCTCTCCTACTACCCCAAGCTCTCCTATTCCCCCAAGCGCTCCAACTACCCCAAGCTCTCCTACTCCCCCAAGCTCACCGACTCCCCCAAGCTCTCCTACTCCCCGAAGCTCTCCTACTCCCCCAAGCTCTCCTACTACCCCAAGCTCTCCTACTCCCCCAAGTTCTCCTACTCTTCCAAGCTCTCCTACTCCCCCAAGCTCTCCTTCTCCCCCAAGCTCTCCTACTCCCCCAAGCACTCCTACTCCCCCAAGCTCTCCTACTCCCCCAAACTCAACTTTCCGGTAATCTCTCCTACTCCCCCAAGCTCTCCTACTCCCTCAAGCTCTCCTACTCCCCCAAGCTCCCCTACTCCCCCAAGCACTCCTAGTCCAGTCAGCACTCCTTCTGCGGCAAGGTCTCCTACTCCGGCAAGCTCTACTACTCCGGCAAGCACTCCTACTCCGGCAAGCTCTCCTCCGCCCGCAAGCTCTCCTACTCCCGCAAGATTTCCTACTCCCACAAGCTCTCCTACTCCCGCAAGCTCTCCTACACCAGCAATATCTCCTGCTCCCCCAAGCTCCCCTACTCCCACAAGCTCTACTACTCCCCCAAGCACTCCTACTCCCCCAAGCTCTCCTACTCCCTCAAGCTCTCCTACTCCCCCAAGCTCTCCTAGTCCCTCAAGCTCTCCTACTCCCCCAAGCTCTCCTGCTCCCCCAAGCTCTCCTTCTCCCGCAAGCTCTCCTACACACCCAAGCTCTCCTACTCTCCCAAGCTCTCCTACTCCCCCAAGCTCTGCTACTCTCCCAAGCTCTCCTACTCCCCCAAGCTCTCCTACTCCCCCAACCTCTCCTACTCCCACAAGCACTCCTACTCCCCCAAGCTCTCCTACTACCCCAAGGACACCTACCCCGGTAATCTCTCCTAATCCCCCAAGGTCTCCTACTCCCCCAAGCTCTCCTACTCCCCCAAGCTCTCCGACTCGCTCAAGCTCTCCTACTCCCCCAAGCTCTGCTACTCGCCCAATCTCTCCGACTCGCCCAACCTCTCCGACTCGCCCAAGCTCTCCTACTCAACCAAGCTCTCCTACTCGCCCAAGCTCTCCTAATCGCCCAAGCTCTCCTACTCGCCCAAGCTCTCCTACTCCCCCAAGCTCCCCTACGCCCCAAGCTCTCCTACTCCCCCAAGCTCACCTACTCCCCCAAGCTCTCCTACTCCCCCAAGCTCTCCTACTCCCCCAAGCTCTCCTACTCCCCCAAGCTCTCCTACACCCCCAATCTCACCTACTCCCCCAAGCTCTCCTACTCCCCCAAGCTCTCCTACTCCCCCAAGCTCTCCTACTCCCCCAAGATCTCCTACTCCCCCAAGCTCTCCTACTCCCCCAAGCTCTCCTACTCCCCCAAGCTCTCCTACTCTCCCAAGCTCTCCTACTCCCCCAAGCTCTCCTACTCCCCCAAGCTCTCCTACTCCCCCAAGCTCTCCTACTCCCCCAAGCCCACCTACTCCGGTAATCTATCCGCATCCCCTAAGCTCTCCTACTCCCCCAATCTCTCCTACTCCCCCAAGCTCTCCTACTCGCCCAAGCTCTCCTACTCCCCCAAGCTCTCCTACTCCCTCAAGCTCTCCTACTCCCCCAAGCTCCCCTACTCCCCCAAGCTCTCCTACTCCGCCAAGTTCTCCAATTCCCCAAGCTCTCCTAGTCCAGTCAGCTCTCCTACTCCGGCAAGGTCTCCTACTCGGGCAAGCTCTACTACTACGGCAAGCTCTCCTACTCCCGCAAGCTCTCCTACTCCCGCAAGCTCTCCTACTCCCGCAAGCTTTCCTACTCCCACAAGCTCTCCTATTCCCGCAAGCTCTCCTACACCGGCAATCTCTCCTGCTCCCCCAAGCTCTACTAGTCCGGCAAGCTCTCCTACTCCGGCAAGCTCTCCATCTCCCGCAAGCTCTTCTGCTCCCGCAAGCTTTCCTACTCCCACAAGCTCTCCTACTCCCACAAGCTCTCCTACACCGGAAATCTCTCCTGCTCCCCCAAGCTCTCCTACTCCCCCAAGATCTCCTACTCCCCCAAGCTCTCCTACTCCCATAAGCTCTCCTACTCACCCAAGCTCTCCTACTCCCCCAAGCTTTCCTACTCCCCGAAGCTCTCCTACTCGCCCAAGCTCTCCTACTCCCCCAAGCTCTCCTACACCACCAAGCTAACCTACTCCCCCAAGCTCTCCAACTCCCCAAGCTCTCCTACTCCCCCAAGCTCTACTACTCCCCCAAGCTCTCCGACTCGCCCAAGCTCTCCTACTCGCCCAAGCTCTCCTACTCGCCGAAGCTCTTCTACTCGCCGAAGCTCTCCTACTCGCCCAAGCTCTCCTACTCGCCGAAGCTCTCTTACTCGCCCAAGCTCTGCTACTCGCCCAAGCTCTTCTACTCGCCCAAGCTCTCCTACTCGCAAAAGCTCTCCTATCCCCCAATCTCTCCTACTCGCCCAATCTCTCCGACTCGCCCAACCTCTCCGACTCGCCCAAGCTCTCCGACTCACCCAAGCTCTCCAACTCGCCCAAGCTCTCCTAATCGCCCAAGCTCTCCTACTCGCCCAAGCTCTCTTACTCCCCCAAGCTCCAGTACTCCCCCAAGCTCTCCTACTCCCCCAAGCTCTCCCATTCCCCCAAGCGCTCCTGCTACCCCAAGCTCTCCTACTCCCCCAACCTCTCCGACTCCCCCAAGCTCACCTACTCCCCCAAGCTCACCTACTCCCCCAAGCTCTCCTACTCCCCCAAGCTCTCCTACTCTTCCAAGCTCTCCTACTCCCCCAAGCTCTCCTTCTCTCCCAAGCTCTCCTACTCCCCCAAGCACTCCTACTCCCCCAAGCTCTCCTACTCCCCCAAGCTCAACTACTCCGGTAATCTCTCCTACTCCCCCAAGTTCTCCTACTCTTCCAAGCTCTCCTACTCCCCCAAGCTCTCCTTCTCCCCCAAGCTCTCCTACTCCCCCAAGCACTCCTACTCCCCCAAGCTCTCCTACTCCCCCAAACTCAACTTTCCGGTAATCTCTCCTACTCCCCCAAGCTCTCCTACTCCCTCAAGCTCTCCTACTCCCCCAAGCTCTCCTACTCCCCCAAGCACTCCGAGTCCAGTCAGCTCTCCTTCTGCGGCAAGGTCTCCTACTCCGGCAAGCTCTACTACTCCGGCAAGCACTCCTACTCCGGCAAGCTCTCCTCCGCCCGCAAGCTCTCCTACTCCCGCAAGATTTCCTACTCCCACAAGCTCTCCTACTCCCGCAAGCTCTCCTACACCAGCAATATCTCCTGCTCCCCCAAGCTCCCCTACTCCCACAAGCTCTACTACTCCCCCAAGATCTCCTACTCCCCCATGCTCTCCTACTCCCATAAGCTCTCCTACTCCCCCAAGCTCTCCTACTCCCCCAAGCTCTCCTTCTCCCCCAAGCTCTCCTACTCCCCCAAGCTCTCCTACTCCCCCAAGCTCTCCTACTCCCCCAAGCTCTCCTACTCCCTCAAGCTCTCCTACTCCCCCAAGCTCTCCTGCTCCCCCAAGCTCTCCTTCTCCCGCAAGCTCTCCTACTCCCCCAAGCTCTCCTACTCTCCCAAGCTCTCCTACTCTCCCAAGCTCTGCTACTCTCCCAAGCTCTCCTACTCCCCCAAGCTCTCCTACTCCCCCAAGCTCTCCTACTCCCACAAGCACTCCTACTCCCCCAAGCTCTCCTACTACCCCAAGGACACCTACCCCGGTAATCTCTCCTAATCCCCCAAGCTCTCCTACTCCCCCAAGCTCTCCTACTCCCCCAAGCTCTCCTACTCGCTCAAGCTCTCCTACTCCCCCAAGCTCTGCTACTCGCCCAATCTCTCCGACTCGCCCAACCTCTCCGACTCGCCCAAGCTCTCCTACTCAACCAAGCTCTCCTACTCGCCCAAGCTCTCCTACTCGCCCAAGCTCTCCTAATCGCCCAAGCTCTCCTACTCCCCCAAGCTCTCCTACTCCCCCAAGCTCTCCTACTCCCCCAAGCTCTCCTACTCCCCCAAGCTCACCTACTCCGGTAATCTCTCCGAATCCCCCAAGCTCTCCTACTCCCCCAAGCTCTCCTACTCCCTCAAGCTCTCCTACTCCCCCAAGCTCCCCTACTCCCCCAAGCTCTCCTGCTCCCCCAAGCTCTCCAATTCCCCAAGCTCTCCTAGTCCAGTCAGCTCTCCTACTCCGGCAAGGTCTCCTACTCGGGCAAGCTCTACTACAACGGCAAGCTCTCCTACTCCGGCAAGCTCTCCTACTCCCGCAAGCTCTCCTACTCCCGCAAGCTTTCCTACTCCCACAAGCTCTCCTACTCCCGCAAGCTCTCCTACACCGGCAATCTCTCCTGCTCCCCCAAGCTCTCCTACTCCCCCAAGCTCTCCTACTCCCCCAAGATATCCTACTCCCCCAAGCTCTCCTACTCCCATAAGCTCTCCTGCTCACCCAAGCTCTCCTACTCCCCCAAGCTTTCCTCCTCCCCGAAGCTCTCCTACTCGCCCAAGCTCTCCTACTCCCCCAAGCTCTCCTACATCTCCAAGCTAACCTACTCCCCCAAGCTCTCCTACTCCCCAAGCTCTCCTACTCCCCCAAGCTCTCCTACTCCCCCAAGCTCTCCTACTCCCCCAAGCTCTCCTACTCGCCCAAGCTAACATACTCTCCCAAGCTTACCTACTCCCCCAAGCTCTCCTAATCCCCCAAGCTCTCCTACTCCCGCAAGCTCTCCTACTCCCGCAAGCTTTCCTACTCCCACAAGCTCTCCTACTCCCGCAAGCTCTCCTACACCGGCAATCTCTCCTGCTCCCCCAAGCTCTCCTTCTCCCGCAAGCTCTCCTACTCCCCCAAGCTCTCCTACTCTCCCAAGCTCTCCTACTCCCCCAAGCTCTGCTACTCTCCCAAGCTCTCCTACTCCCCCAAGCTCTCCTACTCCCCAACCTCTCCTACTCCCACAAGCACTCCTACTCACCCAAGCTCTCCTACTACCCCAAGGACACCTACCCCGGTAATCTCTCCTAATCCCCCAAGCTCTCCTACTCCCCCAAGCTCTCCTACTCCCCCAAGCTCTCCTACTGGCTCAAGCTCTCCTACTCCCCCAAGCTCTGCTACTCGCCCAATCTCTCCGACTCGCCCAACCTCTCCGACTCGCCCAAGCTCTCCTACTCAACCAAGTTCTCCTACTCGCCCAAGCTCTCCTACTCGCCCAAGCTCTCCTAATCGCCCAAGCTCTCCTACTCGCCCAAGCTCTCCTACTCCCCCAAGCTCCCCTACTCCCCCACGCTCTCCTACTCCCCCAAGCTCACCTACTCCCCCAAGCTCTCCTACTCCCCCAAGCTCTCCTACTCCCCCAAGCTCTCCTACTCCCAAAAGCTCTCCTACACCCCCAAGCTCACCTACTCCCCCAAGCTCTCCTACTCCCCCAAGCTCTCCTACTCCCCCAAGCTCTCCTACTCCCCCAAGATCTCCTACTCCCCCAAGCTCTCCTACTCCCCCAAGCTCTCCTACTCCCCCAAGCTCTCCTACTCTCCCAAGCTCTCCTACTCCCCCAAGCTCATCTACTCCCCCAAGCTCTCCTACTCCTCCAAGCTCTCCTACCTCCCCAAGCTCTCCTACTCGCCCAAGCTCTCCTACTCCCCCAAGCTCTCCTACTCCCTCAAGCTCTACTACTCCCCCAAGCTCCCCTACTCCCCCAAGCTCTCCTACTCCCCCAAGCTCTCCAATTCCCCAAGCTCTCCTAGTCCAGTCATCTCTCCTACTCCGGCAAGGTCTCCTACTCGGGCAAGCTCTACTACTGCGGCAAGCTCTCTTACTCCGGCAAGCTCTCCTACTCCCGCAAGCTCTCCTACTCCGGCAAGCTTTCCTACTCCCACAAGCTCTCCTACTCCCGCAAGCTCTCCTACACCAGCAATCTCTCCTGCTCCCCCAAGCTCTACTACTCCGGCAAGCTCTCCTACTCCGGGAAGCTCTCCTACTCCCGCAAGCTCTCCTACTCCCGCAAGCTTTCCTACTCCCACAAGCTCTCCTACTCCCGCAAGCTCTCCTACACCGGCAATCTCTCCTGCTCCCCCAAGCTCGCCTACTCCCCCAAGCTCTCCTACTCCCCCAAGATCTCCTACACCCCCAAGCTAACCTACTCCCCCAAGCTCTCCTACTCCCCAAGCTCTCCTACTCCCCCAAGCTCTCCGACTCCCCCAATCTCTCCTACTCCCCCAAGCTCTACTACTCCCCCAAGCTCTCCGACTCGCCCAAGCTCTCCTACTCGCCCAAGCTCTCCTACTTGCCCAAGCTCTCCTACTCGCCCAAGCTCTCCTACTCGCCGAAGCTCTTCTACTCGCCGAAGCTCTCCTACTCGCCCAAGCTCTCCTACTCGCCCAAGCTCTCTTACTCGCCCAAGCTCTGCTACTCGCCCAAGCTCTTCTACTCGCCCAAGCTCTCCTACTCGCCCAAGCTCTCCTACTCCCCCAATCTCTCCTACTCGCCCAATCTCTCCGACTCGCCCAACCTCTCCGACTCGCCCAAGCTCTCCGACTCACCCAAGCTCTCCAACTCGCCCAAGCTCTCCTAATCGCCCAAGCTCTCATTCTCGCCCAAGCTCTCCGACTCCCCAAAGCTCCCCTACTCCCCCAAGCTCTCCTACTCCCCCAAGCTCTCCTACTCCCCCAAGCTCTCCTACTCCCCGAAGCTCTCCTACACCCCCAAGCTCACCTACTCCCCCAAGCTCTCCTACTCCCCCAAGCTCTCCTACTCCCCCAAGCTATCCTACTCCACCAACCTATCCTACTCCCCCAAGCTCTCCTACTACCCCAAGCTCTCCTATTCCCCCAAGCGCTCCAACTACCCCAAGCTCTCCTACTCCCCCAAGCTCACCGACTCCCCCAAGCTCTCCTACTCCCCGAAGCTCTCCTACTCCCCCAAGCTCTCCTACTACCCCAAGCTCTCCTACTCCCCCAAGTTCTCCTACTCTTCCAAGCTCTCCTACTCCCCCAAGCTCTCCTTCTCCCCCAAGCTCTCCTACTCCCCCAAGCACTCCTACTCCCCCAAGCTCTCCTACTCCCCCAAACTCAACTTTCCGGTAATCTCTCCTACTCCCCCAAGCTCTCCTACTCCCTCAAGCTCTCCTACTCCCCCAAGCTCTCCTACTCCCCCAAGCACTCCTAGTCCAGTCAGCACTCCTTCTGCGGCAAGGTCTCCTACTCCGGCAAGCTCTACTACTCCGGCAAGCACTCCTACTCCGGCAAGCTCTCCTCCGCCCGCAAGCTCTCCTACTCCCGCAAGATTTCCTACTCCCACAAGCTCTCCTACTCCCGCAAGCTCTCCTACACCAGCAATATCTCCTGCTCCCCCAAGCTCCCCTACTCCCACAAGCTCTACTACTCCCCCAAGATCTCCTACTACCCCAAGCTCTCCTACTCCCATAAGCTCTCCTACTCCCCCAAGCTCTCCTACTCCCCCAAGCTCTCCTACTCCCCCAAGCTCTCCTACTCCCCCAAGCTCTCCTACTCCCTCCAAGCTCTCCTACTCCCCCAAGCTCTCCTACTCCCCCAAGCTCTCCTACTCCCCCAAGCTCTCCTACTCTCCCAAGCTCTCCTACTCCCCCAAGCTCTCCTACTCCCCCAAGCTCTCCTACTCCCCCAAGCTCTCCTACTCCCCCAAGCCCACCTACTCCGGTAATCTATCCGCATCCCCTAAGCTCTCCTACTCCCCCAATCTCTCCTACTCCCCCAAGCTCTCCTACTCGCCCAAGCTCTCCTACTCCCCCAAGCTCTCCTACTCCCTCAAGCTCTCCTACTCCCCCAAGCTCCCCTACTCCCCCAAGCTCTCCTACTCCGCCAAGTTCTCCAATTCCCCAAGCTCTCCTAGTCCAGTCAGCTCTCCTACTCCGGCAAGGTCTCCTACTCCCGCAAGCTCTCCTACTCCCGCAAGCTTTCCTACTCCCACAAGCTCTCCTACTCCCGCAAGCTCTCCTACACCGGCAATCTCTCCTGCTCCCCAAAGCTCTACTAGTCCGGCAAGCTCTCCTACTCCGGCAAGCTCTCCATCTCCCGCAAGCTCTTCTGCTCCCGCAAGCTTTCCTACTCCCACAATCTCTCCTACTCCCACAAGCTCTCCTACACCGGAAATCTCTCCTGCTCCCCCAAGCTCTCCTACTCCCCCAAGCTCTCCTACTCCCCCAAGATCTCCTACTCCCCCAAGCTCTCCTACTCCCATAAGCTCTCCTACTCACCCAAGCTCTCCTACTCCCCCAAGCTTTCCTACTCCCCGAAGCTCTCCTACTCGCCCAAGCTCTCCTACTCCCCCAAGCTCTCCTACACCACCAAGCTAACCTACTCCCCCAAGCTCTCCAACTCCCCAAGCTCTCCTACTCCCCCAAGCTCTACTACTCCCCCAAGCTCTCCGACTCGCCCAAGCTCTCCTACTCGCCCAAGCTCTCCTACTCGCCGAAGCTCTTCTACTCGCCGAAGCTCTCCTACTCGCCCAAGCTCTCCTACTCGCCGAAGCTCTCTTACTCGCCCAAGCTCTGCTACTCGCCCAAGCTCTTCGACTCGCCCAAGCTCTCCTACTCGCAAAAGCTCTCCTATCCCCCAATCTCTCCTACTCGCCCAATCTCTCCGACTCGCCCAACCTCTCCGACTCGCCCAAGCTCTCCGACTCACGCAAGCTCTCCAACTCGCCCAAGCTCTCCTAATCACCCAAGCTCTCCTACTCGCCCAAGCTCTCTTACTCCCCCAAGCTCCCCTACTCCCCCAAGCTCTCCTACTCCCCCAAGCTCTCCCATTCCCCCAAGCGCTCCTGCTACCACAAGCTCTCCTACTCCCCCAACCTCTCCGACTCCCCCAAGCTCACCTGCTCCCCCAAGCTCACCTACTCCCCCAAGCTCTCCTACTCCCCCAAGCTCTCCTACTCTTCCAAGCTCCCCTACTCCCCCAACCTCTCCGACTCCCCCAAGCTCACCTACTCCCCCAAGCTCACCTACTCCCCCAAGCTCTCCTACTCCCCCAAGCTCTGCTACTCTTCCAAGCTCTCCTACTCCCCCAAGCTCAACTACTCCGGTAATCTCTCCTACTCCCCCAAGCTCTCCTACTCCCTCAAGCTCTCCTACTCCCCCAAGCTCTCCTACACCCCAAGCTCTCCTACTCCCCCAAGCTCTCCTACTCCCCCAAGCACTCCTAGTCCAGTCAGCTCTCCTTCTGCGGCAAGGTCTCCTACTCCGGCAAGCTCTACTACTCCGGCAAGCTCTCCTACTCCGGCAAGCTCTCCTCCGCCCGCAAGCTCTCCTACTCGCGCAAGATTTCCTACTCCCACAAGCTCTCCTACTCCCGCAAGCTCTCCTACACCAGCAATCTCTCCTGCTCCCCCAAGCTCTCCTACTCCCACAAGCTCTCCTACTCCCCCAAGATCTCCTACTCCCCCAAGCTCTCCTACTCCCATAAGCTCTCCTACTCCCCCAAGCTCTCCTACTCCCCCAAGCTCTCCTACCCCCAAGCTCTCCTACTCCCCCAAGCTCTCCTACTCCCTCCAAGCTCTCCTACTCCCCCAAGCTCTCCTACTCCCCCAAGCTCTCAGACTCCCCCAAGCTCTCCTACTCCCTCAAGCTCTCCTACTCCCCCAAGCTCCCCTACTCCCCCAAGCTCTCCTACTGCCCCAAGCTCTCCTTCTCCCCCAAGCTCTCCTAGTCCATTCAGCTCTCCTACTCCGGCAAGGTCTCCTACTCCGGCATGCTCTACTACTCCGGCAAGCTCTCCTACTCTGGCAAGCTCTCCTACTCCCGCAAGCTCTCCTACTCCCGCAAGCTTTCCTACTCCCACAAGCTCTCCTACTCCCGCAAGCTCTCCTGCTCCGGCAATCTCTCCTGCTCCCCCAAGCTCTCCTACTCCCCCAAGCTCTCCTACTCCCCAAGATCTCCTACTCCCCCAAGCTCTCCTACTCCCATAAGCTCTCCTACTCACCCAAGCTCTCCTACTCCCCCAAGCTTTCCTACTCCCCGAAGCTCTCCTACTCGCCCAAGCTCTCCTACTCCCCCAAGCTCTCCTACACCCCCAAGCTAACCTACTCCCCCAAGCTCTCCAACTCCCCAAGCTCTCCTACTCCCCCAAGCTCTACTACTCCCCCAAGCTCTCCGACTCGCCCAAGCTCTCCTACTCGCCCAAGCTCTCCTACTCGCCGAAGCTCTTCTACTCGCCGAAGCTCTCCTACTCGCCCAAGCTCTCCTACTCGCCGAAGCTCTCTTACTCGCCCAAGCTCTGCTACTCGCCCAAGCTCTTCTACTCGCCCAAGCTCTCCTACTCGCAAAAGCTCTCCTATCCCCCAATCTCTCCTACTCGCCCAATCTCTCCGACTCGCCCAACCTCTCCGACTCGCCCAAGCTCTCCGACTCAACCAAGCTCTCCAACTCGCCCAAGCTCTCCTAATCGCCCAAGCTCTCCTACTCGCCCAAGCTCTCTTACTCCCCCAAGCTCCCCTACTCCCCCAAGCTCTCCTACTCCCCCAAGCTCTCCCATTCCCCCAAGCGCTCCTGCTACCCCAAGCTCTCCTACTCCCCCAACCTCTCCGACTCCCCCAAGCTCACCTACTCCCCCAAGCTCACCTACTCCCCCAAGCTCTCCTACTCCCCCAAGCTCTCCTACTCTTCCAAGCTCAACTACTCCGGTAATCTCTCCTACTCCCCCAAGCTCTCCTACTCCCTCAAGCTCTCCTACTCCCCCAAGCTCTCCTACACCCCAAGCTCTCCTACTCCCCCAAGCTCTCCTACTCCCCCAAGCACTCCTAGTCCAGTCAGCTCTCCTTCTGCGGCAAGGTCTCCTACTCCGGCAAGCTCTACTACTCCGGCAAGCTCTCCTACTCCGGCAAGCTCTCCTCCGCCCGCAAGCTCTCCTACTCCCGCAAGATTTCCTACTCCCACAAGCTCTCCTACTCCCGCAAGCTCTCCTACACCAGCAATCTCTCCTGCTCCCCCAAGCTCTCCTACTCCCACAAGCTCTCCTACTCCCCCAAGATCTCCTACTCCCCCAAGCTCTCCTACTCCCATAAGCTCTCCTACTCCCCCAAGCTCTCCTACTCCCCCAAGCTCTCCTACCCCCAAGCTCTCCTACTCCCCCAAGCTCTCCTACTCCCTCCAAGCTCTCCTACTCCCCCAAGCTCTCCTACTCCCCCAAGCTCTCAGACTCCCCCAAGCTCTCCTACTCCCTGAAGCTCTCCTATTCCCCCAAGCTCTCCTACTCCCCCAAGCTCTCCTACTGCCCCAAGCTCTCCTTCTCCCCCAAGCTCTCCTAGTCCATTCAGCTCTCCTACTCCGGCAAGGTCTCCTACTCCGGCATGCTCTACTACTCCGGCAAGCTCTCCTACTCTGGCAAGCTCTCCTACTCCCGCAGGCTCTCCTACTCCCGCAAGCTTTCCTACTCCCACAAGCTCTCCTACTCCCGCAAGCTCTCCTGCTCCGGCAATCTCTCCTGCTCCCCCAAGCTCTCCTACTCCACCAAGCTCTCCTACTCCCCCAAGATCTCCTACTCCCCCAAGCTCTCCTGCTCCACCAAGCTCTCCTAGTCCAGTCAGCTCTCCAACTGCGGCAAGGTCTCCTACTCCGCAAAGCTCTCCTACTCCGGCAAGCTCTCCTACGCCCGCAAGCTCTCCTATCCCGCAAGATTTCCTACTCCTGGGATTACGGAGACGTGGCTCCAGGATGATCAGGGCTGGGAACTCAACATTCAGGGGTATTCAACATTCAGGAAGAATAGAATAAAAGGAAAAGGAGGTGGGGTAGCAATGCTGGTTAAAGAGGAGATTAATGCAATAGTTAGGAAAGACATTAGCTTGGATGATGTGGAATCTATATGGGTAGAGCTGCAGAACACCAAAGGGCAAAAAACGTTAGTAGGAGTTGTGTACAGACCTCCAAACAGTAATAGGGATGTTGGGGAGGGCATCAAACAGGAAATTAGGGGTGCATGCAATAAAGGTGTAGCAGTTATAATGGGTGACTTTAATATGCACATAGATTGGGCTAGCCAAACTGGAAGCAATACGGTGGAGGAGGATTTCCTGGAGTGCATAAGGGATGGTTTTCTAGACCAATATGTTGAGGAACCAACTAGGGGGGAGGCCATCTTAGACTGGGTATTGTGTAATGAGAGAGGATTAATTAGCAATCTCATTGTGCGAGGCCCCTTGGGGAAGAGTGACCATAATATGGTGGAATTCTGCATTAGGATGGAGAATGAAACAGTAATTTCAGAGACCATGGTCCAGAACTTAAAGAAGGGTAACTTTGAAGGTATGAGGCGAGAATTGGCTAGGATAGATTGGCGAATGATACTTAGGGGGTTGACTGTGGATGGGCAATGGCAGACATTTAGAGACCGCATGGATGAAGTACAACAATTGTACATTCCTGTCTGGCGTAAAAATAAAAAGGGGAAGGTGGCTCAACCGTGGCTATCTAGGGAAATCAGGGATAGTATTAAAGCCAAGGAAGTGGCATACAAATTGGCCAGAAATAGCAGCGAACCTGGGGACTGGGAGAAATTTAGAACTCAGCAGAGGAGGACAAAGGGTTTGATTAGGACAGGGAAAATGGAGTACGAGAAGAAGCTTGCAGGGAACATTAAGGCGGATTGCAAAAGTTTCTATAGGTATGTAAAGAGAAAAAGGTTGGTGAAGACAAACGTAGGTCCCCTGCAGTCAGAATCAGGGGAAGTCATAACGGGGAACAAAGAAATGGCGGATCAATTGAACAAGTACTTTGGTTCGGTATTCACTAAGGAGGATACAAACAACCTTCCGGATATAAAAGGGGTCAGAGGGTCTAGTAAGGAAGAGGAACTGAGGGAAATCTTTATTAGTCGGGAAATTGTGTTGGGGAAATTGATGGGATTGAAGGCAGATAAATCCCCAGGGCCTGATGGCCTGCATCCTAGAGTACTTAAGGAGGTGGCCTTGGAAATAGCGGATGCATTGACAGTCATTTTCCAACATTCCATTGACTCTGGATCAGTTCCTATGGAGTGGAGGGTAGCCAATGTAACCCCACTTTTTAAAAAAGGAGGGAGAGAGAAAACAGGGAATTATAGACCGGTCAGCCTGACCTCAGTAGTGGGTAAAATGATGGAATCAATTATTAAGGATGTCATAGCAGTGCATCTGGAAAATGGTGACATGATAGGTCCAAGTCAGCATGGATTTGTGAAAGGGAAATCATGCTTGACAAATCTTCTGGAATTTTTTGAGGATGTTTCCAGTAAAGTGGACAAAGGAGAACCAGTTGATGTGGTATATTTGGACTTTCAGAAGGCTTTCGACAAGGTCCCACACAAGAGATTAATGTGCAAAGTTAAAGCACATGGGATTGGGGGTAGTGTGCTGACGTGGATTGAGAACTGGTTGTCAGACAGGAAGCAAAGAGTAGGAGTAAACGGGTACTTTTCAGAATGGCAGGCAGTGACTAGTGGAGTGCCGCAAGGTTCTGTGCTGGGGCCCCAGCTGTTTACATTGTACATTAATGATTTAGACGAGGGGATTAAATGCAGTATCTCCAAATTTGCGGATGATACTAAGTTGGGTGGCAGTGTGAGCTGCGAGGAGGATGCTATTAGGCTGCAGAGTGACTTGGATAGGTTAGGTGAGTGGGCAAATGCATGGCAGATGAAGTATAATGTGGATAAATGTGAGGTTATCCACTTTGGTGGTAAAAACAGAGAGACAGACTATTATCTGAATGGTGACAGATTAGGAAAAGGGAAGGTGCAACGAGACCTGGGTGTCATGGTACATCAGTCATTGAAGGTTGGCATGCAGGTACAGCAGGCGGTTAAGAAAGCAAATGGCATGTTGGCCTTCATAGCGAGGGGATTTGAATACAGGGGCAGGGAGGTGTTGCTACAGTTGTACAGGGCCTTGGTGAGGCCACACCTGGAGTATTGTGTACAGTTTTGGTCTCCTAACTTGAGGAAGGACATTCTTGCTATTGAGGGAGTGCAGCGAAGGTTCACCAGACTGATTCCCGGGATGGCGGGACTGACCTATCAAGAAAGATTGGATCAATTGGGCTTGTATTCACTGGAGTTCAGAAGAATGAGAGGGGACCTCATAGAAACGTTTAAAATTCTGACGGGTTTAGACAGGTTAGATGCAGAAAGAATGTTCCCAATGTTGGGGAAGTCCAGAACCAGGGGTCACAGTCTGAGGATAAGGGGTAAGCCATTTAGGACCGAGATGAGGAGAAACTTCTTCACCCAGAGAGTGGTGAACCTGTGGAATTCTCTACCACAGAAAGTAGTTGAGGCCAATTCACTAAATATATTCAAAAGGGAGTTAGATGAAGTCCTTACTACTCGGGGGATCAAGGGTTATGGCAAGAAAGCAGGAAGGGGGTACTGAAGTTTCATGTTCAGCCATGAACTCATTGAATGGCGGTGCAGGCTAGAAGGGCTGAATGGCCTGCTCCTGCACCTATTTTCTATGTTTCTATGTATCTATGTTTCCCACAAGCTCTCCTACTCCCGGAAACTCTCCTACACCAGCAATCTCTCCTGCTCCCCCAAGCTCTCCTACTCCCACAAGCTCTCCTACTCCCCCAAGATCTCCTACTCCCCCAAGCTCTCCTACTCCCATAAGCTCTCCTACTCCCCCAAGCTATCCTACTCCCCCAAGCTCTCCTACTCCCCCAAGCTCTCCTACTCCCCCAACCTCTCCTACTCCCCCAAGCTCTCCTGCTCTCCCAAGCTCTCCTCCTCCCCCAAGCTCTCCTACTCCCCCAATCTCTCCTACTCCCCCAAGCACTCCTACTCCCCAAGCTCTCCTACTCCCCCAAGCTCACCTGCTCCGACAATCTCTCCTGCTCCCCCAAGCTCTCCTACTCCACCAAGCTCTCCTACTCCCCCAAGATCTCCTACTCCCCCAAGCTCTCCTAATCCCGCAAGCTCTCGTACTCCCTCAAGCTCACATATTCCCGCAAGCTCTCCTACTCCCGCAATCTCTCCCACTCCCGCAAACTCTCCTACTCCCGCAAGCTGTCCTACTCCCCCAAACTCTCCTACTCGCCCAAGCTCTCCGACTCGCCCAACCTCTCCGACTCGCCCAAGCTCTCCTACTCGCCCAAGCTCTCCTACTCGCCCTAGCTCTCCTATTCGCCCAAGCTCTCCTACTCCCCCAAGCTCTACTACTCCCCCAAGCTCTCCTACTCACCCAAGCTCTCCTACTCCCCCAAGCTCTCCTACTCCCCCAAGCGCTCCTACTCCCCATATCTCTCCTACTCCCCCAAGCTCTCCGACTCCCCCAAGCTCTCCTACTCTTCCAAGCTCTCCTACTCCCCCAAGCTCTCCTACTCCCCCAAGCTCTCGTTCTCCCCCAAGCTCTCCTACTCCCCCAAGCTCTCCTACTCTCCCAAGCTCTCCTACTCCCCCAAGCTCTCCTTCTCCCCCAAGCTCTCCTACTCCCCCAAGCACTCCTACTCCCCCAAGCTCTCCTACTCCGGTAATCTCTCCTACTGCCCCAAGCTCTTCTACTCCCTCAAGCTCTCCTGCACCCCCAAGCTCTCCTACTCCCCCAAGCTCACCTACTCCCCCAAGCTCTCCTACTCCCCCAAGCTCTCCTAGTCTAGTCAGCTCTCCTACTGCGGCAAGGTCTCCGACTCCGGCAAGCTCTACTACTCTGGCAAGCTCTCCTACTACGGAAACTCTCCTTCGCCCGCAAGCTCTCCTACTCCCGCAAGATTTCCTACTCCCACAAGCTCTCCTACTCCCGCAAGCTCTCCTACACCAGCAATCTCTCCTGCTCCCCTAAGCACTCCTACTCCCCTAAGCTCTCCTACTCCCCCAAGCTCTCCTACTCCCCCAAGCTCTCCTACACCCACAAGCTAACCTACTCCCCCAAGCTCTCCTACTCCCCCAAGCTCTCCTACTCCCCCAAGCTCTCCTACTCCCCAAAGCTCTCCTACTCCCCCAAGCTCTCCTACTCGCCGAAGCTCTCCTACTCGCCCAAGCTCTCCTACTCGCCCAAGATCTGCTACTCGCCCAAGCTCTCCTACTCGCCCAAGCTCTCCGACTCGCCCAAGCTCTCCTACTCGCCCAAGCTCTCCTACTCGCCCAAGCTCTCCTCATCGCCCGAGCTCTGCTACTCGCCAAAGCTCTTCTACTAGCCCAAGCTCTCCTACTCCCCCAAGCTCTCCTACTCGCCCAATCTCTCCGACGCGCCCAACCTCTCCAACTCGCCCAAGCTCTCCTACTCGCCCAAGCTCTGCTACTCGCCCAAGCTCTCCTAATCGCCCAAGCTCTCCTACTGCCCCAAGCTCCCCTACTCCCCCAAGCTCTCCTACTCCCCCAAGCTCTCCTACTCCCCCAAGCTCTCCTACTCCCCCAAGCTCTCCTACTCCCGCAAGCTTTCCTACTCCCACAAGCTCTCCTACTCCCGCAAGCTCTCCTACACCGGCAATCTCTCCTGCTCCCCCAAGCTCTCCTTCTCCCGCAAGCTATCCTACTCCCCCAAGCTCTCCTACTCTCCCAAGCTCTCCTTCTCCACCAAGCTCTCCTACTCTCCCAAGCTCTCCTACTCCCCCAAGCTCTCCTACTCCCCCAACCTCTCCTACTCCCACAAGCACTCCTACTCCCCCAAGGTCTCCTACTACCCCAAGCTCACCTACCCCGGTAATCTCTCCTTATCCCCCAAGCTCTCCTACTCCGCCAAGCTCTCCTACTCCCCCAAGCTCTCCTACTCGCTCAAGCTCTCCTACTCCCCCAAGCTCTGCTACTCGCCCAATCTTTCCGAATCGCCCAACATCTCCGTCTCGCCCAAGCTCTCCGACTCGCCCAAGCTCTCCTACTCGCCCAAGCTCTCCTAATCGCCCAAGCTCTCCTACTCGCCCAAGGTCTCCTTCTCCCCAAAGCTCCCCTACCCACCCAAGCTCTCCTACTCCCCCAAGCTCACCTACTCCCCCAAGCTCTCCTACTCCCTCAATCTCTCCTACTCCCCCAAGCTCTCCTACTCCCCCAAGCTCTCCTACACCCCCAAGCTAACCTACTCCCCCAAGCTCTCCTACACCCCCAAGCTCTCCTACTCCCCCAAGCGCTCCTACTCCCCCAAGCTCTCCTACTGCCCCAAACTCTCCTACTCCCCCAAGCTCTCCTACTCCCCCAAGCTCTCCGACTCCCCCAAGCTCTCCGACTCCCCCAAGCTCTCCTACTCCCCCAAGCTCTCCTACTCCCCCAAGCTCTCCTACTCCCCCAAGCTCTCCTACTCCACCAAGCTCTCCTACTCCCCCAAGATCTCCTACTCTCCCAAGCTCTCCTACTCCCCCAAGCTCTCCTACTCCCCCAAGCTCTCCTACTCCCCCAAGCTCTCCTACTCCCCCAAGCTCACCTACTCCGGTAATCTCTCCGCATCCCCCAAGCTCTCCTACTCCCCCAAGCTCTCCTACTCCCACAAGCTCTCCTACTCCCCCAAGCTCTCCTACTCCCCCAAGCTCTCCTACTCCCTCAAGCTCTCCTACTCCCCCAAGCTCTCCTACTCCCCCAAGCTCTCCTACTCCCACAAGCTCTCCAACTCCCCCAAGCTCTCCTAGTCCAGTCAGCTCTCCTGCTCCGGCAAGGTCTCCTAATCCCGCAAGCTCTCGTACTCCCGCAAGCTCACCTATTCCCGCAAGCTCTCCTACTCCCGCAATCTCTCCCACTCCCGCAGACTCTCCTACTCCCGCAAGATTTCCTACTCCCACAAGCTCTCCTACTCCCGCAAGCTCTCCTACACCAGCAATCTCTCCTGCTCCCCCAAGCACTCCTACTCCCCCAAGCTCTCCTACTCCCCCAAGCTCTCCTACTCCCCCAAGATCTCCTACACCCACAAGCTAACCTACTCCCCCAAGCTCTCCTACTCCCCCAAGCTCTCCTACTCCCCCAAGCTCTCCTACTCCCCAAAGCTCTCCTACTCCCCCAAGCTCTCCTACTCGCCGAAGCTCTCCTACTCGCCCAAGCTCTCCTACTCGCCCAAGATCTGCTATTCGCCCAAGCTCTCCGACTCGCCCAAGCTCTCCGACTCGCCCAAGCTCTCCTACTCGCCCAAGCTCTCCTACTCGCCCAAGCTCTCCTACTCGCCCGAGCTCTGCTACTCGCCAAAGCTCTTCTACTCGCCCAAGCTCTCCTACTCCCCCAAGTTCTCCTACTCGCCCAATCTCTCCGACGCGCCCAACCTCTCCAACTCGCCCAAGCTCTCCTACTCGCCCAAGCTCTGCTACTCGCCCAAGCTCTCCTAATCGCCCAAGCTCTCCTACTCCCCCAAGCTCTCCTACTCCACCAAGCTCTCCTACTCCCCCAAGATCTCCTACTCTCCCAAGCTCTCCTACTCCCCCAAGCTCTCCTACTCCCCCAAGCTCTCCTACTCCCCCAAGCTCTCCTACTCCCCCAAGCTCACCTACTCCGGTAATCTCTCCGCATCCCCCAAGCTCTCCTACTCCCCCAAGCTCTCCTACTCCCACAAGCTCTCCTACTCCCCCAAGCTCTCCTACTCCCCCAAGCTCTCCTACTCCCTCAAGCTCTCCTACTCCCCCAAGCTCTCCTACTCCCCCAAGCTCTCCTACTCCCACAAGCTCTCCAACTCCCCCAAGCTCTCCTAGTCCAGTCAGCTCTCCTGCTCCGGCAAGGTCTCTTAATCCCGCAAGCTCTCGTACTCCCGCAAGCTCAACTATTCCCGCAAGCTCTCCTACTCCCGCAATCTCTCCCACTCTCGCAGACTCTCCTACTCCCGCAAGATTTCCTACTCCCACAAGCTCTCCTACTCCCGCAAGCTCTCCTACACCAGCAATCTCTCCTGCTCCCCCAAGCACTCCTACTCCCCCAAGCTCTCCTACTCCCCCAAGCTCTCCTACTCCCCCAAGATCTCCTACACCCACATGCTAACCTACTCCCCCAAGCTCTCCTACTCCCCCAAGCTCTCCTACTCCCCCAAGCTCTCCTACTCCCCAAAGCTCTCCTACTCCCCCAAGCTCTCCTACTCGCCGAAGCTCTCCTACTCGCCCAAGCTCTCCTACTCGCCCAAGATCTGCTATTCGCCCAAGCTCTCCTACTCGCCCAAGCTCTCCGACTCGCCCAAGCTCTCCTACTCGCCCAAGCTCTCCTACTCGCCCAAGCTCTCCTACTCGCCCGAGCTCTGCTACTCGCCAAAACTCTTCTACTCGCCCAAGCTCTCCTACTCCCCCAAGTTCTCCTACTCGCCCAATCTCTCCGACGCGCCCAACCTCTCCAACTCGCCCAAGCTCTCCTACTCGCCCAAGCTCTGCTACTCGCCCAAGCTCTCCTAATCGCCCAAGCTCTCCTACTGCCCCAAGCTCCCCTACTCCCCCAAGCTCTCCTACTCCCCCAAGCTCTCCTACTCCCCCAAGCTCTCCTACTCCCCCAAGCTCTCCTACTCCCGCAAGCTTTCCTACTCCCACAAGCTCTCCTACTCCCGCAAGCTCTCCTACACCGGCAATCTCTCCTGCTCCCCCAAGCTCTCCTTCTCCCGCAAGCTATCCTACTCCCCCAAGCTCTCCTACTCTCCCAAGCTCTCCTACTCCCCCAAGCTCTCCTACTCTCCCAAGCTCTCCTACTCCCCCAAGCTCTCCTACTCCCCCAAGCACTCCTACTCCCACAAGCACTCCTACTCCCCCAAGCTCTCCTACTACCCCAAGCTCACCTACCCCGGTAATCTCTCCTAATCCCCTAAGCTCTCCTACTCCCCCAAGCACTCCTACTCCCCCAAGCTCTCCTACTCGCTCAAGCTCTCCTACTCCCCCAAGCTCTGCTACTCGCCCAATCTCTCCGACTCGCCCAACATCTCCGACTCGCCCAAGCTCTCCGACTCGCCCAAGCTCTCCTACTCGCCCAAGCTCTCCTAATCGCCCAAGCTCTCCTACTCGCCTAAGCTCTCCTTCTCCCCCAAGCTCCACTACTCCCCCAAGCTCTCCTACTCCCCCAAGCTCACCTACTCTCCCAAGCTCTCCTACTCCCCCAAGCTCTCCTACTCCCCCAAGCTCTCCTACTCCCCCAAGCTCTCCTACACCCCCAAGCTAACCTACTCCCCCAAGCTCTCCTACACCCCCAAGCTCTCCTACTCCCCCAAGCGCTCCTACTCCCCCAAGCTCTCCTACTCCCCCAAGCTCTCCGACTCCCCCAAGCTCTCCGACTCCCCCAAGCTCTCCTACTCCCCCAAGCTCTCCTACTCCCCCAAGCTCTCCTACTCCCCCAAGCTCTCCTACTCCACCAAGCTCTCCTACTCCCCCAAGCTCTCCTACTCTCCCAAGCTCTCCTACTCCCCCAAGCTCTCCTACTCCCCCAAGCTCTCCTACTCCCCCAAGCTCTCCTACTCCCCCAAGCTCACCTACTCCGGTAATCTCTCCGCATCCCCCAAGCTCTCCTACTCCCCCAAGCTCTCCTACTCCCCCAAGCTCTCCTACTCCCCCAAGCTCTCCTACTCCCCCAAGCTCTCCTACTCCCTCAAGCTCTCCTACTCCCCCAAGCTCTCCTACTCCCCCAAGCTCTCCGACTCCCCCAAGCTCTCCAACTCCCCCAAGCTCTCCTAGTCCAGTCATCTCTCCTGCTCCGGCAAGGTCTCCTACTCGGGCAAGCTCTACTACTACGGCAAGCTCTCCTACTCCGGCAAGCTCTCCTACTCTCGCAAGCTCTCCTACTCCCGCAAGCTTTCCTACTCCCACAAGCTCTCCTACTCCCGCAAGCTCTCCTACGCCGGCAATCTCTCCTGCTCCCCCAAGCTCGACTTCTCCGGCAAGCTCTCCTACTCCGGCCAGCTCTCCTACTCCCGCAAGCTCTCCTAGTCCCGCAAGCTTTCCTACTCCCAAAAGCTCTCCTACTCCCGCAAGCTCTCCTACACCGGCAATCTCTCCTGCTCCCGCAAGATCTCCTACTCCCCCAAGCTCTCCTAATCCCGCAAGCTCTCGTACTCCCGCAAGCTCATCTATTCCCGCAACCTCTCCTACACCCGCAATCTCTCCCACTCCCGCAAACTCTCCTACTCCCGCAAGCTCTCCTACTCCCCCAAGCTCTCCTACTCGCCCAAGCTCTCCGACTCGCCCAACCTCTCCGACTCGCCCAAACTCTCCTACTCGCCCAAGCTCTCCTACTCGCCCAAGCTCTCCTACTCGCCCTAGCTCTCCTATTCGCCCAAGCTCTCCTACTCCCCCAAGCTCTACTACTCCCCCAAGCTCTCCTACTCCCCCAAGCTCTCCTACACCCCAAGCTCTCCTACTCCCCCAAGCGCTCCTACTCCCCCTAGCTCTCCTACTCCCCAAGCTCTCCGACTCCCCCAAGCTCTCCTACTCTTCCAAGCTCTCCTACTCCCCCAAGCTCTCCTACTCCCCCAAGCTCTCGTACTCCCCCAAGCTCTCCTACTCCCCCAAGCTCTCCTACTCTCCCAACCTCTCCTAAACCCCAAGCTCTCTTTCTCCCCCAAGCTCTCCTACTCCCCCAAGCACTCCTACTCCCGCAAGCTCTCCTACTCCGGTAATCTCTCCTACTCACCCAAGCTCTCCTACTCCCTCAAGCTCTCCTGCACCCCCAAGCTCTCCTACTCCCCCAAGCTCACCTACTCCCCCAAGCTCTCCTACTCCCCCAAGCTCTCCTAGTCCAGTCAGCTCTCCTACTGCGGCAAGGTCTCCTACTCCGGCAAGCTCTACTCCAAGGCAAGCTCTCCTACTCCGGAAACTCTCCGACGCCCGCAAGCTCAACTACACCCGATGATTTCCTACTCCCACAAGCTCTCCTACTCCCGCAAGCTCTCCTACACCAGCAATCTCTCATGCTCCCCAAAGCACTCCTACTCCCCCAAGCTCTCCTACTCCCCCAAGCTCTCCTACTCCCCCAAGCTCTCCTACACCCACAAGCTAACCTACTCCCAAAAGCTCTCCTACTCCCCCAAGCTCTCCTACTCCCCAAAGCTCTCCTACTCCCCCAAGCTCTCCTACTCGCCGACGCTCTCCTACTCGCCCAAGCCCTCCTACTCGCCCAAGATCTGCTACTCGCCCAAACTCTCCTACTCGCCCAAGCTCTCCGACTCGCCCAAGCTCTCCTACTCGCCCAAGCTCTTCTACTCGCCGAAGCTCTCCTACTCGCCCGAGCTCTGCTACTCGCCCAAGCTCTTCTACTCGCCCAAGCTCTCCTACTCCCGCAATCTCTCCCACTCCCACAGACTCTCCTACTCCCGCAAGATTTCCTACTCCCACAAGCTCTCCTACTCCCGCAAGCTCTCCTACACCAGCAATCTCTCCTGCTCCCCCAAGCACTCCTACTCCCCCAAGCTCTCCTACTCCCCCAAGCTCTCCTACACCCCAAGATCTCCTACACCCACAAGCTAACCTACTCCCCCAAGCTCTCCTACTCCCCCAAGCTCTCCTACTCCCCCAAGCTCTCCTACTCCCCAAAGCTCTCCTACTCCCACAAGCTCTCCTACTCGCCGAAGCTCTCCTACTCGCCCAAGCTCTCCTACTCGCCCAAGATCTGCTATTCGCCCAAGCTCTCCTACTCGCCCAAGCTCTCCGACTCGCCCAAGCTCTCCTACACGCCCAAGCTCTCCTACTCGCCCAAGCTCTCCTACTCGTCCGAGCTCTGCTACTCGCCAAAGCTCTTCTACTCGCCCAAGCTCTCCTACTCCCCCAAGTTCTCCTACTCGCCCAATCTCTCCGACGCGCCCAACCTCTCCAACTCGCCCAAGCTCTCCTACTCGCCCAAGCTCTGCTACTCGCCCAAGCTCTCCTACTCCCCCAAGCTCTCCTTCTCCCCCAAGCTCTCCTACTCCCCCAAGCTCTCCTACTCCCCCAAGCTCTCCTGCTCCCGCAAGCTTTCCTACTCCCACAAGCTCTCCTACTCCCGCAAGCTCTCCTACATTGGCAATCTCTCCTGCTCCCCCAAGCTCTCCTTCTCCCGCAAGCTATCCTACTCCCCCAAACTCTCCTACTCTCCCAAGCTCTCCTACTCCCCCAAGCTCTCCTACTCTCCCAAGCTCTCCTACTCCCCCAAGCTCTCCTACTCCCCCAACCTCTCCTACTCCCACAAGCACTCCTACTCCCCCAAGCTCTCCTACTACCGCAAGCTCACCTACCCCGGTAATCTCTCCTAATCCCCCAAGCTCTCCTACTCCCCCAAGCACTCCTACTCCCCTAAGCTCTCCTACTCGCTCAAGCTCTCCTACTCCCCCAAGCTCTGCTACTCGCCCAATCTCTCCGACTCGCCCAACATCTCCGACTCGCCCAAGCTCTCCGACTCGCCCAAGCTCTCCTACTCGCCCAAGCTCTCCTAATCGCCCAAGCTCTCCTACTCGCCTAAGCTCTCCTTCTCCCCCAAGCTCCCCTACTCCCCCAAGCTCTCCTACTCCCCCAAGCTCACCTACTCCCCCAAGCTCTCCTACTCCCCCAAGCTCTCCTACTCCCCCAAGCTCTCCTACTCCCCCAAGCTCTCCTACACCCCCAAGCTAACCTACTCCCCCAAGCTCTCCTAAACCCCCAAGCTCTCCTACTCCCCCAAGCGCTCCTACTCCCCCAAGCTCTCCTACTCCCCCAAGCTCTCCTACTCCCCCAAGCTCTCCTACTCCACCAAGCTCTCCTACTCCCCCAAGCTCTCCTACTCTCCCAAGCTCTCCTACTCCCCCAAGCTCTCCTACTCCCCCAAGCTCTCCTACTCCCCCAAGCTCTGCTACTCGCCCAATCTCTCCGACTCGCCCAACATCTCCGACTTGCCCAAGCTCTCCGACTCGCCCAAGCTCTCCTACTAGCACAAGCTCTCCTAATCGCCCAAGGTCTCCTACTCGCCTAAGCTCTCCTTCTCCCCCAAGCTCCCCTACTCCCCCAAGCTCTCCTACTCCCCCAAGCTCACCTACTCCCCCAAGCTCTCCTACTCCCCCAAGCTCTCCTACTCCCCCAAGCTCTCCTACTCCCCCAAGCTCTCCTACACCCCCAAGCTAACCTACTCCCCCAAGCTCTCCTACACCCCCAAGCTCTCCTACTCCCCCAAGCGCTCCTACTCCCCCAAGCTCTCCTACTCCCCCAAGCTCTCCGAATCCCCCAAGCTCTCCGACTCCCCCAAGCTCTCCTACTCCCCCAAGCTCTCCTACTCCCCCAAGCTCTCCTACTCCCCCAAGCTTTCCTACTCCACCAAGCTCTCCTACTCCCCCAAGCTCTCCTACTCTCCCAAGCTCTCCTACTCCCCCAAGCTCTCCTACTCCCCCAAGCTCTCCTACTCCCCCAAGCTCTCCTACTCCCCCAAGCTCACCTACTCCGGTAATCTCTCCGCATCCCCCAAGCTCTCCTACTCCCCCAAGCTCTCCTACTCCCCCAAGCTCTCCTACTCCCCCAAGCTTTCCTACTCCCCCAAGCTCTCCTACTCCCCCAAGCTCTCCGACTCCCCCAAGCTCTCCAACTCCCCCAAGCTCTCCTAGTCCAGTCAGCTCTCCTGCTCCGGCAAGGTCTCCTACTCGGGCAAGCTCTACTACTACGGCAAGCTCTCCTACTCCGGCAAGGTCTCCTACTCTCGCAAGCTCTCCTACTCCCGCAAGCTTTCCTACTCCCACAAGCTCTCCTACTCCCGCAAGCTCTCCTACGCCGGCAATCTCTCCTGCTCCCCCAAGCTCGACTTCTCCGGCAAGCTCTCCTACTCCGGCCAGCTCTCCTACTCCCGCAAGCTCTCCTAGTCCCGCAAGCTTTCCTACTCCCAAAGGCTCTCCTACTCCCGCAAGCTCTCCTACACCGGCAATCTCTCCTGCTCCCCAAAAGATCTCCTACTCCCCCAAGCTCTCCTAATCCCGCAAGCTCTCGTACTCCCGCAAGCTCATCTATTCCCGCAAGCTCTCCTACTCCCGCAATCTCTCCCACTCCCGCAAACTCTCCTACTCCCGCAAGCTCTCCTACTCCCCCAAGCTCTCCTACTCGCCCAAGCTCTCCGACTCGCCCAACCTCTCCGACTCGCCCAAACTCTCCTACTCGCCCAAGCTCTCCTACTCGCCGAAGCTCTCCTACTCGCCCTAGCTCTCCTATTCGCCCAAGCTCTCCTACTCCCCCAAGCTCTACTACTCCCCCAAGCTCTCCTACTCCCCCAAGCTCTCCTACACCCCAAGCTCTCCTACTCCCCCAAGCGCTCCTACTCCCGCTAGCTCTCCTACTCCCCCAAGCTCTCCGACTCCCCCAAGCTCTCCTACTCTTCCAAGCTCTCCTACTCCCCCAACTGTCCTACTCCCCCAAGCTCTCGTACTCCCCCAAGCTCTCCTACTCCCCCAAGCTCTCCTACTCTCCCAACCTCTCCTAAACCCCAAGCTCTCCTTTTCCCCAAGCTCTCCTACTCCCCCAAGCACTCCTACTCCCCCAAGCTCTCCGACTCCGGTAATCTCTCCTACTCCCCCAAGCTCTCCTACTCCCTCAAGCTCTCCTGCACCCCCAAGCTCTCCTACTCCCCCAAGCTCACCTACTCCCACAAGCTCTCCTACTCCCCCAAGCTCTCCTAGTCCAGTCAGCTCTCCTACTGCAGCAAGGTCTCCTACTCGGGCAAGCTCTACTACTCCGGCAAGCTCTCCTACTCCGGAAACTCTCCGACGCCCGCAAGCTCAACTACACCCGCAAGATTTCCTACTCCCACAAGCTCTCCTACTCCCACAAGCTCTCCTACACCAGCAATCTCTCATGCTCCCCCAAGCACTCTTACTCCACCAAGCTCTCCTACTCCCCCAAGCTCTCCTACTCCCCCAACCTCTCCTACTCCCACAAGCACTCCTAATCCCCCAAGCTCTCCTACTACCCCAAGCTCACCTACCCCGGTAATCTCTCCTAATCCCCCAAGCTCTCCTACTCCCCCAAGCTCTCCTACTCCCCCAATCTCTCCTACTCGCTCAAGCTCTCCTACTCCCCCAAGCTCTGCTGCTCGCCCAATCTCTCCGACTCGCCCAACCTCTCCGACTCGCCCAAGCTCTCCGACTCGCCCAAGCTCTCCTACTCGCCCAAGATCTCCTAATCGCCCAAGCTCTCCTACTCGCCCAAGCTCTCCTACTCCCCCAAGCTCCCCTACTCCCCCAAGCTCTCCTACTCCCCCAAGCTCACCTACTGCCCCAAGCTCTCCTACTCCCCCAAGCTCTCCTACTCCCCCAAGCTCTCCTACACCCCCAAGCTAACCTACTCCCCCAAGCTCTCCTACTCCCCCAAGCTCTCCTACTCCCCCAAGCGCTCCTACTCCCCCAAACTCTCCAATGCCCCAAGCTCTCCTACTCCCCCAAGCTCTCCTACTCCCCCAAGCTCTCCTACTCCCCCAAGCTCTCCTACTTCCCCAAGCTCTCCTACTCCCCCAAGCTCTCCTACTCTCCCAAGCTCTCCTACTCCCCCAAGCTCTCCTACTCCCCCAAGCTCTCCTACTCCCTCAAGCTCACCTACTCTGGTAATCTCTCCGCATCCCCCAAGCTCTCCTACTCCCCCAAGCTCTCCTACTCCCCCAAGCTCTCCTACTCCCCCAAGCTCTCCTACTCCCCCAAGCTCTCCTACTCCCCCAAGCTCTCCTACTCCCCCAAGCTCTCCAACTCCCCCAAGCTCTCCTAGTCCAGTCAGCTCTCCAACTCCGGCAAGGTCTCCTACTCGGGCAAGCTCTACTACTACGGCAAGCTCTCCTACTCCGGCAAGCTCTCCTACTCTCGCAAGCTCTCCTACGCCGGCAATCTCTCCTGCTCCCCCAAGCTCTGCTTCTCCGGCAAGCTCTCCTACTCCGGCCAGCTCTCCTGCTCCCGCAAGCTCTCCTACTCCCGCAAGCTTTCCTACTCCCACAAGCTCTCCTGCTCCCGCAAGCTCTCCTACACCGGCAATCACTCCTGCTCCCCCATGCTCTCCTGCTCCCCCAAGCTCTCCTTCTCCCGCAAGCTATCCTACTCCCCCAAGCTGTCCTACTCTCCCAAGCTCTCCTACTCACCCAAGCTCTCCTACTCCCCCAACCTATCCTACTCCCACAAGCACTCCTAATCCCCCAAGCTCTCCTACTACCCCAAGCTCACCTACCCCGGTAATCTCTCCTAATCCCCCAAGCTCTCCTACTCCCCCAAGCTCTCCTACTCCCCCAAGCTCTCCTACTCGCTCAAGCTCTCCTACTCCCCCAAGCTCTGCTGCTCGCCCAATCTCTCCGACTCGCCCAACCTCTCCGACTGGCCCAAGCTCTCCGACTCGCCCAAGCTCTCCTACTCGCCCAAGATCTCCTAATCGCCCAAGCTCTCCTACTCGCCCAAGCTCTCCTACTCCCCCAAGCTCCCCTACTCCCCCAAGCTCTCCTACTCCCCCAAGCTCACCTACTGCCCCAAGCTCTCCTACTCCCCCAGGCTCTCCTACTCCCCCAAGCTCTCCTACACCCCCAAGCTAACCTACTCCCCCAAGCTCTCCTACTCCCCCAAGCTCTCCTACTCCCCCAAGCGCTCCTACTCCCCCAAACTCTCCAATGCCCCAAGCTCTCCTACTCCCCCAAGCTCTCCTACTCCCCCAAGCTCTCCTACTCTCCCAAGCTCTCCTACTCCCCCAAGCTCTCCTACTCCCCCAAGCTCTCCTACTCCCCCAAGCTCACCTACTCTGGTAATCTCTCCGCATCCCCCAAGCTCTCCTACTCCCCCAAGCTCTCCTACTCCCCCAAGCTCTCCTACTCCCCCAAGCTCTCCTACTCCCCCAAGCTCTCCTACTCCCCCAAGCTCTCCAACTCCCCCAAGCTCTCCTAGTCCAGTCAGCTCTCCAACTCCGGCAAGGTCTCCTACTCGGGCAAGCTCTACTACTACGGCAAGCTCTCCTACTCCGGCAAGCTCTCCTACTCTCGCAAGCTCTCCTACGCCGGCAATCTCTCCTGCTCCCCCAAGCTCCACTTCTCCGGCAAGCTCTCCTACTCCGGCCAGCTCTCCTACTCCCGCAAGCTCTCCTACTCCCGCAAGCTTTCCTACTCCCCCAAGCTCTCCTACTCCCCCAAGCTCTCCTACTCCCCCAAACTCTCCTACTCCCGCAAGATTTCCTACTCCCACAAGCTCTACTACTCCCGCAAGCTCTCCTACACCAGCAATCTCTCCTGCTCCCCCAAGCACTCCTACTCCCCCAAGCTCTCCTACTCCCCCAAGCTCTCCTACTCCCCCAAGATCTCCTACACCCACAAGCTAACCTACTCCCCCAAGCTCTCCTACTCCCCCAAGATCTCCTACTCCCCCAAGCTCTCCTAATCCCGCAAGCTCTCGTACTCCCTCAAGCTCACATATTCCCGCAAGCTCTCCTACTCCCGCAATCTCTCCCACTCCCGCAAACTCTCCTACTCCCGCAAGCTGTCCTACTCCCCCAAACTCTCCTACTCGCCCAAGCTCTCCGACTCGCCCAACCTCTCCGACTCGCCCAAGCTCTCCTACTCGCCCAAGCTCTCCTACTCGCCCTAGCTCTCCTATTCGCCCAAGCTCTCCTACTCCCCCAAGCTCTACTACTCCCCCAAGCTCTCCTACTCACCCAAGCTCTCCTACTCCCCCAAGCTCTCCTACTCCCCCAAGCGCTCCTACTCCCCATATCTCTCCTACTCCCCCAAGCTCTCCGACTCCCCCAAGCTCTCCTACTCTTCCAAGCTCTCCTACTCCCCCAAGCTCTCCTACTCCCCCAAGCTCTCGTTCTCCCCCAAGCTCTCCTACTCCCCCAAGCTCTCCTACTCTCCCAAGCTCTCCTACTCCCCCAAGCTCTCCTTCTCCCCCAAGCTCTCCTACTCCCCCAAGCACTCCTACTCCCCCAAGCTCTCCTACTCCGGTAATCTCTCCTACTCCCCCAAGCTCTTCTACTCCCTCAAGCTCTCCTGCACCCCCAAGCTCTCCTACTCCCCCAAGCTCACCTACTCCCCCAAGCTCTCCTACTCCCCCAAGCTCTCCTAGTCTAGTCAGCTCTCCTACTGCGGCAAGGTCTCCGACTCCGGCAAGCTCTACTACTCTGGCAAGCTCTCCTACTCCGGAAACTCTCCTTCGCCCGCAAGCTCTCCTACTCCCGCAAGATTTCCTACTCCCACAAGCTCTCCTACTCCCGCAAGCTCTCCTACACCAGCAATCTCTCCTGCTCCCCTAAGCACTCCTACTCCCCTAAGCTCTCCTACTCCCCCAAGCTCTCCTACTCCCCCAAGCTCTCCTACACCCACAAGCTAACCTACTCCCCCAAGCTCTCCTACTCCCCCAAGCTCTCCTACTCCCCCAAGCTCTCCTACTCCCCAAAGCTCTCCTACTCCCCCAAGCTCTCCTACTCGCCGAAGCTCTCCTACTCGCCCAAGATCTCCTACTCGCCCAAGATCTGCTACTCGCCCAAGCTCTCCTACTCGCCCAAGCTCTCCGACTCGCCCAAGCTCTCCTACTCGCCCAAGCTCTCCTACTCGCCCAAGCTCTCCTCATCGCCCGAGCTCTGCTACTCGCCAAAGCTCTTCTACTAGCCCAAGCTCTCCTACTCCCCCAAGCTCTCCTACTCGCCCAATCTCTCCGACGCGCCCAACCTCTCCAACTCGCCCAAGCTCTCCTACTCGCCCAAGCTCTGCTACTCGCCCAAGCTCTCCTAATCGCCCAAGCTCTCCTACTGCCCCAAGCTCCCCTACTCCCCCAAGCTCTCCTACTCCCCCAAGCTCTCCTACTCCCCCAAGCTCTCCTACTCCCCCAAGCTCTCCTACTCCCGCAAGCTTTCCTACTCCCACAAGCTCTCCTACTCCCGCAAGCTCTCCTACACCGGCAATCTCTCCTGCTCCCCCAAGCTCTCCTTCTCCCGCAAGCTATCCTACTCCCCCAAGCTCTCCTACTCTCCCAAGCTCTCCTTCTCCACCAAGCTCTCCTACTCTCCCAAGCTCTCCTACTCCCCCAAGCTCTCCTACTCCCCCAACCTCTCCTACTCCCACAAGCACTCCTACTCCCCCAAGCTCTCCTACTACCCCAAGCTCACCTACCCCGGCAATCTCTCCTTATCCCCCAAGCTCTCCTACTCCGCCAAGCTCTCCTACTCCCCCAAGCTCTCCTAATCGCTCAAGCTCTCCTACACCCCCAAGCTCTGCTACTCGCCCAATCTTTCCGAATCGCCCAACATCTCCGTCTCGCCCAAGCTCTTCGACTCGCCCAAGCTCTCCTACTCGCCCAAGCTCTCCTAATCGCCCAAGCTCTCCTACTCGCCCAAGGTCTCCTTCTCCCCAAAGCTCCCCTACCCACCCAAGCTCTCCTACTCCCCCAAGCTCACCTACTCCCCCAAGCTCTCCTACTCCCTCAAGCTCTCCTACTCCCCCAAGCTCTCCTACTCCCCCAAGCTCTCCTACACCCCCAAGCTAACCTACTCCCCCAAGCTCTCCTACACCCCCAAGCTCTCCTACTCCCCCAAGCGCTCCTACTCCCCCAAGCTCTCCTACTGCCCCAAACTCTCCTACTCCCCCAAGCTCTCCTACTCCCCCAAGCTCTCCGACTCCCCCAAGCTCTCCGACTCCCCCAAGCTCTCCTACTCCCCCAAGCTCTCCTACTCCCCCAAGCTCTCCTACTCCCCCAAGCTCTCCTACTCCACCAAGCTCTCCTACTCCCCCAAGATCTCCTACTCTCCCAAGCTCTCCTACTCCCCCAAGCTCTCCTACTCCCCCAAGCTCTCCTACTCCCCCAAGCTCTCCTACTCCCCCAAGCTCACCTACTCCGGTAATCTCTCCTACTCCCCCAAGCTCTCCTACTCCCCCAAGCTCTCCTACTCCCACAAGCTCTCCTACTCCCCCAAGCTCTCCTACTCCCCCAAGCTCTCCTACTCCCTCAAGCTCTCCTACTCCCCCAAGCTCTCCTACTCCCCCAAGCTCTCCTACTCCCACAAGCTCTCCAACTCCCCCAAGCTCTCCTAGTCCAGTCAGCTCTCCTGCTCCGGCAAGGTCTCCTAATCCCGCAAGCTCTCGTACTCCCGCAAGCTCACCTATTCCCGCAAGCTCTCCTACTCCCGCAATCTCTCCCACTCCCGCAGACTCTCCTACTCCCGCAAGATTTCCTACTCCCACAAGCTCTCCTACTCCCGCAAGCTCTCCTACACCAGCAATCTCTCCTGCTCCCCCAAGCACTCCTACTCCCCCAAGCTCTCCTACTCCCCCAAGCTCTCCTACTCCCCCAAGTTCTCCTACACCCACAAGCTAACCTACTCCCCCAAGCTCTCCTACTCCCCCAAGCTCTCCTACTCCCCCAAGCTCTCCTACTCCCCAAAGCTCTCCTACTCCCCCAAGCTCTCCTACTCGCCGAAGCTCTCCTACTCGCCCAAGCTCTCCTACTCGCCCAAGATCTGCTATTCGCCCAAGCTCTCCGACTCGCCCAAGCTCTCCGACTCGCCCAAGCTCTCCTACTCGCCCAAGCTCTCCTACTCGCCCAAGCTCTCCTACTCGCCCGAGCTCTGCTACTCGCCAAAGCTCTTCTACTAGCCCAAGCTCTCCTACTCCCCCAAGCTCTCCTACTCTCCCAATCTCTCCGACGCGCCCAACCTCTCCAACTCGCCCAAGCTCTCCTACTCGCCCAAGCTCTGCTACTCGCCCAAGCTCTCCTAATCGCCCAAGCTCTCCTACTGCCCCAAGCTCCCCTACTCCCCCAAGCTCTCCTACTCCCCCAAGCTCTCCTACTCCCCCAAGCTCTCCTACTCCCCCAAGCTCTCCTACTCCCGCAAGCTTTCCTACTCCCACAAGCTCTCCTACTCCCGCAAGCTCTCCTACACCGGCAATCTCTCCTGCTCCCCCAAGCTCTCCTTCTCCCGCAAGCTATCCTGCTCCCCCAAGCTCTCCTACTCTCCCAAGCTCTCCTTCTCCACCAAGCTCTCCTACTCTCCCAAGCTCTCCTACTCCCCCAAGCTCTCCTACTCCCCCAACCTCTCCTACTCCCACAAGCACTCCTACTCCCCCAAGCTCTCCTACTACCCCAAGCTCACCTACCCCGGTAATCTCTCCTTATCCCCCAAGCTCTCCTACTCCGCCAAGCTCTCCTACTCCCCCAAGCTCTCCTACTCGCTCAAGCTCTCCTACACCCCCAAGCTCTGCTACTCGCCCAATCTTTCCGAATCGCCCAACATCTCCGTCTCGCCCAAGCTCTCCGACTCGCCCAAGCTCTCCTACTCGCCCAAGCTCTCCTAATCGCCCAAGCTCTCCTACTCGCCCAAGGTCTCCTTCTCCCCAAAGCTCCCCTACCCACCCAAGCTCTCCTACTCCCCCAAGCTCACCTACTCCCCCAAGCTCTCCTACTCCCTCAAGCTCTCCTACTCCCCCAAGCTCTCCTACTCCCCCAAGCTCTCCTACACCCCCAAGCTAACCTACTCCCCCAAGCTCTCCTACACCCCCAAGCTCTCCTACTCCCCCAAGCGCTCCTACTCCCCCAAGCTCTCCTACTGCCCCAAACTCTCCTACTCCCCCAAGCTCTCCTACTCCCCCAAGCTCTCCGACTCCCCCAAGCTCTCCGACTCCCCCAAGCTCTCCTACTCCCCCAAGCTCTCCTACTCCCCCAAGCTCTCCTACTCCCCCAAGCTCTCCTACTCCACCAAGCTCTCCTACTCCCCCAAGATCTCCTACTCTCCCAAGCTCTCCTACTCCCCCAAGCTCTCCTACTCCCCCAAGCTCTCCTACTCCCCCAAGCTCTCCTACTCCCCCAAGCTCACCTACTCCGGTAATCTCTCCTACTCCCCCAAGCTCTCCTACTCCCCCAAGCTCTCCTACTCCCACAAGCTCTCCTACTCCCCCAAGCTCTCCTACTCCCCCAAGCTCTCCTACTCCCTCAAGCTCTCCTACTCCCCCAAGCTCTCCTACTCCCCCAAGCTCTCCTACTCCCACAAGCTCTCCAACTCCCCCAAGCTCTCCTAGTCCAGTCAGCTCTCCTGCTCCGGCAAGGTCTCCTAATCCCGCAAGCTCTCGTACTCCCGCAAGCTCACCTATTCCCGCAAGCTCTCCTACTCCCGCAATCTCTCCCACTCCCGCAGACTCTCCTACTCCCGCAAGATTTCCTACTCCCACAAGCTCTCCTACTCCCGCAAGCTCTCCTACACCAGCAATCTCTCCTGCTCCCCCAAGCACTCCTACTCCCCCAAGCTCTCCTACTCCCCCAAGCTCTCCTACTCCCCCAAGTTCTCCTACACCCACAAGCTAACCTACTCCCCCAAGCTCTCCTACTCCCCCAAGCTCTCCTACTCCCCCAAGCTCTCCTACTCCCCAAAGCTCTCCTACTCCCCCAAGCTCTCCTACTCGCCGAAGCTCTCCTACTCGCCCAAGCTCTCCTACTCGCCCAAGATCTGCTATTCGCCCAAGCTCTCCGACTCGCCCAAGCTCTCCGACTCGCCCAAGCTCTCCTACTCGCCCATGCTCTCCTACTCGCCCAAGCTCTCCTACTCGCCCGAGCTCTGCTACTCGCCAAAGCTCTTCTACTCGCCCAAGCTCTCCTACTCCCCCAAGTTCTCCTACTCGCCCAATCTCTCCGACGCGCCCAACCTCTCCAACTCGCCCAAGCTCTCCTACTCGCCCAAGCTCTGCTACTCGCCCAAGCTCTCCTAATCGCCCAAGCTCTCCTACTCCCCCAAGCTCTCCTACTCCCCCAAGCTCTCCTACTCCCCCAAGCTCTCCTACTCCACCAAGCTCTCCTACTCCCCCAAGATCTCCTACTCTCCCAAGCTCTCCTACTCCCCCAAGCTCTCCTACTCCCCCAAGCTCTCCTACTCCCCCAAGCTCTCCTACTCCCCCAAGCTCACCTACTCCGGTAATCTCTCCGCATCCCCCAAGCTCTCCTACTCCCCCAAGCTCTCCTACTCCCACAAGCTCTCCTACTCCCCCAAGCTCTCCTACTCCCCCAAGCTCTCCTACTCCCTCAAGCTCTCCTACTCCCCCAAGCTCTCCTACTCCCCCAAGCTCTCCTACTCCCACAAGCTCTCCAACTCCCCCAAGCTCTCCTAGTCCAGTCAGCTCTCCTGCTCCGGCAAGGTCTCCTAATCCCGCAAGCTCTCGTACTCCCGCAAGCTCACCTATTCCCGCAAGCTCTCCTACTCCCGCAATCTCTCCCACTCTCGCAGACTCTCCTACTCCCGCAAGATTTCCTACTCCCACAAGCTCTCCTACTCCCGCAAGCTCTCCTACACCAGCAATCTCTCCTGCTCCCCCAAGCACTCCTACTCCCCCAAGCTCTCCTACTCCCCCAAGCTCTCCTACTCCCCCAAGATCTCCTACACCCACAAGCTAACCTACTCCCCCAAGCTCTCCTACTCCCCCAAGCTCTCCTACTCCCCCAAGCTCTCCTACTCCCCAAAGCTCTCCTACTCCCCCAAGCTCTCCTACTCGCCGAAGCTCTCCTACTCGCCCAAGCTCTCCTACTCGCCCAAGATCTGCTATTCGCCCAAGCTCTCCTACTCGCCCAAGCTCTCCGACTCGCCCAAGCTCTCCTACTCGCCCAAGCTCTCCTACTCGCCCAAGCTCTCCTACTCGCCCGAGCTCTGCTACTCGCCAAAGCTCTTCTACTCGCCCAAGCTCTCCTACTCCCCCAAGTTCTCCTACTCGCCCAATCTCTCCGACGCGCCCAACCTCTCCAACTCGCCCAAGCTCTCCTACTCGCCCAAGCTCTGCTACTCGCCCAAGCTCTCCTAATCGCCCAAGCTCTCCTACTGCCCCAAGCTCCCCTACTCCCCCAAGCTCTCCTACTCCCCCAAGCTCTCCTACTCCCCCAAGCTCTCCTACTCCCCCAAGCTCTCCTACTCCCGCAAGCTTTCCTACTCCCACAAGCTCTCCTACTCCCGCAAGCTCTCCTACACAGGCAATCTCTCCTGCTCCCCCAAGCTCTCCTTCTCCCGCAAGCTATCCTACTCCCCCAAGCTCTCCTACTCTCCCAAGCTCTCCTACTCCCCGAAGCTCTCCTACTCTCCCAAGCTCTCCTACTCCCCCAAGCTCTCCTACTCCCCCAACCTTTCCTACTCCCACAAGCACTCCTACTCCCCCAAGCTCTCCTACTACCCCAAGCTCACCTACCCCGGTAATCTCTCCTAATCCCCCAAGCTCTCCTACTCCCCCAAGCAGTCCTACTCCCCCAAGCTCTCCTACTCGCTCAAGCTCTCCTACTCCCCCAAGCTCTGCTACTCGCCCAATCTCTCCGACTCGCCCAACATCTCCGACTCGCCCAAGCTCTCCGACTCGCCCAAGCTCTCCTACTCGCCCAAGCTCTCCTAATCGCCCAAGCTCTCCTACTCGCCTAAGCTCTCCTTCTCCCCCAAGCTCCACTACTCCCCCAAGCTCTCCTACTCCACCAAGCTCTCCTACTCCCCCAAGCTCTGCTACTCGCCCAATCTCTCCGACTCGCCCAACATCTCCGACTCGCCCAAGCTCTCCTACTCCCCCAAGCGCTCCTACTCCCCCAAGCTCTCCTACTCCCCCAAGCTCTCCTACTCCCCCAAGCTCTCCTACTCCCACAAGCTCTCCAACTCCCCCAAGCTCTCCTAGTCCAGTCAGCTCTCCTGCTCCGGCAAGGTCTCCTAATCCCGCAAGCTCTCGTACTCCCGCAAGCTCACCTATTCCCGCAAGCTCTCCTACTCCCGCAATCTCTCCCACTCTCGCAGACTCTCCTACTCCCGCAAGATTTCCTACTCCCACAAGCTCTCCTACTCCCGCAAGCTCTCCTACACCAGCAATCTCTCCTGCTCCCCCAAGCACTCCTACTCCCCCAAGCTCTCCTACTCCCCCAAGCTCTCCTACTCCCCCAAGATCTCCTACACCCACAAGCTAACCTACTCCCCCAAGCTCTCCTACTCCCCCAAGCTCTCCTACTCCCCCAAGCTCTCCTACTCCCCAAAGCTCTCCTACTCCCCCAAGCTCTCCTACTCGCCGAAGCTCTCCTACTCGCCCAAGCTCTCCTAATCGCCCAAGATCTGCTATTCGCCCAAGCTCTCCTACTCGCCCAAGCTCTCCGACTCGCCCAAGCTCTCCTACTCGCCCAAGCTCTCCTACTCGCCCAAGCTCTCCTACTCGCCCGAGCTCTGCTACTCGCCAAAGCTCTTCTACTCGCCCAAGCTCTCCTACTCCCCCAAGTTCTCCTACTCGCCCAATCTCTCCGACGCGCCCAACCTCTCCAACTCGCCCAAGCTCTCCTACTCGCCCAAGCTCTGCTACTCGCCCAAGCTCTCCTAATCGCCCAAGCTCTCCTACTGCCCCAAGCTCCCCTACTCCCCCAAGCTCTCCTACTCCCCCAAGCTCTCCTACTCCCCCAAGCTCTCCTACTCCCCCAAGCTCTCCTACTCCCGCAAGCTTTCCTACTCCCACAAGCTCTCCTACTCCCGCAAGCTCTCCTACACAGGCAATCTCTCCTGCTCCCCCAAGCTCTCCTTCTCCCGCAAGCTATCCTACTCCCCCAAGCTCTCCTACTCTCCCAAGCTCTCCTACTCCCCCAAGCTCTCCTACTCTCCCAAGCTCTCCTACTCCCCCAAGCTCTCCTACTCCCCCAACCTTTCCTACTCCCACAAGCACTCCTACTCCCCCAAGCTCTCCTACTACCCCAAGCTCACCTACCCCGGTAATCTCTCCTAATCCCCCAAGCTCTCCTACTCCCCCAAGCACTCCTACTCCCCCAAGCTCTCCTACTCGCTCAAGCTCTCCTACTCCCCCAAGCTCTGCTACTCGCCCAATCTCTCCGACTCGCCCAACATCTCCGACTCGCCCAAGCTCTCCGACTCGCCCAAGCTCTCCTACTCGCCCAAGCTCTCCTAATCGCCCAAGCTCTCCTACTCGCCTAAGCTCTCCTTCTCCCCCAAGCTCCACTACTCCCCCAAGCTCTCCTACTCCACCAAGCTCTCCTACTCCCCCAAGCTCTGCTACTCGCCCAATCTCTCCGACTCGCCCAACATCTCCGACTCGCCCAAGCTCTCCTACTCCCCCAAGCGCTCCTACTCCCCCAAGCTCTCCTACTCCCCCAAGCTCTCCGACTCCCCCAAGCTCTCCGACTCCCCCAAGCTCTCCTACTCCCCCAAGCTCTCCTACTCCCCCAAGCTCTCCTACTCCCCCAAGCTCTCCTACTCCACCAAGCTCTCCTACTCCCCCAAGCTCTCCTACTCTCCCAAGCTCTCCTACTCCCCCAAGCTCTCCTACTCCCCCAAGCTCTCCTACTCCCCCAAGCTCACCTACTCCGGTAATCTCTCCGCATCCCCCAAGCTCTCCTACTCCCCCAAGCTCTCCTACTCCCCCAAGCTCTCCTACTCCCCCAAGCTCTCCTACTCCCCCAAGCTCTCCTACTCCCTCAAGCTCTCCTACTCCCCCAAGCTCTCCTACTCCCCCAAGCTCTCCGACTCCCCCAAGCTCTCCAACTCCCCCAAGCTCTCCTAGTCCAGTCATCTCTCCTGCTCCGGCAAGGTCTCCTACTCGGGCAAGCTCTACTACTACGGCAAGCTTTCCTACTCCCACAAGCTCTCCTACTCCCGCAAGCTCTCCTACTCCGGCCAGCTCTCCTACTCCCGCAAGCTCTCCTAGTCCCGCAAGCTTTCCTACTCCCAAAAGCTCTCCTACTCCCGCAAGCTCTCCTACACCGGCAATCTCTCCTGCTCCCGCAAGATCTCCTACTCCCCCAAGCTCTCCTAATCCCGCAAGCTCTCGTACTCCCGCAAGCTCATCTATTCCCGCAACCTCTCCTACTCCCGCAATCTCTCCCACTCCCGCAAACTCTCCTACTCCCGCAAGCTCTCCTACTCCCCCAAGCTCTCCTACTCGCCCAAGCTCTCCGACTCGCCCAACCTCTCCGACTCGCCCAAACTCTCCTACTCGCCCAAGCTCTCCTACTCGCCCAAGCTCTCCTACTCGCCCTAGCTCTCCTATTCGCCCAAGCTCTCCTACTCCCCCAAGCTCTACTACTCCCCCAAGCTCTCCTACTCCCCCAAGCTCTCCTACACCCCAAGCTCTCCTACTCCCCCAAGCGCTCCTACTCCCCCTAGCTCTCCTACTCCCCAAGCTCTCCGACTCCCCCAAGCTCTCCTACTCTTCCAAGCTCTCCTACTCCCCCAAGCTCTCCTACTCCCCCAAGCTCTCGTACTCCCCCAAGCTCTCCTACTCCCCCAAGCTCTCCTACTCTCCCAACCTCTCCTAAACCCCAAGCTCTCTTTCTCCCCCAAGCTCTCCTACTCCCCCAAGCACTCCTACTCCCGCAAGCTCTCCTACTCCGGTAATCTCTCCTACTCACCCAAGCTCTCCTACTCCCTCAAGCTCTCCTGCACCCCCAAGCTCTCCTACTCCCCCAAGCTCACCTACTCCCCCAAGCTCTCCTACTCCCCCAAGCTCTCCTAGTCCAGTCAGCTCTCCTACTGCGGCAAGGTCTCCTACTCCGGCAAGCTCTACTCCAAGGCAAGCTCTCCTACTCCGGAAACTCTCCGACGCCCGCAAGCTCAACTACACCCGATGATTTCCTACTCCCACAAGCTCTCCTACTCCCGCAAGCTCTCCTACACCAGCAATCTCTCATGCTCCCCAAAGCACTCCTACTCCCCCAAGCTCTCCTACTCCCCCAAGCTCTCCTACTCCCCCAAGCTCTCCTACACCCACAAGCTAACCTACTCCCAAAAGCTCTCCTACTCCCCCAAGATCTCCTACTCCCCAAAGCTCTCCTACTCCCCCAAGCTCTCCTACTCGCCGACGCTCTCCTACTCGCCCAAGCCCTCCTACTCGCCCAAGATCTGCTACTCGCCCAAACTCTCCTACTCGCCCAAGCTCTCCGACTCGCCCAAGCTCTCCTACTCGCCCAAGCTCTTCTACTCGCCGAAGCTCTCCTACTCGCCCGAGCTCTGCTACTCGCCCAAGCTCTTCTACTCGCCCAAGCTCTCCTACTCCCGCAATCTCTCGCACTCCCACAGACTCTCCTACTCCCGCAAGATTTCCTACTCCCACAAGCTCTCCTACTCCCGCAAGCTCTCCTACACCAGCAATCTCTCCTGCTCCCCCAAGCACTCCTACTCCCCCAAGCTCTCCTACTCCCCCAAGCTCTCCTACACCCCAAGATCTCCTACACCCACAAGCTAACCTACTCCCCCAAGCTCTCCTACTCCCCCAAGCTCTCCTACTCCCCCAAGCTCTCCTACTCCCCAAAGCTCTCCTACTCCCACAAGCTCTCCTACTCGCCGAAGCTCTCCTACTCGCCCAAGCTCTCCTACTCGCCCAAGATCTGCTATTCGCCCAAGCTCTCCTACTCGCCCAAGCTCTCCGACTCGCCCAAGCTCTCCTACACGCCCAAGCTCTCCTACTCGCCCAAGCTCTCCTACTCGCCCGAGCTCTGCTACTCGCCAAAGCTCTTCTACTCGCCCAAGCTCTCCTACTCCCCCAAGTTCTCCTACTCGCCCAATCTCTCCGACGCGCCCAACCTCTCCAACTCGCCCAAGCTCTCCTACTCGCCCAAGCTCTGCTACTCGCCCAAGCTCTCCTACTCCCCCAAGCTCTCCTACTCCCCCAAGCTCTCCTACTCCCCCAAGCTCTCCTACTCCCCCAAGCTCTCCTGCTCCCGCAAGCTTTCCTACTCCCACAAGCTCTCCTACTCCCGCAAGCTCTCCTACATTGGCAATCTCTCCTGCTCCCCCAAGCTCTCCTTCTCCCGCAAGCTATCCTACTCCCCCAAACTCTCCTACTCTCCCAAGCTCTCCTACTCCCCCAAGCTCTCCTACTCTCCCAAGCTCTCCTACTCCCCCAAGCTCTCCTACTCCCCCAACCTCTCCTACTCCCACAAGCACTCCTACTCCCCCAAGCTCTCCTACTACCGCAAGCTCACCTACCCCGGTAATCTCTCCTAATCCCCCAAGCTCTCCTACTCCCCCAAGCACTCCTACTCCCCTAAGCTCTCCTACTCGCTCAAGCTCTCCTACTCCCCCAAGCTCTGCTACTCGCCCAATCTCTCCGACTCGCCCAACATCTCCGACTCGCCCAAGCTCTCCGACTCGCCCAAGCTCTCCTACTCGCCCAAGCTCTCCTAATCGCCCAAGCTCTCCTACTCGCCTAAGCTCTCCTTCTCCCCCAAGCTCACCTACTCCCCCAAGCTCTCCTACTCCCCCAAGCTCTCCTACTCCCCCAAGCTCTCCTACTCCCCCAAGCTCTCCTACACCCCCAAGCTAACCTACTCCCCCAAGCTCTCCTAAACCCCCAAGCTCTCCTACTCCCCCAAGCGCTCCTACTCCCCCAAGCTCTCCTACTCCCCCAAGCTCTCCTACTCCCCCAAGCTCTCCTACTCCACCAAGCTCTCCTACTCCCCCAATCTCTCCTACTCCCCCAAGCTCTGCTACTCGCCCAATCTCTCCGACTCGCCCAACATCTCCGACTTGCCCAAGCTCTCCGACTCGCCCAAGCTCTCCTACTCGCCCAAGCTCTCCTAATCGCCCAAGGTCTCCTACTCGCCTAAGCTCTCCTTCTCCCCCAAGCTCCCCTACTCCCCCAAGCTCTCCTACTCCCCCAAGCTCACCTACTCCCCCAAGCTCTCCTACTCCCCCAAGCTCTCCTACTCCCCCAAGCTCTCCTACTGCCCCAAGCTCTCCTACACCCCCAAGCTAACCTAATCCCCCAAGCTCTCCTACACCCCCAAGCTCTCCTACTCCCCCAAGCGCTCCTACTCCCCCAAGCTCTCCTACTCCCCCAAGCTCTCCGAATCCCCCAAGCTCTCCGACTCCCCCAAGCTCTCCTACTCCCCCAAGCTCTCCTACTCCCCCAAGCTCTCCTACTCCCCCAAGCTTTCCTACTCCACCAAGCTCTCCTACTCCCCCAAGCTCTCCTACTCTCCCAAGCTCTCCTACTCCCCCAAGCTCTCCTACTCCCCCAAGCTCTCCTACTCCCCCAAGCTCTCCTACTCCCCCAAGCTCACCTACTCCGGTAATCTCTCCGCATCCCCCAAGCTCTCCTACTCCCCCAAGCTCTCCTACTCCCCCAAGCTCTCCTACTCCCCCAAGCTTTCCTACTCCCCCAAGCTCTCCTACTCCCCCAAGCTCTCCGACTCCCCCAAGCTCTCCAACTCCCCCAAGCTCTCCTAGTCCAGTCAGCTCTCCTGCTCCGGCAAGGTCTCCTACTCGGGCAAGCTCTACTACTACGGCAAGCTCTCCTACTCCGGTAAGGTCTCCTACTCTCGCAAGCTCTCCTACTCCCGCAAGCTTTCCTACTCCCACAAGCTCTCCTACTCCCGCAAGCTCTCCTACGCCGGCAATCTCTCCTGCTCCCCCAAGCTCGACTTCTCCGGCAAGTTCTCCTACTCCGGCCAGCTCTCCTACTCCCGCAAGCTCTCCTAGTCCCGCAAGCTTTCCTACTCCCAAAAGCTCTCCTACTCCCGCAAGCTCTCCTACACCGGCAATCTCTCCTGCTCCCCCAAGATCTCCTACTCCCCCAAGCTCTCCTAATCCCGCAAGCTCTCGTACTCCCGCAAGCTCATCTATTCCCGCAAGCTCTCCTACTCCCGCAATCTCTCCCACTCCCGCAAACTCTCCTACTCCCGCAAGCTCTCCTACTCCCCCAAGCTCTCCTACTCGCCCAAGCTCTCCGACTCGCCCAACCTCTCCGACTCGCCCAAACTCTCCTACTCGCCCAAGCTCTCCTACTCGCCGAAGCTCTCCTGCTCGCCCTAGCTCTCCTATTCGCCCAAGCTCTCCTACTCCCCCAAGCTCTACTACTCCCCCAAGCTCTCCTACTCCCCCAAGCTCTCCTACACCCCAAGCTCTCCTACTCCCCCAAGCGCTCCTACTCCCGCTAGCTCTCCTACTCCCCCAAGCTCTCCGACTCCCCCAAGCTCTCCTACTCTTCCAAGCTCTCCTACTCCCCCAAGCTCTCCTACTCCCCCAAGCTCTCGTACTCCCCCAAGCTCTCCTACTCCCCCAAGCTCTCCTACTATCCCAACCTCTCCTAAACCCCAAGCTCTCCTTTTCCCCAAGCTCTCCTACTCCCCCAAGCACTCCTACTCCCCCAAGCTCTCCTACTCCGGTAATCTCTCCTACTCCCCCAAGCTCTCCAACTCCCTCAAGCTCTCCTGCACCCCCAAGCTCTCCTACTCCCCCAAGCTCACCTACTCCCCCAAGCTCTCCTACTCCCCCAAGCTCTCCTAGTCCAGTCAGCTCTCCTACTGCAGCAAGGTCTCCTACTCCGGCAAGCTCTACTACTCCGGCAAGCTCTCCTACTCCGGAAACTCTCCGACGCCCGCAAGCTCAACTACACCCGCAAGATTTCCTACTCCCACAAGCTCTCCTACTCCCACAAGCTCTCCTACACCAGCAATCTCTCATGCTCCCCCAAGCACTCCTACTCCCCCAAGCTCTCCTACTCCCCCAAGCTCTCCTACTCCCCCAAGCTCTCCTACACCCACAAGCTAACCTACTCCCTCAAGCTCTCCTACTCCCCCAAGCTCTCCTACTCCCCAAAGCTCTCCTACTCCCCCAAGCTCTCCTACTCGCCGACGCTCTCCTACTCGCCCAAGCTCTCCTACTCGCCCAAGATCTGCTACTCTCCCAAGCTCTCCTACTCGCCCGAGCTCTGCTACTCGCCCAAGCTCTTCTACTCGCCCAAGCTCTCCTACTCCCCAAAGCTCTCCTACTCGCCCAATCTCTCCGACGCGCCCAACCTCTCCAACTCGCCCAAGCTCTCCTACTCGCCCAAGCTCTGCTACACGCCCAAGCTCTCCTACTCGCCCAAGCTCTCCTAATCGCCCAAGCTCTCCTACTACCACAAACTCCCCTACTCCCCCAAGCTCTCCTACTCCCCCAAGCTCTCCTACTCCCCCAAGCTCTCCTACTCCCCCAAGCTCTCCTACACCCCCAAGCTAACCTACTCTCCCAAGCTTCCCTACTCCCCCAAGCTCTCCTAATCCCCCAAGCTCTCCTACTCCCGCAAGCTCTCCTACTCCCGCAAGCTTTCCTACTCCCACAAGCTCTCCTACTCCCGCAAGCTCTCCTACACCGGCAATCTCTCCTGCTCCCCCAAGCTCTCCTTCTCCCGCAAGCTATCCTACTCCCCCAAGCTGTCCTACTCTCCCAAGCTCTCCTACTCACCCAAGCTCTCCTACTCCCCCAACCTCTCCTACTCCCACAAGCACTCCTAATCCCCCAAGCTCTCCTACTACCCCAAGCTCACCTACCCCGGTAATCTCTCCTAATCCCCCAAGCTCTCCTACTCCCCCAAGCTCTCCTACTCCCCCAATCTCTCCTACTCGCTCAAGCTCTCCTACTCCCCCAAGCTCTGCTGCTCGCCCAATCTCTCCGACTCGCCCAACCTCTCCGACTCGCCCAAGCTCTCCGACTCGCCCAAGCTCTCCTACTCGCCCCAGATCTCCTAATCGCCCAAGCTCTCCTACTCGCCCAAGCTCTCCTACTCCCCCAAGCTCCCCTACTCCCCCAAGCTCTCCTACTCCCCCAAGCTCACCTACTGCCCCAAGCTCTCCTACTCCCCCAAGCTCTCCTACTCCCCCAAGCTCTCCTACACCCCCAAGCTAACCTACTCCCCCAAGCTCTCCTACTCCCCCAAGCTCTCCTACTCCCCCAAGCGCTCCTACTCCCCCAAACTCTCCAATGCCCCAAGCTCTCCTACTCCCCCAAGCTCTCCTACTCCCCCAAGCTCTCCTACTCCCCCAAGCTCTCCTACTTCCCCAAGCTCTCCTACTCCCCCAAGCTCTCCTACTCTCCCAAGCTCTCCTACTCCCCCAAGCTCTCCTACTCCCCCAAGCTCTCCTACTCCCTCAAGCTCACCTACTCTGGTAATCTCTCCGCATCCCCCAAGCTCTCCTACTCCCCCAAGCTCTCCTACTCCCCCAAGCTCTCCTACTCCCCCAAGCTCTCCTACTCCCCCAAGCTCTCCTACTCCCCCAAGCTCTCCAACTCCCCCAAGCTCTCCTAGTCCAGTCAGCTCTCCAACTCCGGCAAGGTCTCCTACTCGGGCAAGCTCTACTACTACGGCAAGCTCTCCTACTCCGGCAAGCTCTCCTACTCTCGCAAGCTCTCCTACGCCGGCAATCTCTCCTGCTCCCCCAAGCTCTGCTTCTCCGGCAAGCTCTCCTACTCCGGCCAGCTCTCCTGCTCCCGCAAGCTCTCCTACTCCCGCAAGCTTTCCTACTCCCACAAGCTCTCCTGCTCCCGCAAGCTCTCCTACACCGGCAATCACTCCTGCTCCCCCATGCTCTCCTACTCCCCCAAGCTCTCCGACTCCCCCAAGCTCTCCTACTCCCCCAAGCTCTCCTACTCCCCCAAGCTCTCCTACTCCCCCAAGCTCTCCTACTCCCCCAAGCTCTCCTACTCCCCCAAGCTCTCCTACTCTCCCAAGCTCTCCTACTCCCCCAAGCTCTCCTACTCCCCCAAGCTCTCCTACTCCCCCAAGCTCTCCTACTCTCCCAAGCTCTCCTACTCCCCCAAGCTCTCCTACTCCCCCAAGCTCTCCTACTCCCCCAAGCTCACCTACTCTGGTAATCTCTCCGCATCCCCCAAGCTCTCCTACTCCCCCAAGCTCTCCTACTCCCCCAAGCTCTCCTACTCCCCCAAGCTCTCCTACTCCCCCAAGCTCTCCTACTCCCCCAAGCTCTCCTACTCCCCCAAGCTCTCCAACTCCCCCAAGCTCTCCTAGTCCAGTCAGCTCTCCAACTCCGGCAAGGTCTCCTACTCGGGCAAGCTCTACTACTACGGCAAGCTCTCCTACTCCGGCAAGCTCTCCTACTCTCGCAAGCTCTCCTACGCCGGCAATCTCTCCTGCTCCCCCAAGCTCCACTTCTCCGGCAAGCTCTCCTACTCCGGCCAGCTCTCCTACTCCCGCAAGCTCTCCTACTCCCGCAAGCTTTCCTAATCCCACAAGCTCTCCTGCTCCCGCAAGCTCTCCTACACCGGCAATCACTCCTGCTCCCCCATGCTCTCCTCCTCCCCCAAGCTCTCCGACTCCCCCAAGCTCTCCTACTCCCCCAAGCTCTCCTACTCCCCCAAGCTCACCTACTCCCCCAAGCGCTCCTATACCCCAAGCTCTCCTACTCCCCCAAGCTCTCCGACTCCCCCAAGCACTCCTACTCCCCCAAGCTGTCCTACTCCCCCAAGCTCTCCTACTCCCCAAAGCTCTGCTACTCCCCCAAGCTCTCTTACTCCCCCAAGCTCTCCTTCTCCCCCAAGCTCTCCTACTCCCCCAGGCACTCCTACTCCCCCAAGCTCACCAACCCCGGTAATCTCTCCTAATCCCCCAAGCTCTCCTACTCCCCCAAGCTCTCCTACTCCCCAAAGCTCTCCTACTCGCCCAAGCTCTCCTACTCCCCCAAGCTCTGCTACTCGCCCAATCTCTCCGACTCGCCCAACCTCTCCGACTCGCCCAAGCTTTCCTACTCACCCAAGCTCTCCTACTGGCCCAAGCTCTCCTATTCGCCCAAGCTCTCCTAATCGCCCAAGCTCTCTTCTACTCGCCCAATCTCTCCTACTCCCCCAAGCTCCCCTACTCCCCCAAGCTCTCCTACTCCCCCAAGCTCTCCTACTCCCCCAAGCTCTCCTACTCGCCCAATCTCTCCGACGCGCCCAACCTCTCCGACTCGCCCAAGCTCTCCTACTCGCCCAAGCTCTACTACTCGCCCAAGATCTCCTACTCGCCCAAGCTCTCCCAATCGCCCAAGCTCTCCTACTCCCGCAAGCTCATCTACCCCGGTAATCTCTCCTAATCCCCCAAGCTCTCCTACTCACCCAAGCTCTCCTACTCCCCCAAGCTCTCCTACTCGCCCAAGCTCTCCTACTCCCCCAAGCTCTGCTACTCGCCCAATCTCTCCGACTCGCGCAAGCTCTCCTACTCGCCCAAGCTCTCCTAATCGCCCAAGCTCTCCTACTCGCCCAAGCTCTCCTACTCCCCCAAGCTCCCCTACTCCCCCAAGCTCTCCTACTCCCCGAAGCTCTCCTACTCCCCCAAGCTCTCCTACTCGCCAAATCTCTCCGACGCGCCCAACCTCTCCGACTCGCCCAAGCTCTCCTACTCGCCCAAGCTCTACTACTCGCCGAAGCTCTCCTACTCGCCCAAGCTCTCCTACTCGCCCAAGCTCTCCTACTCGCCCAAGCTCTGCTACTCGCCCAAGCTCTTCTACTCCCCCAAGCTCTCCTACTCCCCCAAGCTCTCCTAGTCCAGTCAGCTCTCCTACTGCGGCAAGGTCTCCTACTCCGGCAAGCTCTACTACTCTGGCAAGCTCTCCTACTCCGGCAAGCTCTCCTACGCCCGCAAGCTCTCCGACTCCCGCAAGATTTCCTACTCCCACAAGCTCTCCTACTCCCGCAAGCTCTCCTACACCAGTAATCTTTCCTGCTCCCCCAAGCTCTCCTACTCCCCCAAGCTCTCCTACTCCCCCAATATCTCCTACTCCCCCAAGCTCTCCTACTCCCATAAGCTCTCCTACTCCCCCAAGCTCTCCTACTCCCCCAAGCTCTCCTGCTCCCCCAAGCTCGCCTACTCCCCCAAGCTCTCCTACTCCCCCAAGCACTCCTACTCTCCCAAGCTCTCCTACTCCCCCAAGCTCTCCTACTCCCCCAAGCTCTCCGACTGCCCCAAGCACTCCTGCTCCCAATGCTCTCCTACTCCCCCAAGCTCACCTACTCTGGTAATCTCTCCTCATCACTCAAGCTCTCCTACTGCCCCAAGCTCTCCTACTCGCCCAAGCTCTACTAGTCCAGTCAGCTCTCCTACTCCGGCAAGGTCTCCTACTCCGGCAAGCTCTACTGCTCCGGCAAGCTCTCCTACTCCGGCAAGCTCTCCTACTCCCGCGAGCTCTCCTGCTCCGGCAATCTCTCCTGCTCCCCCAAGCTCTCCTACTACACCAAGCTCTCCTACTCCCCCAAGATCTCCTACTCCCCCAAGCTCTTATAATCCCGCAAGCTCTCCTACTCCCGCAAGCTCACCTATTCCCGCAAGCTCTCCTACTCCCGCAAGCTCTCCCACTCCCGCAAGCTCTCCTACTCCCGCAAGCTCTACTACTCCCCCAAGCTCTCCTACTCGCCCAAGCTCTCCGACTCGCCCAACCTCTCCGACTCGCCCAAGCTCTCCTACTCGCCCAAGCTCTCGTACTCGCCCAAGCTCTCCTACTCGCCCTAGCTCTCCTACTCGCCCAAGCTCTCCTTTTCGCCCAAGCTCTCCTACTCGCCCAAGCTCTCCTACTCGCCCAAGCTCTCCTACTCGCCCTAGTTCTCCTACTCGCCCAAGCTCTCCTACTCGCTCAAGCTCTCCTACTCGCCCAAGCTCTCCTACTCGCCCGAGCTCTGCTACTCGCCCAAGCTCTTCTACTCGCCCAAGCACTCCTACTCGCCCAAGCTCTCCTACTCCCCCAAGCTCTCCTTCTCGCCCAATCTCTGATACGCGCCCAACCTCTCCGACTCGCCCAAGCTCTCCTACTCGCCCAAGCTCTACTACTCGCCCAAGCTCTCCTACTCGCCCAAGCTCTCCTAATCGCCCAAGCTCACCTCCTCCCCCAAGCTCCCCTACACCCCAAGCTCTCCTACTCCCCCAAGCTCTCCAACTCCCCCAAGCTCTCCTACTCCCCCAAGCTCTCCTACACCCCCAAGCTAACCTACTCTCCCAAGCTTTCCTACTCCCCCAATCTCTCCTAATCCCCCAAGCTCTCCTACTCCCCCAAGCTATCCTACTCCCCCAAGCTCTCCTTATCCCCCAAGCTCTCCTTCTCCCGCAAGCTCTCCTACTCCCCCAAGCTCTCCTACTCCCGCAAGCTCAACTATTCCCGCAAGCACTCCTACTCCCGCAAGCTCTCCCACTCCCGCAAGCTCTCCTACTCCCGCAAGCTCTCCTACTCCCCCAAGCTCTCCTACTCGCCCAAGCTCTCCGACTCCCCCAAGCTCCCGTACACCCCCAAGCTCTCGTACTCCCCCAAGCTGTCGTACTCCCCCATGCTCTCGTAATCCCCCAAGCTCTCCTCCTCCGGTAAGCTCTCCTCCTCCGGTATGATCTCCTACTCCCCCAAGCTCTCCTACTCACCCAAGCTCTCCTACTCCCCCAAGCTCTCCTACTCCCCCAAGCTCTCCTACTCCCCCAAGCTTTCCTTCCCCGCCAAGCTCTCCAACTCCCCCAAGCTCTCCTACTCACCCAATCTCTCCTACTCGCCCAAGCTCTCCTACTCGCCCTAGTTCTCCTACTCGCCCAAGCTCTCCTACTCGCCCAAGCTCTCCTACTCGCCCAAGCTCTCCTACTCGCCCAAGCTCTCCTTCTCGCCCAAGCTCTCCTACTCGCCCTCGCTCTCCTACTCGCCCAAGCTCTCCTAATCGCCCAAGCTCTCCTACTCGCCCAAGCTCTCCTACTCGCCCAAGCTCTCCTACTCGCCCTAGTTCTCCTACTCGCCCAAGCTCTCCTACTCGCCCAAGCTCTCCTACTCGCCCAAGCTCTCCTACTCGCCCGAGCTCTGTTACTCGCCCAAGCTCTTCTACTCGCCGAAGCTCTCCTGCTCGCCCAAGCTCTCCTACTCCCCCAAGCTCTCCTACTCGCCCAAGCTCTCCGACTCGCCCAACCTCTCCGACTCGCCCAAGCTCTCCTACTCGCCCAAGCTCTCCTTCTCGCCCAAGCTCTCCTACTCGCCCTCGCTCTCCTACTCGCCCAAGCTCTCCTAATCGCCCAAGCTCTCCTACTCGCCCAAGCTCTCCTACTCGCCCAAGCTCTCCTACTCGCCCTAGTTCTCCTACTCGCCCAAGCTCTCCTACTCGCCCAAGCTCTCCTACTCCCCCAAGCTCTCCTACTCCCCCAAGCTCTCCTACTCCCCCAAGCTCACCTACTCCGGTAATCTCTCCGCATCCCCCAAGCTCTCCTACTCCCCCAAGCTCTCCTACTCCCCCAAGCTCTCCTACTCCCCCAAGCTCTCCTACTCCCCCAAGCTCTCCTACTCCCTCAAGCTCTCCTACTCCCCCAAGCTCTCCTACTCCCCCAAGCTCTCCTACTCCCACAAGCTCTCCAACTCCCCCAAGCTCTCCTAGTCCAGTCAGCTCTCCTGCTCCGGCAAGGTCTCCTACTCGGGCAAGCTCTACTACTACGGCAATCTCTCCTACTCCGGCAAGCTCTTCTACTCTCGCAAGCTCTCCAAATCCCGCAAGCATTCCTACTCCCACAAGCTCTCCAACTCCCGCAAGCTCTCCTACGCCGGCAATCTCTCCTGCTCCCCC